>NW_027122648.1:3000000-3466184 GCF_030686945.1 Centruroides vittatus | reverse complement strand
TCTGTAAACCATTTTTAAAATGCATCATTTTTTTTATTTAAATTATATAAAACACTCATTTTAATGATCTGTATTGAATGGAAAATAAAAATTAAATTATTGAAACTTTTAAAAATATATTGCAAATTCGATTTTCGTTAATTCCAGTGTACAGTACATTGTCTGATTAAGCGGCTTTAATACATCTGTATAAGCCAGCCAATTACATAGCCTGTTTTATTTGAAACGGATTACGTCATTGGTTGTTTTTTTAGACCGGTGTATTTAAGCCGTTTTACTATTTAATTTAAATTTTTTCAAAACTAATTTAAAGTTTTTGAAATTATATTATAATAATGAATTTTTAAGTTTATGTATGTAAATAAGAAAATAAAATTAAAAAGTTGAAAAATAAATTTTATTAGATAAAAATTATTTTCAATTTTAAAATAAAAAATAATATAATATTATATTATAATTATTATTACGTGTTTAAAATTATATCAATATATAAAAATATTTTAAAATTTGCAATTAAAAAATATATATATTAATTTACATATTTTAGTAAAGAAAGGGAAAAAATTATAATTTTATTAACCTCGAAACGGACGAGAGTACGCCCTTCATTTCTCCTTCCTTGTGTTCAGTGGTGAGACCCCGCTTCCATCTCAGACGCTAAAGCGTTACCTTGACAACGGTGATCGTCAAAGGAAAGCTTGTAGAGTAAGTATCCAATTTTTTCGTCATAAATGCAAACGTAAATCTAACAATTCCGTCGAAATTACGCAAATAAATCCATTAAGGACTTAAGTAAATGTATATTTAACAAAATAAAAACAGAAAATATATAAAAGAACATGGAAGGAAAGAATATTTTTAAATGGCGACCGAACGATTGATGTAACTTTTAGGCCTATCGAAAATGAATTGCATCATCATCATAGGAATCCTTTTCGAAAAATTCTGAATAAATTCTAAATTAAAGCTACAAAACAATATTCAGAGTGTATACATTTGTACTTTATTAGCATTAAACGTTAATCTTCACCATTTTTTAATACGATTAAATGCAGTAATGGAGTGTTTAATAGGCCTACTTTCGGTTCTGTTTTAAACCGTCGAAATATTCAATCAATTGGTCTTTTTATATTCTCTATATCGTTCTTGTGGAACTTAAGTACTATATTTAGATTCCAATTTCCTTCCGGTTTACTTCAGTTCATATTCACAATGCAGAGTATTTTAGATATTTAAATGCCTTTAAAAAAGGTATTTTAATTAATTTATTTAACCTTAATAAACATCAACATATTCTTTATTTACAAATTTCTTATTTACTTTTAATGGTTACAAATAAAAACATACTTTTTTTAAATAATTGGAAAATAAGATAAATACAGAAATTGAGAGCATATTTGATATAAAATATACTGAAAGAAGGAATTTTTATTCAAATTCTAATACTTCATACTTCATTGCTTGTTCTTTTGGTGAAATTAGGTTATTTGGTGAAGTGACTTTCTGAACGTTGTTAATGCTAAAAATATTGGGTCGTGTTAAAATTGCAGATTAAGTTCCTGTTTTGTTTTAGATGGTGAATTGTGATTTTTTTTTTTTAATTTTATGAATTTTTGTTTAAATAATATACTTTTATGTATTGTTTTTTTTCCTTCCCAACCAAAAATGGAAATTTTTTTTAGTAATAAAATTATGCACTATTTTTCTGACCATTTAGTGAAGTGTTTACTGTATATACTATAATAATTGAATGTTTTATTTGACTAGTATACTTATTCTTGTCTAGTTTCCCTTTATTTTGTAGTTTTTCTAATCTTTATTCCTAGAAAGATGATGACACTAGTAAAAATTTTTGAATAGACTATATTAGAAACATTTTTAATGAAATTTTGTTTAGCATTTCATTGTTAGGTAATTGGGTGTAATAAAATTTTAAGCAAAAAATTGTACCTAAAATTTTTCATTTTTTTTTGTTAATGGTGTGCCAATCAATGTGTATATGGTACTGTGTAAAGAAATGGCTATTATGTCAAAGTAGATTTTAATGGAAATAAACTTTTTAATAGAAATATATACATGATGTCAAACATTGCAACAAAAAAATACATGAAAAAGATGTTAAATTCCCAATCTGCTTTGCAAGTTCTAATTTTTTTTTGTTTTATTTTAATCCATCTTTGTGATTTTATTTAATTGTTTTCTATTACATAAATCTACTTTTTATTATTCTCATGCTTTTTCCTTGTCAATAAGATAACTGTATCACATGTCAAATTATAATTACAACTGGCATCCATTAACAGAAAAGTACCAAGTACTGTAAAGTTTTTTTAAAGTATCAAGCATTTGTTCTATTTCTAATAAGTTGCCACAGATTTTGCTGAAGTTACTTTATTATTACATTTACATTTGACATAGCAGTGCAGAGGTCTTATAAGTCAAAGCAAGCTAGAATGCATGAGAGCATGTTCTTAAGTGATTTATCCTTATAAGTGAAGAAGTATGTCTCAAAAATATGTAAAAAAAATTATTTTTCACAAGAGCATGCTCTTATGTGTAAATACTATATAATAATTTCAGATATGACAAGTTATTCTCTAAGATAATAAACTAAAACATGAAAACAATAAATAAAATATGTAAATATTGTGTAAAAAATAAAAATTGATTTTACTATACCTTAGGGAGGAGAGGTGATGTCCTGTTTAATGTCACTTTATAGCTGCCTGGAATTCTCAAATAATCCTGTCACTGGCCAATTGCTCCCTGTTTATCCAGACTAGTTTTTTTCTTCTCAATAACATGACTTCCTGGAGGTCATTTGTTGCCACACCTTTTAGCCACATTTGCTGCTTTTATTGCTTCATTGTTTTTAAGAACAGTGTACATTTGTTAACTCTTCAGCATATTAAACACACCTACCAGATCCAGCATGTGTACCACTTTCATGCTTAGTGATAATTTCCTTTTTCATCTCAATTGTAGATGCTACATCCATCCTCTTAGGCTTTCATACATTTCTTGGATGGTTAATACATATAGTTGTTTAGTTTTATATATATATATAACTAAACATGCCAAAACTAAAATGAAAAAAAGCACCTGAAAACGAAAGGATGCTTTTGGTGAGAGCACAAGATGACTTCAGCACACAACAGATGGCATTTAGCTATCTATAAATTATACTAAATTATTGCAATTCATTTGCCCCACACTATGCAAATTATTCTTGCCATATAATTGAGTCATAACATTATAGCAGTTTACATCTTAGATCAGTTGTCTCCAACTTTGTTTTAAGTGTGCATGATTTTTGAACTTGGGCAAAGGTTAAAACATGCTTTATTAAATATTACTTGACTGGAAAACTAATTCTCATAAGACATTGTTCCAGTAAACTTTCTTAGCAGTAACAAACTTCTGAATAGTAGTTAATGCAATTTTTTTTCCACTTTTCTTTTGAAATTTGCTTAACTTTATTCATCTGATAGCACACTTAAAATGGCTGCACATGCATGTGTGCGTACTAGTTAGTAACTAACTACTGGCTTTGATCTAGAAGAATCTGATCAGATTAATCTGAGATGCTTATGGTTAATGGTTATGAAGTGCCCCTTAGTTCATTGACGACTACATCAATTAAATAAATTTAGTCTAATCTAAAACTTTTTAGTATAAAAGAAACCATTACCTTTCTGTATCACTATAGATTCTCAATTTGAATTTTGTGAGTGTTATGTTGAATTTGAAACAGTGTAGTAGCATCTAGAGTAAAGTGACCAGATATGTTAGGTTGAAATGCAGGATGCTTGTGTTCTGGGAGCTAAAAATGATGTGGACCTCCAACATACATATATATAAATAATAAAAACTAATTCATTATATATTTTTCTACTAAATTATCTATTAAAAACATAAACTTAAATAACTGTTTATAGAAAAAAAATTTTTTTTCATAACTTGATGATGCTGTTTGTATATCTGTCCTAATATGCCCAGAACGGCCACTAGAGGCACCCCTAGATATTATTTAAATTAATAATGAATTCAGTATATTATTATTGCAACAAGAATTTATTATTGAATTATTGATATGAATTTATTATTTATACCATGGAATGACACCGTTGCTGCTAGAATGCCCACTATGGGGTGTTCCGGGCTACTAGTAGTAAAATAAAACGACAACTTTGTGCTCTTGACAACTTGCAAACAGGTAGAAAATGTTACATGACCAAATGCGGGACACTTTCCGGGATGGTGTTCAATGTGGGACTAACAACCCAAATCCGGGACATCTGGTCACCTTAATCTAGAGTTAATATTAGTTTAAGTTAGTTGATATTGAAATATATAATAGATTTTCTTTAAAAGTCCTTTTTTAAACATTGTAGAAAAGGTCTAAAATTACACCAATAGTTAATCCATCTGTCATTTCATCATTGGGCTAGAACTTGTCTAAATTACAAAATATCTGCATAATTAGTCAAGGTAAGCAGTTATGCCACCAGCTTGTTAAATAAAATTTTTATTTTTTCACATTTAACAACAAAGTTAAATCTACAGACTATTTTGCTAAATGGGAATGATATCATGATTTTGAATTTTAATCTCTTGTTTCCTAGGCTTTAAATGTGAAAAATAATAATAGTTATAATGCTAATGTCAAAATAATTGCAATTTTGGTTTTTTTTGGTTTGTGTAACAAAGGTTTGATGAACTTTGTAGCTCCTTCAGTGCATAGTGTTTTATTCACTTTGCTATTGCTGTTCTGAGAAGACATGACGCACCTTCCAAAGACATAAGCTAAACATCTCAAATTTATTCAGATGCCTGGTTTTTGGAAATTCTTGAAGTGGGTCCTATTATTTGAACAATTGAGCTGTTTGTGCTTGGTGACTATGTGCACACCAAGTTTTGTTCAAATCAGACCTGAAAGTCTGACCCTTTTTATTAGTGAATGCATGCACACTGCTGGAAAAAAGCAATTCTCATCTGAACTTTTGCAGTAATAACCATCTTCTATAGTCAATCTGACATCTTCCAGTTTTCGTCTTTTCCCTAAGTTAAAGAAGTTTCTTTGGTGAAAAATGATTGCAGACGGACAAAACTAATTGGTAACATTCTCTTTAAGTGGACTGGCAAGACTTTTTTGATGAAGGGATTGTCAAGCTTAACTCTTGTTGAAAAAAATATGGATTTGATTTATGTAGAAAAGTAAGACTTGGAGAAAAAAATTTTTTGACCTACAACAAAACATTAACTATAAGAGTCACTTCTAATCTAGATTCCTTATTCAAACTAATTGTTTTTGATCTGCACAGTTGAATTTAAGAATGTTATGATATCTGAAATGTTCTAATGATTGTAGTAATGAAGGTCATCTATCTTGTGTGGTTATAGCAAAGAAGTCAATTATTAACAATAATGAGAATTTGCATATTCTGTATACCTACTTGATTTTATGATTAAAAAGAAAAATGCTTGACTAGAAAGAACTGATTAGGTCACTAGACTATAGTTTATTCACCAGAATTGGCCTCCTGTAACATGGCTGTTACTGAAATTGGAATAAAGACTAAAGATATTTTTAGCTATTGCTGATTTTAAAAATGTAACTTAGTTCCTTTTTGTGTGTAGTTTTTATGGGAACTACTTAGTTCAATATCTTTTTTTTGATTTGGAATTTTATTAAATATTTATTCAAAAATACCTAAAATTCTAAATTCATCTTTTGTCACTCGTCAAGACAATTGCTGTGTCTATCATAGTAGTATGTATAATTTCTCAAAGCAAAATTTATTTTATTTTAAATGGAACAAAGCAAGGTTAATACATAATACAGAGAATTTTTTTTCAGCTTAAACCCTGCATTATTTCAGCTAATTTTACTAAAGTTGTAGCAAAATTTTAGAAACCCTAGCTAACATTTCTCATCTGCAAGGCTGCCCAGAACAATCCACAATACGTTGTTCAAACATTTGTACAGTATCTGAGAAATACACATTATTACAGTGTACTACACTATCAATATAACCATAAATCTATTGTTACAACCCACAAGTATAATACCTTATTGAACAATTCTTCTTAATTTTGATTTATACCAGGCAACAAATGCTGATGCTGAATGAAAATCAAATTTTTTTTATATTGTTTTCTACATCAAAATAGTTTGCAATTGGAGTTTTGTTAATATCACACTGAAACCTTTCACACTTCAGTGTGCACTGGGTACAAAAGAACAAATTCACTAACTTTTGATATTAGGGTGATCTGAGAGAAGGTTGTTTACAATGGTTTTATAAATTTTAGGATGTCTTATTATTACATCTGACAGCAACAAATCTTTTTAAACAAATCCTACTCCATCAGAAATTTTTTATAATTACAATATTAACAATTAAGTATTTGTTTATTGGAAACTTGTGTCTACAAAGCAAAGAATATGTAAATCCCCAACACAAGGTGACATCTACACAGTGGACTTTTCTTTTGCATAGTCAGAGCAATGAGAGATTGCACTCTGTCAGTACTAACTGTCCCATTTTAAGAGATAGTGACATTAAGGTTGCCACTTGGCCTGTATTGAGTTGTTTTGGCTGGAAATTTTAAATCTAGGCTGGTGGTTGACAAAAAATATTTAAGTTTTGGAAAAAGTTTTTAAAATATAAACAAAGTTATTTTAATTGAAAAATATTGGATAAAATTATTTTTTATATTTAATGTGTTTGTTTATAATAAAATGAACACCATCTTAAATACTTAGACACTACCTTTTTAAACATAAAAAGAATCTTTTAAACAAATTAAAAAAAGGTATTGACCCTTTTCATAGGTCTGCATCAAGTTTAACAAGATTTGTGCTGTTTAAGAAGACAGTTCAAATTCTTTTATGCCTTATGCAAACCTGTGAAAAGGGTCAAACATTGTTTTATAAAAATTAGTGTTGCTAAAAAAAAGTATAAGGTGTTGTTAAAGCCAAATTAGTTTCAACCTATAGTGTTTTTTAATGATAAAACGACTTTCCCATTATAACTGTGAATCATAACAACTTTAACACATTACAGAATCATCCATTAAATTTTTGAATGCACTTTGTGTGATTTTAAGTAAAAATAATTTTGCACTAAATTTATTGCAGTTTTGAGTTTTAAGAATTGATTTTTCAAGATGAATCAGTTTAGGCATTTGTTTGATTCTTTTCCTCAAATAACTACATGCAATTGTACATTAGGAAAACCTGGTTAGAGTGAATGAATTCAAAACTTGGTTAACTTGTGATGGTGGTGATTATTTGTTCAGCTCATTGCATCATTTGCCAAACCTCATTCAGTGTTAAACACAGTGGAATTACAGCATTTACCAGGCAAATTGATTTGTGTTAGGCAATGAAAACATGCACTTTTTTTTTGTTATTTCATTGGCCAATGAAAGAGTTTTCAGTGATGCAACCTTAGATGACATGATGGAATAGGTTTTTTGAGTAAAAGTAGCTATAATTTGTTTGGGTAGTGTTGCAATATTAACTTTATCTTTTAATAAAATTAAGATTACAAATTTATTTTCTACTACACAATAAAAGCATGTGCATCTACATATAAATGGAGAATTTTAGAGTTTTGAAAGATCAAGTCTGGATTTTCCAATCGAATTCCATTCTTAGGCTTAATGTTTATTATTTAATGAATGCATGGTGCTTGTAATGTAAATGGTTAATTTTTTTTAACTAAAAAATAAACTTTACAGAGTATTCAAAAGAATTTTGGAATTGGGAGAAATTTTGGTATTGTCCTATCACTAGTTAAAGCATCTTAAAAAGTAAGATGCTTTAACCACTTAAAACAATTTTTAGGGAAATGTACTGAGAAAGTTGTTGCTAAATCTAAGTTCTTGTAGTATTTTAGTGAAAAAACTAGTGACAGCTTAAACTCTGCATCATGTGAAATTGAATTGGGTATGGCAGTGCTTTTTAGATATTTTTAGTAACTTTGTAGTATGTTTTAATACATTGGCATCCAACCGAAATTGTTTACTGGGTCAACACCAAAAATAAAAATACACTGTGGGCCGCACATATTTATTTACAAACAAAACATTTACAATTATACAGTATTTTGTATGTATTTTAATTTGAAACTTGTATTTCAATTTTTTTCACTTAATTTTTTAATATCAACAGGTATTTTTGATGTTGCACAACATAGTTGGTTTTTTAAATTTTCATTGGTCAAGCTATTACAACTTTTTAATTTAACAATCTTCAATTTTGAGAAAAAAGATTCACAAACATAGGTGGTTCCCATTGCAGCTGTAATGCTCATTGTCGGTTTTTTAAGTTAGGGAATTTGTCACAGACAAATTTTTTTATAAAATTGAACTTTGTCATTAGGCTCAAACATGTAATTCAGATGATGACTGGAGATCTATTAACTCCATCATCTGCAAATTTGTTGGAGCTGATTCCACATCAATGTCAAATAGATGTAAGAAAGTATTAAATATATTCTCATAATTCTTACACTCAGAAATTAAAATACTTAATATGATGTATAACACCTTATCACTTAACGTATTTAACTATACATGTAATATTTCATTTTAAATAAAAAATTTTTTATATAATTAGTTTTAAAAGGGCTGCATAAAAACATTGACTGGGCCACATGCAGGCCGTGGATTGGACATGGCTGTTTTAATATGTATGATGTTTTAGATAATAAAATTACCTGAAATGTTTACAATAAAGATATTTCTTAAACTAGTAATTAACCTTTTTTAAGACTATCATTTAAAATGAATCATTTAATCTGCATGTTAATATTATGCATTAATATATTTTTCATAATCTCTCATAATTTTCTTCTATAGAATGTTTTTTCTTCCTTATTTCTTTTTTCTTTAGTTCATAAGGTTTTTTTAGTATTAAGCAGTTCTTTATGAAAAATTGTAAGGCATGGTTCACAAAAATTTAGATGTTTCAGGAGAGCTGTTTTTTTTTTTCCAGCTTAAATGTAAAACATTTTTATAGTGTAATAATTCCTACTAAAATTCATTTAAATTGACACTCTCAAATGTAATTTCAAGTAAAAACTTTTTTGGCATTACAAATATTTTGATTATATTCAAACTTGTCTCTGAAATTTTTATTTTGATTTTTGAGATTATTTGCTGGTAGTTTTTTGCGTAATAGTCCTCAGTCTCTAACAATGTCTTCCCCATGATGTTTTCAATGTTCCTGCCTTGATGGTCTGTCATTTCATCGATGGTGATCCATATAGGATTATCTTTGAGTTTTTTTTTTTTTTTGAACTGGTATTAGTGTTTTTGTATAAGAACTAAATTTTTCCATAATGTTGACTCATCCAGAACTAGTTTATGTGGATTTTTTCAGAAATTCTTTAAAGGCTGCATTATTCACTTTACAGTGGAATGTCAGCACTTACTAGGGTATGATAGAGATCTGTACTGAACTTGTTTTGATGATCTGGGTTGAGAAATACTGTTTTGGGGGGGCAGCTAGAAGCTGTTGGATGAATTTCTCCCTATTCTGCTTTGTGTAGATGCTTGGTGTAGAAATGCATTACTGTATTTGGAATTGTCGACTTTCTGGCACTGTTACTTCACAAACACTGCAGATGATCTTTCCCTCTTAAATTCTTCATTGTTTCTCTGAAATCAAGCTGAATTTTAGCATGATTGAAAAAGAATGTTAAGAAAATTTTAAATGTTCATTGCTCCAGAAAACTGTTAGATTTGTATTTTTAGTAGCATTGATACTAAATTTTTACTGTTTATATGACCAGAAAACTTTAGCCTATGACACCTAACTGTGCCAATAGTAACAAAGGTTAGTCTTCCAACATCTATAATTGCCTGTAGGAAGGGTTTTGTTTTTTGTTTCTGGTGATTGGACAGGACAGAATTGAAGACATTGGTTTCTTCTACATCTTTATTTCAGAATTTAAGATGTAGAAGAACTGTTGTTCCACTGTTGTTAGGTCTAAGTTTTATTTGCAAGGTGATTGGCATGATATGGCTGTCATTGTCACCATTAATCTTAATCCCCAGCAGTTAAAGTTTGTCAGTCTTAAGAATGCTAAATTGTCACCCTGGAACCAGGTGCAAAATTGAAAGCAGCTTTATGGTACTAGGAACAGGCAAATGTGAATTATCTATAGATGGACCCATAGAAAATTTGCCCCACTGATTTTTGTGTAGAATGACAAATTTTAATGAGCTCATTGGTTTTATTCAATTAAACTAGAATTGTCAATCTCAACATGTTCTTACTAGTATTGACACTAAAGGAAATGAGAGCTTGCATCATGTACAGCAGTGATTCTCAAAGTGGGGGTCGTGAAAAATATTTAGGGGGTCGCTGAAAAATTGATGCCAGATCAATTTTTTCAAATATTTTATAAATTTACTATGGATTCATGTTTAGAAATAATAGGAAAGTAAAAATTATTTTATATATTTTTTTAAATAAATTGCACATATAAATAATAAAAATAATATAAATATTTAAATATGAGCCTAACCCCCTCCCTCCAGGTTGTTTTTTGACACATACTTATTCTTCGGGGTCCTTTGAAATTTTTAAGTGCAGAAGAGGGGGTCGCAGTCCAAAAAGTTTGAGAAACACTGATGTACAGTACCTTTTTAGTTGTACCAGTTTTTTCAGACTAAATCACTTGTCAAATGTAGAATTGATAAAATTAATTCTTTGAATTTTCAATATTGTGCAAAATGATCATCTAACAATTTTCTAACATTATACATAGATTAAGCTTTTGAAAAATTACACACAATATTTTGAGTTAATTTTGTGAAGCTTCAAATACTTATTTTTCATTTGAGACTAAACTGAATTTACTAAATACTTAGCCATTTTGAAATTTTTGTTTTCTTTAATTTTTAACATTACAACCCAAGTCACCATAATCTGAAACACATTTCATATATGAATTTTTCCTGTTATGTAATATTTTTGGTTGCTTCAAATTACTTGTTAGGAACCTCCCTGTATTTCAGTGAAAAATTAAAACTAGATGTTTTTTTTTTTTTTGCAGATTGTGTGAATTATGGCTCCTCCAAGTTTTGCAGATTTGGGTAAACAAGCACGTGATATTTTCAGCAAAAACTATCGTAAGTATTTTTTTAAGTTCAGTAAATTTTAATCCTTGTCCAGAAATTTCGATACTTGTAATCTTTTTATTCAAATAGAATTATTTTCATTTATAAAACTTTTTGATTAGTTTGCTACTTAATATTGAAACTAACCTAAATACTGATGTTTAAATTTTGTAATGACTATTTTACTTTATTGTGAATTTCAAGAATACTTTTAATATTTGTTTAAACTGTGTATATTCAAAATTTTGCTTTCTATAATAAAACTTTAGTATTTCAAAGACAATTTTTAGAAATTTTTTCTCAAAAAATCTGGTATTGACTATGAATTCTTCCTAAATTTTTTTTGCAGATTTTGGCTTAGTGAAATTAGAATGCAAGACAAAAACTAGATCAGGAGTTGATTTTACAGTAAGTGGAATATCAAATAATGATACTGGAAGAGTTAATGCATCATTGGAATCAAAATACAAGCTTTCTGAATATGGTAATATTTTTTTGTTCAAAGTAATAAGTTTAGAATTGATTTTACATGATCTTATTCTAAATCTTAATTTTTCAATTTTATGAACATTTGAAGTTAATCAAAAATTAGTAGCCATGTTAATCTACTGGAACATTATCAACTATAAATGATATGATAGCTACAATAGATTACTTCAATAAAACAATTAGAAGTTTTTTGTTTAATGCAGGTTTTGTTAGAAACTTAAGAATTGGGGGGGGGAACTTATTTCAGATGATGAAATTTTGTTAAGGTATTAACAGTATCAAACCTTCAGTTTATTTAAATCATCAAATTTACTTCAGCTTGTAGGAATGACTTTTCTTTCGAATAATAATAATGCTTTTATGCAAAACGTTATGAATCCTAACCCACTAGTAAATGTCAACATCATTTTCATTAAGGCTGGTAAGTTCTATATGGTATTTGCAGTAATCTTCACATCCAGGCTGATTTCCAATAGTTGTCAGTCTTGAAGTGAAACACTTCAACATTACAATAAAATTTTAAATATTTAAGTGAAGAAAAATTTAAATTCTTGTCCTTTTGAAAATCTATTAAACTAATTTTACAGTTTGCTAATTTCTTAACATTTACAAATTTATAATATAGAACAAAGTATTATTAAAAAAATTCAGTTTGAAGAATGAACTTAGTTTATTGTTTAGAAATCTGTTCTGTGACCTGTTTTAATCAGTTAATAAAAAAAATACATTTTAACACTGATATTCTAATATGACAAAATACCAAAAAAAATTGTTATTTATATCTGCATTGATTATAACATCTCCTCGCAATCAGTTCTGTTTTGTCTATTATAACTTAACCATTCTAATAGTCAGTTCTGACTAGAATAATAGGAAAATTGAGATGGATGAAGGATAAAGTCAGATCTGTTGACTTATAACAGAAGTTAATATGGATGCTAAGTTCATAAAATTGATGGAAGCAAGATGAAAGTGTAAAGTTTGTTCTTTCTGATGTTTAAAATATCAATAATATACAGGGTGAGTCAGGAGGCGAGAAAAATCAGTTTGGAAACTATAGTTTGGGCCATTGTTGAACTTTTTGCACATGAGTATTATTCTCAATGGTTTCAGAGATACAGCTGTTTGCCAAGTACAAGGAGCAACTTTCAGTTTGAAGAGTACATGAAAATTTACAGTATCTCCAATCCAGAAGCATGTATTATGTCATGTTTACAGTATTACCCAGATGATGTTTGACCTGTTGATAGTGATTTGGGATGAAATTTACAGCACTTAGGCTTACAACTGACTCATCTACAGAACACTGAAGCATGTACTAATTTGTCATGTACTCAATGGATTGCAAGTATTACAACTTTGAAACTCCTGAGTGACTCTCCTCAAATTTTTAGTTATGGTAATATCAATGTTTACAAATTTCCAATTGACTTTCCTCTCTTCCTGACTCAACCTAAATAAACAAGGCATTATAGAAAAGAATGCAGAAATTTAATTTGCATAGCAATAACTATAAACTATATCCCTGAAAGAACTGAGACTGCTCTATGCTTAATATAAATTATGAATGCATTCTTATTTAAATGTTTAGAGTAGTAATGAATATTCTTAAGCGTGTTACTTATGCTATAAAAATTTTTGTCAAGGAATTACAATGAAAGAAAAATGGAACACAGATAATACACTAGCTACTGAAATTTCTATGGAAGATCAGTTAATTAAAGGCTTAAAAATTGCTTTTGATGCTACCTTTGCACCTCTCAGTGGGTAATTATTATTTTTTGTTTATAAAAGTTTAAAATTTTTAAAAATAAAAATTTTAATTGAGAGATCTTAATTTATAGGAAGAAAACTGGAGTTATGAAAACTGCATTTAAGAATGAAAATGTTAATTTATCTACAGACATAGATTTTGATTACGCAGGACCAGTAGTTCAAAGTTCAGGTGTAGCCGGGTATGATTTGTTTTAAGCAGTCTTCAGTTGTAGCAGTTTGAGACATTTTTTTTTAATAAAGCTAGTATTAAATGTACATTAATATTAGTTAATTTTATACTAAAAATAGGAATGATTGTTTGGATTTTAATGTTTATGTACTATTTGCCACAAGCAACAGGATATCAATTTTCACTAGCATGTGAAAAGAATGATTATCAACAGAATGAAATTGTTGCTGTTGCAAATGGATAAACTAGGGCTACAGGAATGAGATTTATTTGGTTTTTTTGGTCAAACTCTGCTAGCTGTTTTTTTCATAAAGTTGATCATTTTAACTACTTGGAGTTATGTAAAAGATTTTTGTGAAAATAACTAATTATAAAAGTGTTTTTGGCTAAATATTTATCTGGCTTCATTTTAATTTAGATTCATGTAATGCAAATTTCATCAGGAATCAATTTTACTATCTTTTATGTATACATAACAGCTGGGAAAGTATTGGAATCGTGTCAAATGTCACCCTCAGTTTTTGCAAATCTTCATGTTTTGAGACTACCTGAACCCAAAAATCAAATTTTGTGTTTGTCTTTTTTGCTTAATCTTTACCCCATCCTGAGATATTAAGAAATGAAATTTGGCATAGTGGCTTGTATGAAAGGCATTGATGCTATACAATTTTTTGGTGAAAGGATGACATGACCCATCTTGCCCATATCTTGGGGAGTAGTAGTACTTAATGAAGATTTTATTCGTTATTAACACTTTTTATAAAACTTGCCCCTTACCCTCAAAATTAAGCTTTTGCCATTTTATAGTAATTAAGATTTTTATAACAATCTGATAACAGATGGTGCCGAACACTATTTTTTTGCTTAATAATGTAAGATTTTTAAAATAAAAACTCAACAACCAGAAAAGTCAATCAACTCTCATTGCTAGATTTTAAGATTTTTGACTTAAGTGACAGCTTTTTAAAAGTTAGAAATTTCTAAGGTAATTTTATTTTAAAATGAAAATTAACATTAAATTTTTATCTTTGCCCTGGTATGTTCTGTTTAATTTCACTTTTATAACTAATATTTAATTGTTTTCAATTTTAGATATCTAAGGAAGACCATTTTTAAATTGCTTAGATGTTTAATTTGATAAGCTTATACAATAAAAACTTTAAAAGCATTAAAGATGTACATAATAAAGGGTGATGCAAACTAGCTGCTATGATGTATAGTGCTACAATGCTACAAAAGCTCCATTACACAGCTCAATGTGCTGTAAACTATGCAATGTGTGGGACCTTAACATTGTAGCAAAAATCAATGAATAAATAGTACTATATATTACTGGCCAGTGTGCACCAGCCTTAAGGGTATTAAGTAGCTTTTGATGTAATCCAACCTCACTTAACCTAATCACAAATTTAATAAACCAATGTTTTAGTTTCTAATTGTGTAAAGTCTGTTGTTCAGATGTCTCTAAGTAATTTCCTAATAAATCATTTTTAAGTGCATTAAAATTAAGGTATTGCATTTTGAAATTTGAAAAAACTTAAGTTTTTCAGTTTACTTTTACTGCTAGATATATAAATTTGATTTGATAATTCTCGATACTGTGTGCACATAACTTGAGCTTTGATGTAACCATTACATGATTTTCAAGTGGATACAGACCATTTCACTGCTTTTGAAGTGTAAGGTTAACAGGTTATAAATTCAATTTTGTTCCTGTTAATGTGGCAGTTCTGCTTCTCTTAACTGAATATTTTTGGTTTGAAGCAGCTTTTGTCATAAAACTATCACATTCACATTCATAGTGAGGAGAAAATTAATGGCAACAAACTGTTTTGATATCCTACTGTTACAAAAAACATGCATTAGTAATCATCTAATCAAACTACAATGCACAGAGGAATAGCTTTGTTTGCTATGTTACATTCTTTTGGGATTTAGTTATTCATTAACTGTAGTAAATCAGTTCTACTATTTATGGAATTAATTTGTAAGATAGTATTTTAATTTGAAGAATGGTACTGCAGCATGTCATATTGCTCACTGATATGTCATACATGGAAGACTGCTTTAGCCAGTAATGGCTAGATATCTTGTTCATCTAGTTTCTCTCCTACAGGTGCAATATAACAGGACTCTTGTGTTGTTTTTTGCCCTTTTTGTGAAGTGTGTACACTAATGAACAAAAATATAAGATGGTTGTAAAAAATATAATTTCTTATTGCCAGATAAATGTAGGACAAATAACTAATGGTATATGAAAACATCTGCAAAAAGGGTTTTTACAAAAAAGATGTTTCATGGTGTGTTACTTAATTCACTTTTCAGCATCTCTCGCACCTGATCTGTTAAAAATTTTTAGTGTTATTCTGATATTTATTTCTATTTTACTGTTTTAATAACTTATCACTTTTTATGATATAAATTTTGTCTAGTACTGTTGAGTAATTGGTAAGCATGTTGTAGGCAAGATCACAACAACGATCATTCAATACAAGTTTTATCAAACTATCTTGTAATTAAACAACTATTGAGCTATTGAGTGAGCAATTTTAAGAAATTTCAGTGCTATTTCTTTTTTGAAATAAAGCAGCTTTATCTTAAATATTGGTAGTCATTGTAAAAGTCAATTTTCTATGAATACCATATTTACTTGCATATAATATGAGGTTTTTATTCATTTTTTTCACTGCTTCAAAAACCTAGGTTATTTTGTGTGAGAGTGAAGGATTCTTTTGCATTTTTGCAATAATTTTTGTGAACTGTGTTTGTTTGCATTTTTCACTGGATGCTCATTCTCTGGTGTTTAAAAACAAAAGTATTTTATCTAGGTTGTTTGGACCATTCTTGTGTATTATCAGGAGTAAAGATAAATAGCAATAGGAAAGGCAAAGCTTTTGAGTTGAATTTCAAATTAAAATTCCAAAATCACGTGGGAACCCGATTATAAGTTTTAATCCATTCCCACGTGAAAACAATGATTATTTGGAAATCAGAATTCTGAGAAACTTGTAAGTGTAATTGGAATGGATTTGACTGTTAATTGGCAAAAAAGGTTCCCCAATTGTCCAGCTCTACATGAACAAATTATGTTCTTGATTTTACGAGATTTTTTTTAAAGTTTAAAATTCCAATAATTTTTGTGGGACAATGTACGCATTTATGTGCATTTGATATTTTATTTGTGATTTTAAACGAAATAAAATTAGAATAGTATTAATAAATCTAATTTTCTTTATTTTGATCTTTAAAGTCATACTTTGTCTTACATGCAAGTAAATACAGTAGTTAAATGCTGGTCCTCTAGCTGCATATTTATATGAATACTACTTATGCTTTTTGTTCAGATCTAGTTCAGTGTCTAAAGTAGACAAAAGCATAATTTAGAACAGATGTATTAAAATATTTGTTTTTAATAATTATTCTTCTAAATGGTCCCTTTTTGATTGTAAAGACTATTGTCATGACTTAAAATTTCATCTTCCAAGATTTGGAAATGCAAGTATTGAACTTCAGTTTGGATATTGTTTACATTCAACTAATAGCATTTTTTAAATTTAAATATGAACAAAGTTTAATGCCTTTTTATCAGTTTAAATATTTAATTTGCCTTTTTATTTTTAGTTATCAAGGATGGCTTGCTGGTGTTCAATTAGCTTTTGATACTGGAAAAAATAAACTTACTAAAAGTAATTTTGCTGTTGGTTATGCCACTGGTGATTTCATGTTAAATACACATGTGTAAGTAATTTGTTGAATTATTAATATATATATAGTTACAATTTTATGTTATATCCTAAAAATTAAGTAGCTTTTAATTCAAATGTAAAAATTTATGTTTTGTTTAGTACCTTAACCATATTTTGTTGAAAGAAACTATTGAGCTGTAACAAGAAATCTCTAAAAATTAATGTTTAAGTTTCATGTTTTTTTATTGTAAATTGATATTTTCAAGAAATTATTTTAGCATAAAATATCTGCTATAAACTAGCACCTAAGCTGTTTAACATGATTTATTAGATCCAATCATCTTTAGTCTGAGCATGTGAAATATTTTACTTTGTCAGTTAAGCAAACTGGAATAATTTAGAAACCTTTTGAAAAACATTTTTCTTTATGTATTAAACTATAGAACAGCAAGAATATTGGAAATTAAATTCTATTTTCCATTTTTAATTTCTATCAATATTATTAAGTATGATAAAGTTTGTATTGAGATATTATTAACTACTTTCTCTATTATTAACTATTAACTATTATTAACTACTGTCTCCAAAAAACCTGGATTAATTCACAAAATTTAAGGCCCAGTTAGCTCATCTTCAGGGGCTTCTTTCTTCACTACAATTCTAGTATTCAAACCTATATTTCAGGAATTATATATTGCATAAGTCTTCCAATTTGTTTTATCTTTAAAACATTTTTTTTCTTTTTAACTTATTCTGTACAGAGTTCCCTCCCAGATTTTCTTTTGAAAATTTTTATTTTTTGCTCTTCTCTCAATGACCCACTTCCAAGCTGAGTAATACTTCTTTATCCTTGACATTTAAACACTTCAAAGTAACTTTCTCCCAAATCCATAATTTATTTGCCGTTCAATGTTTTCCTCTTCCATTATATCGTCCAATAGGTCCACATTATTCCTCCATATAATTTTCTTTTGCCATTAGCTTGAAGCATCCTTGGATATCATTATTCTATCTTTCAAACAGTCCTCTCAATGTTCCTTGAGTCTTTCACTTAGTCCTCTTCATCACTTCCTGTAATATGCCCGATCCTGGGTCAATTCTGTATGCCCACTGTGATTGTCAGAAACAGAGTGGTATTTCTGTTTTTAATAAAATCTTTTAGGTCATTTCCTCAAGTTTAATAGAAGCTTGGGTTTCGGGAATCTGCAAGTTATGTTATACTTATTTATGTATACGAGTAAATATCAATGTAATAAAACTGTAGGGTCACTGAAATAATATACAGGTGACCCCCCCCCCCGTATAATACGGGAGTTGCATTCCAAAAAATTGCAATGTTATGCGAATCCGTGTTATACGAAACAAAGAACTAGTATGAAAAGGTTGCAGATTAGGTTGCAAAAATTAAAAAAAATGCTATTATGTTTTCATAATTAAGATAAGAAAATTTTAATAAAAATATTTAAGTGATACATATTAATATAAATTAAGCAATGTTTTCTTCGTCATCACTAAGCATTTTTAACCGAAGGTGTTTTTTCTTTTTGGCAAGTTATCCTTATACCCTGACCATTTTTCTGCATTATCTTCAGATCCATGCTTTACCTTTTGCAAAAAGTATGTTATTTTAGATTGCTTGCTTTTAGTTAAAAGATCTTTATAAATTTCCTTATGGTGCTAAGCACTCATGAAGAATAAAGCAAGTAAGGGAAAAACATCTGGCAACATCAAAAGCAGAAGCGTCGAGATCTGGCAACATTGAAACAAGTTTAGAGAAGGACCACGTGTATCGACAGAAGGCGGGAAAAGAAAATTTACATACTTAAGTACTAATAGTTCACGAAAATTATTATTTTTGTGAACTATTAGTACTTAAGTATGTAAAAATTTATTGCATTTCATGTTGTACGAGGGTTTTATCCAATTCTCAAACTGTGTCAGAGTGAATCCGTGCTATAGAAGTGCCGTATTATACGGGGGTTACCTGTATATATAAAATTTTGTTACACTAAAATAATCAATGCTAGAATAATGAAAACCCTTACTCTTAAAGGTGAGGAATTGTTAGTTTTTCCAATACCAGTATCTGAAGCAAATTTGACTTAAAATGGACATTGTAACAGAATTTGTAGGTAAGGATAGTGAGTAAACAGAGCAGTTTTAAGTTTCAACCTGGCTTACATAGTTCTATATAAAATTTTTGCAATATATATAGTTCAAGCAATTCTAATACTCTAGAGTAAAAGTAAAGGTATTTCATTTTGTTAAATAACAACATTACAATAGACACTGCAATCTTTACCTATACAATGTCATGTTATATATATACAGGGTGTATCAGTACAGCAGTTACAAACTTTCAGGAGAGAGAGAGTACACCTAGATGTTGGGAAATCGCATAGCAATGCATGTTAAAAAACACTTTCCTGGCATGGTAGTGACAACACAAAACACAAGAAAGGAAGGACATGAACAGGGTGAGAAAACATGTCCTTCCTTTCTTGTGTTTTGCGTTGTCACTACCACGCCAGGAAAGCATTTTTTAACATGCATTGCTATGTGATTTCCCAATGTTTAGGTGTACTTGCTCTCTCTCTTCTGAAAGTTTAACTGCTGTACTGATACACCTTGTATAAATAAAATTTTAGTTTGGTGCTTACTTCAGAACTAGGAATGTATCAGAAGTTATTCTCACTTTTCTTTACAACTCAACACAGACCTGCTTTATAAAAGTAAAGTTACATTTAGTGTTTCAAACTATACAAACTACTTGAATGGATTTAAAAAATATTAGCACTTGCAGTGTGTTGCAATATTGGTCAGTATTTATTTGCATTAGCCATGTTTTGATTAGTATGAATGAATCTAATGAAAGGAAACCTAACCCAATAATGGAAATATTGCTTTTTGTCCATGATCTTATGGTACTACTAGTAGTAAATGTTGTAGTTCGAAACATTGTAGATTTTTATACTTTGCAGTAATTGTGGCCTGTACCTATAGAATTGGCACATAACAGCAGAGTTAATCTTTTGAATTTTTTCCACTTTTTTTCATTGAAGGACAATCTTTGTAAAATCTTATATAAAAGCAGCCAACTTGTTAACATCTAAGTTAAGTCAACACTGCTTAATGATAGTTACTAATCCAATCCTTTTGGAAAGATACAAACTGATGGTCTTTGATCTCATAACAAACCATTTATGTATTGCTTTGTCTGCAGTACCTTTTTTCCCTTACCCTAGTATATTAGCTACAGTATGTTCCCTTACCCTAGTATATTTCTTAAAGAAACTACAGTTTCTTTTTAAGAAATATAGGTTCTGATGGGCATTTCATTTTCTTTATTGCTTGCTTTTTTTCTGAATTCAGAATGTCTAATTATAAAATTAGTAGTATTCATTTTCCATGAAATTTCTTATTCAAACTTTTATTTAAACTTAAACCTAGTTACCTAGTAGACAATTTCTGGAAAAATATTGGATCAAACATGAATTGTGTTCACTAATTCAAGACTTTCCTGATATAAAACCTTAAATTTTTAGATATAATTTGATTTTTTTTTTAATTTTAAAACATTTAGATCAATGTTTAATGACTAATTTTTCATATATTCAATACAATAGAAACGACGGACAAGAGTTTGGAGGTAGCATTTATCAAAATATATTGATGGTAAACTTGAAACTGGAGTTCAGCTATCTTGGACTGCTGGCAGCAATGCTACAAGATTTGGTCTGGGCTGTGTATATAAATTGGATAATGATACTTCACTTAGAGTAAGCTATGATGGTTTTTAATTTAAATTTCTATATTTAAGAATTAGACTAAAATTTTATCTTATTTCAGGCCAAAGTTAACAATTCCAGTCAAATTGGTCTTGGTTTCACTCATAGGTTGAGAGAAGGTAAGATTTTTACTTGCATTTCTGTATTTCTTTGATTCTAAGATGTGCTGTAATTTTTCAATTTTTGAGATTTTAAAGTATTCAATAAAGGTAACAAGTTGTTTTTATTGAGAAGTTAGAAAAACAATAAAAATGCTATGAACTAGACAACAATTGGCAGCTGTTAAATATATAATTACAATCCAGTATCAGAATTGAAGCTGAAGTTAAGTTGTCCTAGAGTTTTTAAACATTAAAAAGATGTTGAACTTTGATGATAAGCATTTAATTACACCTGATGTGAGTGAATAATAGTCATCATTATTAACATGCCATATAACCTAGCAATAGCTGCCAATTGTTTTTGTAAGTTGCATCTTTATTTTGGACAAGTACAAATGAGTAAAGTTGTAAAGTACTTAATTTTAGTATCTTAGGAAACCGACTATAATTACGGTCGGTGAAACTTCCGTTAACCTAACGGGTACTTTACGCGGATTCGAGATTAGTTTGCCAGGCCTGGGCTTTTAAGCGTGCACCGAAAAATTAGTAATAACAACGATAAATATCAAGTCAAATCAAAAGTTCAAATATATTTAATTAGCAACTAGAATGTACTACGTACAAATATCAATAATCCAAACAAAATTTATTAACGAAAATCAACAAGTCAACCCGACAATAAACTCAGCTACTTAGCTTAACTTAATAGTAATTCCCCTTGAAATTCGACAATCAAATACTTAGAAACTATGAACAATATCTCTTACTAATTAAACGTCTATCCGTCACCTCACTATACGAAGAAACTATTTCCTCAATACTTTCGATATCGTCAATCGAACTCCTCTTTAACACCTTGGATCGTCCAATTATCAATCTGGACTTCTATCAGAAAATACTTCGCTTTCGAATCTACCTCGCTCTCAACGTCGCCTCGATTTGGAATTCACCTCTCCTTCTTCGGTTAACGTACGGGTTTTATACTGTGAGGTGACGTCACACTTGAGCTGGGTTACTCCTCTTATTTACATACTTAGTTGCTAACATTAACTTTCTGTTCTGGCAGCTTTAAGTTTCCGACAAAGCTTATAAACCGTTTACAAAATATTTATCATAATTTTCTGGGATGTTTAAGACGGTTTATCAAGTATTTCTCTACTAGTGATTGTGGGGACTCCCCCCTCCATTTTTTTTTTCTGCGGACTGTTACTTCTGCCAGGCAGCGCAAGTGCGCAAGATGTTTCCTACGGCGCTTATTTCTCCGTGAGTTGTTTTATCTTCATTTTTCATTACTAACAAGAGAGTGGTGGGGAACCTTCGTCCTAAATAAACATAAACCCCAAACAAAAGATGATAAAACAGAAATAATAATAAAATAAAAATAACGTTCGGACTCAGTTCCTTACAAAATGTCTTAGAATGAAGGAAATGCAGGAATTAAAATTTAGTGTATTTTTTAAATTTTAATACCATTTTATTTTTCAGGTATTCAGTTACATCTTTCAACCATGATAGATGGCAAGAATTTCAATCAGGGAGGCCACAAATTGGGTCTCGGCCTAGAGCTCTCTGCGTGATAGTTCTCTATCAGTACATCAAACATGGATGATTTAATAGAATCAATTTAGTATGTGAACAAAAAAAATATTGATACGGTTTAGGTCTGATAGTTTGCAGTAGTTGTACAGTGTGAAGATTCATTACCTGGAAATCGTTCCCTTTTTAAAGCCTAGTTCTTCTAAGAACTAGACTTTATTTCATAGATTCAAAATTGTAGCTTTTTCCTATTGGAATTAATTTTTTTTGTATGCAACTGACAAAGTAAAATTGCTATTATAACTTATTTCATTGTATAAGGTAAAGTTTCACTTTAATCAATTGTCAGTGTTTGATGTGGCCATCTATCTTATGATCTGATAGAAAAAATTTAAATATGAATCTGTTAACTGCTGTAGTTAGTACTCAGAAGAATAAAGCAAACTGGACTATTATTAGAATTGTGTTTAACTACTTAGATCATTAAATTTATTACATTTCTTCGTTTTATACAAACTTGCCCCCTTGCAATCATAATTTATATAAAAATTTGTGAAAATTTGTAATACCTTGCTTTTTTTGATCATTTTGTCTTACAGATTGTGTATAGTATTTATAAATTTGCTTAATATATTTAAATTCTTATACAAGAGGGTTAAAACCTGTTTAAAAGTATGTAATATGCAAATCAAGGAAACTAAATAAAGGACAGAATCTTTTTCATTGTTTCAGTAAGTTTAATACTAGTTTTTATACTTATAAAACCTAATATTTTATTGGCAATCCCCGTTGCAAAACAATTTTTATTGGGAAAAAGTTGAATATTAATCAAGAAATTTCAAACTTGCATATCTAGAACACAATTTTCTCAACTTGATAAGCCTATCCAGTGTTTTACAGATTTTAAGATTAAAAGTATTGAGCCTTTATCTAGTTGCAATTATTGTTCACCTAAATTATTAAGTATTTTGAATGGTCCAATTGAATATTTTAATGTCAATTTCTAATAAATATTTTTGCCACAAGCATATTTTGTAGTAATTTACCACAATTTGATATTCCTTTTGGTTTCCCTCTGAAAGTAACTAACTTTTTTTTGCATACTAAAAATTTTAGTGAAGTTCTAAAAATAAAAATTTGTTCTAAACTTAGAACAATATTTGTTTATAAGACACAAGAAATTAGAGTAACTCAATAGGGCAAGAATAGGCTGGAAAGAGTAATTGGTCTAATGCACAATATTTCGCTCATTATTTCATGTATATTTTTTTTCCTCACAAACTCAAATAGCTCTTTGGTGTCCTTTTTATCATGATTATTGGCACTTTCACACGTTATTCATAAATTTAAGATAATCTTTGAATCTAGTCAGAAGATTTAAGTGAAATATTAAATGAAACCTTTTTATATACTGTAAAATAACGAAGTGTACTTAAAAAATGAAGTGAGAAAAGAACATTCCTTCCATTCTCATAAACAGCGAACACCTTTACAGCATCAAATTCATAGACATTTAGGCTCTCAATTATGAAGAGAATCAGTTGCATTTGAATCCGACTAATTAGTGAATGGATAATTCTTTACCAGAATATAACTGGTAAGTTTAAACGAAAAAATTTATTTTCCAGAAATATTTGATGTTTTTAATATTAACAACTTCATCTTTAAATAAATCAGTGTGAAACTTGTAACTTATGAACATACGAACCGGAGATTTTACCGTATTTTAAAATTAACATCCTGTTAATTTTGAAATGCCTTTTTTTTTATATATATATGTAATTAACAGATTATTTCTTCACTCAACTTCACGTCATATGTGTGTCGATATATTTGAAGATGAATAGATAGGAAATTTTGTTGTCAAATTAAAATTTTTTTTTTCTTAAGGACTATTTTAGTTAAATACAATTATTGTTTTCTCCAAAAAAGCTTTCGTTTTAGATCTTATACTTGTTTTAGTGTAAGAACTATTGACTACATAAGTAATGCATATAGCTTCTCTGAAATGAACTTCTCGTACATAATTTTAATTACTCAAACCTATAAATGAGGATTTACTGTTTTTATTTTTAACCCTCATTTGGAAAACCACCTTCACTATTTAATGGACCCCTGCCCGAAATAGTACCTAAAATAGAGGTTTTATTAAGTGTGGGACAAAAAAGCATTCCGTGTTTCCTAAGTTGACAAAGGCAGAAATTGATTTTTCGGAACCCGAATTTCCTTTTCTCTGCGTGATAATTTGCCTAGAAGTTAATGTTCGTAACTGAAGAGTAGTAAATTTTTGATTTATAAGTGGAAATAGCAGCATGCTAAAACTCCCTTTATCCGCTGTTGTTCTCGATTGATGAACACGAGTTGGACCCGGGAAAGGAGTTTAGTGAAAAAATTCAATCTGAATGGTTGGCATTTAGGAAAGTACGTTGTCTAAGGCCAACCAGCAAGGGGTCAGTGATGGTACGGGCATGCTTTGGATGGAATGGCAAAACAATTGTAGGTTTTGTCCAAGGTTGACTGAAATTACCAATCTTTACTATGAATACAATGCAAAAGCTGATTAAAACAATGAGGTAGTTTATAAAGGTATATTTAAAAAAGTGACTTCATTAAAGCTATGAAATGACCAATGGCTTTAAAATATTGCAAACACCTTACAGAAATTTTAACGAAAAGATTTGAAATATGCCGAACGATCTGTTACTAAACTGAAGCAAATCAAGGATGTGACAACCTAATTTTTCATAAAATTGCAGCAAGCTGAGTGAGTAAATTATTGCGATGAGTTAAAACTAGGCTCTTGTCACATCCTTGACTTATTTCCTATTCTGTCAAATTTTCAGCGTGTTCTATGAAATGTTGGCTCATCCAATTCTTGATTTATAGGAACTTTTGCAATTTTAAAATTAAGTATTTCCTGTATCTACGTCCGAACTATTTCCTGTCACTTTTGACGTGACGGGATATTCAGTTTTTCAATAAAAACTTACTAGGAAATTTTGAAAATTGAAATGTTAATGTAATCTTGTGGGACTGGTTCAAGATATGGAATTTCTTAGCTTGCGCCATTGATTTATTTTAAACAAAACTTATATATTAATGGCTTTTATATAAAAAATTAGGTGGTTATCCACCCAAAATCTAAAATTTCAGCTTAAAATTTTTGTATTCAAATTAGAAGCACTGATTAACATTGAATAACAAAAATAGAAGGACTGATTCATCTATTTCAATCTTTTCTTTCACACACCTTAGGAACATCAGGCATAGTGTTCAATGTGCGAAATATAATTTGTACGGCCACCAGATGAGCATTTAATTGTAAAAATATTGATAAATTTATTGTCACGGATAGTTTAATGAGTGAAATCACACAATGTAAGTCAACAGAAGGCGACAAGATAGTCAGCTGAACCAGACTCCAACTAAAGGATGACGTTGAATTGTACGGTAGTTCTATACTAAAAGTTGCATAAAAGTTTGTGTACTTTGCTTCGGAAATCGATAGGAAGTTTGACTTTCCCGTATATCAGCAAGAACATGTTACGGATAACCCCGGATTTACATTTAACTACAATAACAAGTAATGGTAAAAGAACGGTGGTTTTTATAATTTTTAATCTCGTACAGTAGCGTATGGCTGCAGCGACCAATTCACCGAACGGTAATTTTTTTTTCTACGTACAGAATCTGGAGTATAAAGTTTCTTTACTAGAATCTTCTGACCTATTTTTCTAATTAAATGCCGAATAGCTAACCATATATAGACATCGCCGTGTGCTAATTGTATCGTTTAAGATGCATTTTGAATCGGAATGGGAGATGCGTTAACTCTCCCATTGAGGATTTTGATTATCGTTCTAGGGACTCGAACAAATTCAGACGGGTCGAAAACCCCTATAGCAGGAATTTTGTTTTCAATAATAAAGTAGCTTTATTCACTAATTAAGAGTTTGCTGTTTAGAACTAATATTAACATAAAAGCACAAGCTAATACCCCAGGACTTTTTCGGATCCGATGGCCCGTTCCCTCACCACCCAGCTGCCCTATTGTGGGCTCGATTAAAGGCCCTCTTAATGCCCGCAGAAAGTAGAGAAAAGAAAATGAATACTGTAGGCCTATACACCTATAACTTATAGTATACTATGCAGTAGTATTAAAAAAAACCCCAAGTGTAAAGAATGTTCTCCATTTTGACTTTTAAAAATGTCCCCTTTCAATTTTAACACGTTTTAAATTCAAATTTATAAAATTTTTTTTATTAGATCAGTTTCCTCGTTTATTCTGATATAATTACGCTTCGTCATGATTAATAGTTATGATTTCGATAACAATTTCGTCGATCTGACGTCATAAAAAGGATGATCTTACGTCAATGTGATAAAGAAATACTTCTCTCCTCGTGCATATAATTTCCTGTTTTTTTAGCATTAAATTGCTTCGTTGTAATCTATCAAATCGATATTATAAAAATAATTTAGATTGCAATTAATCGATTTTAACATCAGGAATTTGTACGTGATTTATTAGATTTATGTTTACGTTACAACTTTTTTTTAGTACGCAATAATGCCACGAGTCTTACGATCTTTGTGAAATTCCTTCTTTCAAGATGACATTTTTGGCTGTGATTTTAGTATGTCCATATATTTCGTTTATATAATATTCAAGCACACACTGAAAGTTGTTGCAAGGAATAATAGCATTTTCCTTTCCAGAAAACTATCCGAAAACAAGTATACCACCAAATTAGCATGTGCATCTTCAGAAAGATTTAAACAGCGTTTAATATTTTCAAAACTCCATTTAGAAAATGCAAAATGTGGTACAAAAGACATGTGTTTTTACTGCTCAACAGATACTAGTTTTATCAATTACAATTCGATTTCAGGATTACATGTTTGTTAAGCTCATAAGTTTTCTGTTAACTTACAGCTCAGTGAACTTGCTATTTCTTCTTATCGTGCTGTGAAAGTGCAAATAAATGATTTATGTGCTGTTAATAGCTTGTGTTTTTATGAATATTTCGATTCAAACATCGGTAATCACTTCAATTTTTTACGTTTTTCAATTCTATATTCAATCTCATTCGTTATATATTCAATTCTCAATCCTCTAGTGCGGATGTATCGATACGCGGTCAATTTCGCTGCGATTCAATTCGTAATGTTGATTCATTGGCATGAATTTCTATGATGATTTTTCCAGTAAGATCATTGACGCACGTATTTCATCTGTTATACACTTGACGAATCCATCAATAGAAGTGCTGGTACTGATAGTTCTAGACAGCGGCGGCCTTAGCCATTGCGAAGCTCCGGGCGGCAGATCTTTGCGATCTATTAATACTTTCAATTCACATACTTTGCACAAAGGACAAGGACTTGTCCTTTGTGCAAAGTATGTGAATTGAAAGTAGGTATTTCTGACGATTGACGAGAAATGCAAAAGTTACAAATAAATTTAGTTTTAAAATATATTAGAAGATTTATAAAAGTTAACAAACATAAAGACGACAAATTATTAATGATGATAAACTAAGGTACATAAATGCCTTAAAAGATATACGCAGGGGATTTAAAAATGATATTTGCGGCATTTTCTAAGACTAAAATCTTAGATTATTGCGCTTTAATCAGGGGTGGCCAACAAGTCGATCGCGATCGACCGATCGATCGCCAAGCCAATTTTGGTCGATCGCTAGCGATGTCTTGACTTAATGTATTATATTTGTAACCGAACGCAACTGTATGCACGCAGTTATGACTCGACTCATAAGCAGTGAGTGCTTATGAGTCGAGATATATTTTCAACTCATAAGCACTTCTTACTGAAACAGTGTATAAACATAGTATGTATTTCACACTTCCCCCTCCCCACTTAGACTATGCCTATGACAACAAGTCGATCGCGACACATTTTTACGATAAAAAGTAGATCTTATGTGCACAAAAGTTGGCCACCCCTGGCTTTAATTAAAGCGCAATAATCTAACGAATGAGCTTCGTCATTTTCAATTGAAAGAATAGCAAGGGCTGAAAGCCGGTCTTGTGTCATCGAATTCCTCAAATATGTTTTAATAATTTTTAACCTGGAAAAACTCCTTTTGGCAGATGCAAATGTCACAGGTGTGGTGGCAATAATTCTCAGGACTACTTCGATAGCGGGGTAAACTTCAGTTAAATTTTTTCTATTATATATTTCAGCACCGAGATAATGTCGTCATTTCCTTCATATACACGGATAAACATATTCAGTTCTTCGTACAATTCATGTCCATCAATATCAGATGTTTCTCCTACTGTTAGCAATGCGAGTCGCTGCATTGCTTCAAAAGTTTACAATCACTAATTTCCTTTAATCTTTTTATGTTATACATGAAACCAAATATGCTCTCATGATGTTTAAGTGCCTCAAATCTAGGTTGGCAGCTTGCTCGCACATTGTCGACAATGACATAAAAATAGTTTATTTTGAAAATCTCTTCCGCAGGCAATTCAAGAGCTTCATCTTCCCCCGTCATAATCAAAATTCGTTCTTTTACGTCTCCTCCTCACGACTTTGAACTTTCTATCAATATCATTTTCCTCAGCTATTTCTCTCGCTGTTGCCAAGGATGTTCGGAAACCATTTTCCCGATAATTAACAAGCCAATGTGTTGTATAGCCGCATCTAGGTGCATTTTTTCACTCTGCCACATTTTACTTGTAACGTTTATCTTTGTAAGAATGTCATACCATACGACGAGTGCAACTATAAATTCGTAGGTAGTTATTTCCTTTTCTATAGAATGGCATTCACCAACCAACTGACAATCTGTTGTATTTTCTGCTAAATCCTTCAAAACATCACATGTATCGCTTAGTTGATATCTAACGGCCTTCACCGATTCTACCCTTCATTCCCATCTAGTTTCGGAAAGTGGTTTTAGCGATAAGGATTTTACATGTGCTTTTAAAATAGCCCACTTCTGACTCGAGCCGGAAAACAGTGTAAGCCTTTGTAGCAAACCAAAACAATATTTTGCTTGAACACAAGATGATGAGGCATCTCCTAGGATGAGATTCCCGCAAGGTAAAAAATAAGCAAGTGGATTAATTTCAAGTATACATTTCTGGACACCACTTTTTTCTCCACGCATATTTGCTCCATTATCATATCCTTGGCCTCTGCAGTTTTGCAATGATATATCCAACTGTTCTAGCTCTGTGATTATATAATTAGTCAAACTCTCAGCTGTGGTTTTTTCGACAGCTAAGAAGCCAATAAAATGTTCTTCAGTGTCAGCTGTATTTGTATTAAAAAATCTTATCATAATTGACAGTTGTTCAACACGAGAAACGTCACGAGTGCAATCAAGAATAATCGAGTAATATTTATTCTTTATTATTTTGTCAACAATTTGAGTCTTCGCGTGACTTGCCGTTAATTGTATAAGTTCATTTTGAATATTTTTTCCGAGATAGTGGTCATTAATCGTCTTGTCTGTTACTTGTTTTAGGTGAAGTCGTAACATTGGATCAAATGGGGCTATTAACTTTACTAAATCTATAAAGTTGCCGCTAGCCTCACTTGAATCTGAGTCAGATATTAATTTCTCTCTATGACCTCTGAAGGCCAAATTGTGAGATGCTAAAAAATTTACAATTGCAAGTAGTTTTTCTAAAATATCTCTCCAATGCTGCCTTTCATGTTCAATTTGAGTCTGGCTTAGAGTCAATAGTGGTACAGCTTTTTAACCCGTTGTCTAAATTTAACCATTTCAACATACAATCTTTGTGCAGTCGGCTAGATTCATGAGACTTTAGGTAATCACCCAAGTGTTTCTAATCACACACTCCTTCACTGGATCCATTTCTTGTATTTTCTAGTCTGAACATTCGACACGCAAAGCAGTAAACGGCATCCTTTGTTTGTAAATAAATCATCCAGCGCCTATCAAGTTTTTCACCATTAGCTATTTTACTGTAATGATATTCGCTGAATCGCCGTCCATTATCATTTACGGGTTAAAAAATTCAACGTTAACCCGAATTGGACCTTTTAATACAATCTCAGTTCAGTCTACATCAGTAATTGTTAATGACCACAAACCTGGGTCATTTTGAGAATTCAGATTTTCAATTCTGCCAGTCGTGGATGTAGACATAGACTCAGATACGTATTCTTGGCTGGATAGTGTTGACGGCGGCGGTGTAACAGACAATGATGATGATGACTCATTATCCTCGCTATTGTTACTAGGTGGCAGCGGCACCCATGACGATGTTGAAGGAGTAATTTCAGTTGGGTTAGGGTTACAGTGCAATAATGTGTCACTTTCAATGACGGGTTTTTAGAGGTTTCTTGACCATCACTTTTTATATATTTATATAAAGCCCCATGTAGATATTCTTCACGTTTCCTTTTTGAACTACCCGACTCAAATTTTCTACCGGCATCACGATCACGCGAACTCATTTCATAAATCTTGTTTCGCACATAAAACTAATTCAAAAATAATTTACAAGTAGTTTCCACAGTTTTTCGTCGAACGTTTCTGTAATTTTGCAGGAAGGTTTGGATATTAGAGGGATTGATGCTATAAATTTTAGTGGTTAAAGGTCAATGGCGTGGGGAGATAGATGGAGGCTGTGTGTCATATCTGGAGTGGGAACGTACTTAGTGATTTTATTGGATATTAGCATTTATAATTTTTTTTTTTTTTTTTTATAAAACTTCTCTCTACCCACAAAATTAATAACCTTAAATTATATTCTAAGTTTTGATTTCCTCATTTAATAAATGTAATATATAAGTAATGCTCAATGTAATTAATTTTTATAAGTGAAATAAAAATGCCTTTATTATATCATTTTATACGCGCATTTCTGTTATAAATTCGGATATAACTAAGTTCATTATCCCAAAAATTCCTTGTTATTTCGGTTTCTATTCTGAAGAAGAAAATGAAACAACTTTTGTGGTAATTTTATTTAGTGAAGCAGAAAACATTTTCTATTACTTTATTAGTAAAACGTGTTGATTAGACGTTTCTAAAGTAAAAAAACTGAAACTATTCAAAAAAAAAATTAAAAAAGCAATGGGATCGGTTAAATTTCTTAATTCTTTTAAAAACTCTAAATTATAATTCAAGTAAAATAAACTACTCTTTAAATCCGATTTCGAGTGAGTTATTTAGACAAAGTTTCTAAAGTATCTATACATGGATTTCGTAGTAGTGCGAAGAATTTAATCATGTTATCTAATTTATAAGATTAAAATAGCTTGTAACTCTTTACAAATAGAATATATATCAAATATTTTTGTAACACACGTAGACAGTGTCTTTCACATAGCTTCAGAAGAAGTAACTGCATAGAGTCAGGTCTGAGGACTTGCATGGCCTGCAGAGCAATGGACTGTGGACAATGGATTGCACATGGCGTCCGATCCATTGTTGAGGAAGCACACGATTCAAAACTTTGCGAACCTCCCTATGAAAATGAGGCGGTCCTCATCTTGCTGAAAGTAGTAGTCACCAGAGTCTTGATTCAGTTGAGGAAAAAGCTAGTACAGTGAGTCAAGGAAGAAATTGACTTTCGGCTAGACGTATGTCACGATATACAGATATTGAGGGATTATAATGAACAGGTATGAAATGTGGACAGTAATTTGGTTTTGAAAAATACCAAATCGTTTTCAGGTAATTAACATAATTACCGTAATTTAAAATTTTGCCTTTGTAGCAAACATATCACGTGTTCAGTCAGGTCAGCAGTGGAATCAAAACATTAAAATTTCATTATACATAAAATTTATTGAGGATTTAATATGATCCTCACTCACTTTGTACCTTATATTTTCGAAGACTTGTAATTGCATTAAATAGATTATATTTTAGTAAATACAGTGTAATGTTCATTTACTGCAAAATGAATTAGTATCTCTTACTACATGATTAATAATATGCCATGTAAATTAAATTTTATATGAAGAAATATGACGACATAGAAGCTATTTATTATAAATAATTTTCCAGGTGTTATTTGAGTTTCTGTAATTTATTTATACAAGAGAATAAAGTCAAGTAAGAGTGCGTGTTAGCCAATACTGAAACTCAATCTAGTTCTGTATGTATTACATTGAGGGCGCCACCAGTCTAACCAGAATAGTACTAAAGATGGGAGCATGAAAAATTATTTTTGACATATCACTGGAAACAAAGGTAAGGAAGTAGCAAGATCATTAGTAAATTTATTATTGAGAATAGTTTAATCATTGTGGTAGCGTTGAAACGTGCAATGTGCTATTTTCACAAGGAAAACCCCATGTTTTGCTTCTCAGAATAGCAATTCTGCTGTGAAAACATGTAATTTGCGTGTCAAAAATTAAAATACTTGATACATAAAATAGACAAATAATACAGCATGGATGTACTGGCGAATGCATTTAATCTGATATTATTTGCAAGAATACATTGAACTGAATTGAACATAATTGAATTGAAACTTGTTTAACTTTTCTTCATATAAAATTAGAGAATAGAAGCACAAGTCAAACAGGAAATTAATATTATCCTTAATTAGAATAAATATTGAAAGACTCGAAAGATAACGAAACAAGAACAGAGCAATAGGTCATTCGGAAGGCGTTCAGGAAACACCATTACAAAAGCGTTTTAAAAACAGGAATCATCCATAAATCTCTCGATTTAGCTAGGGGCTATCAGAAAATACTGAAAAGATTATGAAAAATACAAACGATACAATAAATAATAGAAGAAATCAATAATCACATCATCACGCATCTCTGATAAAAAAAAAACTTTCATGGAAGTTTGGTCTTGTAATTCGGTATTATGTAATATTAATTATGTAATAGCAATTTTTATAAATATAATAAACATTTTAATTCCCAACTATAGAGAAGTTAAAGATGTAGACGATCTACATTATATTTTATGTTAAACTATCCGTTTATCTGTTAATTTATTAGAAAGGTTAAAGTGACTAACATGTAAGTGTTGATTAACATAAGAGCTTGTAACTAAGGTTCGTATCTTCATTTGTTAAAATTCAGGCTTAAGATTTGATTTATGGAAAATTGAATGCTGAATATATCCTTCAATTCTCTTAAAAAGGGGGGGGAAAAACTAAAAAATTTATTCTTATACTAAAATCTTTATATTTTATTGATAAACATACAATATATATCCAAAACATGACCTTGATCCGATCTTTGATCTGTGGTACTCTTGTGTAACCTTCAGAATCCATATAAACTTTTGTTTATTCTTATAATATAATTAAAAATCAAGCTACTGTATTTGCAAATTGAAACAAATCTAATTTAGTCGGAATTCATAAAGAAAAGTCACATATTTATTTAAAAATCAAATTGTTTTTGGCTTTTGTTATTGAGAAATACTTTTTTTTTTAGTAGTAATTGCATCGATGATACAAAGAAAAATTTTCCTCCTCAATAAATGATTGCTGAATACTTTTTAAAAATATCTTATCAAATATTTAATTTAGATACTTAAATATTTGATAAATTTTATAATGCATTATTTATTTATTCTTTGGAAACAAATTCATCAAAATTTAAAACGTAACAGATTAGTTTTTGTTACTTTTTTGTTACTCTCAAATAACTCTTCATGGCAACTTTCTGGTACTTATTAATAATAATGATATAAACAATATTTTTCTTCTTTACTAATGCAATATCTTGCATATTTAGGATACTGACTGTAAAGTTGATACTAGTTTCTATTTCTCATTAGAAACCAAGCACAAACTCATTTATAAGTGAACTCACATTATTAAATATAAAGAACATTATGCTGACTTGTTAATTTAATTAATACAATGTCGTTTAATTAAGAATTCAATCAATCATAAATTAATTTTGTTTGTTGCAAAATGTACTAAGGGTTGAATGTCTGCATCAAATTGTCAATGGATGTAATTCTATAGCTTTGGCATCAGAACAATTTTTAGATGGACGAGAATGTTTAGATAAAACTTAACCTATTCACGATAGATAGCAGCATACGGCGATCAAAGTTCACAAATAAATGATGTGCAAATAATTTCATTTTGTATTATTTTTCTTTATAAATTTAAATTACAATTTATTTCGTTCTTTATAATGCAAAGGATTATGAATTGTGATGTCAATTTATAGTATGACTCTAATGAAAAAGGATTTTAAGATTTGAGGCCAATTTTTCTTGAGGACAAATAAAAAAAATCACGTATTTAATCTGTCCCTCCTTTTATAAACACTAAAAGAGACGATTGCAGACTTGAGCCATGAATTTAAACTTGCCTCTGCCCAGATCTAGGCCATTGCTCTTGATATGGCTAGCTATAGCTAACAATGGCCAACTATTTGCCTTGAGGCGAGCCTTAACTAGCACAGAAGATGATCTAAGCCATAATTGGTTATATTTCGTTTCTGAAATGGGACTAGAAGTTTGACTGCGCTCTTAATCTATTCATAGTTTTATAGCTTCAGATGCTGCAAGGATTGCTAATGTCATTGTGTTAAATGTTAAATGTAATTTAATAGTGTTGTGTGTATGTATGTAACTCTATATAACACTATATGTAAATGTTGGAATGAAACTTCTTGTTTTCATTCATACAAACTTTTTTTTTACAACTCAGATGAGGAATTTGATAATTTTATCTATTTATCTTCAAGGATTTTTAAAAGAAAAATCCTTGAAGAGAGATGAATTCTTGAAAATAAACATATAATTGTAATAAATACATTTTCTTTTCATTTTTAAAGCCAATTTGTGATTTTTGAGAGATTGAATATGCTGATTATGCAGTTTATGCTCTCCCTTGTACAATACAAATGAAGCACAAAAAACTGAACTTGAACAAAAAAGGATATATGTATTAATATATACATAAAACATTGAACTTTACAATACAGTATTTAAATCAAAATCATCTTTATCTTGCAATTTTATGGCGTATTAATCTTCCATTTTGTTTTGGTACGGGGCATTATGATTATGGTCTGTGGGTCCTCTAGTTACAGGATCACTCTGGACAAGATATCTGCCCTATAGGCATTTGTCTACAATAAAATACATCTTATCAAATGAAAACTATTTTATTTTCCTAAAAATCATAAAAATTTATTCCACGAGATTAATTACATTGTTTTATTTAATAAATAATTCATAGACATTAATTGATTAAAATAATGAATCAATTAAAGTAATTAATTATGCAGTTAAAAAAGAGTAAGAATTTGCAATAAAATTTCTCACGATCCTATAAAATAAATGATAATTTCTTTGATAAATGATGTTTTTTTTTTTTGTTTGAAATTTTCTGGGATGATAAAATGGATATTTACATTCTTTCTGAAGAAGTTGATGACGAACGAACGATCTGTAGGAAAATCTATGGCTTAGAGACAAAACATGTGACGTCAATCCTGAATAAATCATGTAAAGAGACGGATGTGTTAAGTTTGTTTCTAAGACGTTCCTTTATACAAGATTACGACCTCATTCGATAAACACCAGAAAAATCAAGGACAATAAAACATTACGTCAATTTGCCTTCGGATTCAACGAAAAATAAGAAAAATTTTTCTTAAATTATTATTACACAAACAAAAAAAAAGTTGAATTTTTATTTTATTTTTCATTGTAATTTTTGCATTTTTTGTGTTGTATTTATATAATTTTTAAAATATTATTTTGCCTTTGTTCTTTTATACCTTATTTTTGTATTTTTGTTATTATTTTCTAATTTTATATATATTTAGATTTTTTCTGTGTTTTTTAAAAATATTTTATTTTATATTTGTTTTTAATTTCTCTGTTTTCTCATATTATTATTATTTTTATTAACTTTACATATTTTATTTCTTTATTTTCTACATGTTTTATATTTTATTTTCACAGTTATAGTATATTGCATTTTTTATATTTTCTGATGCTTATTGCATAATATATACTGTATAAATAGTTATCAAAGATTTAAGCCACATTTTTATGAAATTTAGATTAATTTTAATTTTAAAAATTAAAAGAAAAATGTACAGAAGGTAAAATGATATTTAATAAAATAAATTTGTATTCAATTAGATTTTAATGTTTTAAATTTAATAGGTAAATAGATAAATGAATTTAATAAAAATAAATTCAAAATATTAATAAACCAATAAGCAAATTTAATTGACTATAAGTGAGGTATGTTTACATTAATTTAATATGCTTACAAAACGACTTGAGATGAGTGTTTACAGATTGAATCTGATACTATTCAACTTATATTTGTGCTTATATTTCAAAATATTTGAGCTAATATTAAAATTTTTAGTCAAGATTTCGCTACATTTTATTTTTTTTTGTAATTTATTTTAATAAGAATTCAATATCATGCAATCATTTGCATAATTATTATATATTACTATAGTCAAGCATTGTAAAATAGTAAATTGTAAGTTATTATTATAATTTATTATATTATTTAGGATTAAAATATATATAATTAACACGGAAAAAATGCTTAAAAATATAATTTTTCGCATCAGCTTAAGCATACATGATGTATCAGCCTATCTTAACAATCACCTATGGAATTATTCATGCATCAAACACGAGTTAAAATTATTAAAATAAATAAAATTGATAATGAAAGAATGGTTAAGAATGTCAAGTATTCTTTCACTGTTAAGTTATCGATGTTTCAGTTATTTTTAAGCATAATTAATGTATCAGAAAACAATACTTTGACACAAATTTTTCCTTTACAAATGGCATATTCATGTCTAGCAGGACAAGATGCCACGAATAAAAAAGAGGACACTTTACTGAAAAATATAGGACAATAGAAGATAACGTAGAATACGGTTTTCTCAGTAAATAACATTAAACTATTGAAAATTATTGGAGTAATTTACAGTCAATTAACACATTTATTTTAAACTTACATGCCGAACTCTAAAAAGGAAATTCTTAAAATGTTTAGTATTTGCTATAATTTGGAAATTCCTTCCAAATACAAGGTTAAAATGTAGGACATCCGTTTCATTTATGCATTAAACGTTATGAAAATAAATATCGTTGATAATGGAAAAATGCTTAAGAATATTAATTCTTTTATGATGAATTTTTTGTTGCATAAAAACTATTCTCAAGCATAACTGATGCATCAGAAGACAGCACTAGCAACTCATTTACGCATTATTTATACATTAAACACGATTAAAAAGTACTAATTGATGATTTCTATCAATTTATCACGATACTTGACGCGTTTATAAATCTTCTCACTTTATACGCAATCTTTATACACGTGCTAAACATTGTGTAAAATGTGTGAGTCAATAATTTTATTATTTACTTATTTACAGTATTTTTTGAAAGAATGTTTTCATAATAATTCTTGTTTTAACATTTTAATAAATAATATTAAAATCATAAATAATTAAATAAATATTTGAAAGTGAAAACATGCTGCAGAATTACAACTGAGAAGTGAAATAGATGTTGGTGCATAACTGAATTGTCATAGAAAAATTGCGATGTAACTAATACAAAAAGGAAAATAAACGTAGTTGAAACGAAAATAATTTTAGTTTCAAGTTAGTAAATATGATATAATGTTTACAAAAAATTGTGCAATAGCTGTAAAATAAGTGGCATTACACAGTATTACTTTTCAACCGGGAGTTCGCGAACTCCACGGAATGAGGAACGTATTTTACGTTCTATCGCACGTGAAACGTTGCTAAAGATTAAGAAATATAATGACGTAAAGAAACTTAGATATGATTTTGATAATTTAAAGTTAAACAACACTTGAAAAATTATAATATTGGTCATGTTTTCGGTACGAATTGTTTGATGTGCGAATCATATTGTCACTTGACGATGAATTCTACTTTGATAAAATACCATAAAACAATAGTAAATATCGTTTACTTTATTATAAATATCTTACGGATAAAAATTTTATTTATAATTTATTGAATCATATTCAAAAGACTGATAGAATTTTTAACATTTATGATGATAAACTGTTAAGGCGATGATAGATGAGTAACCTTTGAACTTAATGACTAAACAGTTTCATCCCGAAACACTAGGGAAAACCGTTGTTATTAAGAAGAAAGTATAAATTAAAAATAAATTTATAATTATTTAATTTGTTTTTTGCATAATTACATGCAGAAATATTTTACATTGCATCATCCTTATCGATAAATTAAATAGCACTTGTATGGAAGGATGCATCTGTAATGGATACGAGCAACTAAATGAATATAAAAATAGTAATTTTTTAATTGTTTATTACAGTTTATAAAAATGAAATTTTCAGTTAAAAATGTATTGTTCTTTAATTTGTGCAGATATGCAAAGTTATGCTTCAGAATTTAATTTCTTTATTTATACATTAATTAGATATTTAAATATTAAAAAATCCGGAAAAATAATTTGTAAGCATCTATAGAGAATGCATGCAATAAAACATTTTGTAATCTTGTAAAAGTTATGAACTCGAACATTGTGAACCTGTTTTTAATTCCTTTGAATTTTCTATCAGCAAATAGTCAAAATGTTATCATTTAGTGTCACATCACATGCGTATCTGCTGATGTACAAATATCACGTGCTGAATTTCAGTATCACAAAACGAAAATACAAAATGTCATAAGCTTATACAGCGGAAGGTCTATGAAATTTAAGAATAAAAATGTACTTTTAACCAAATTTATAAAACTTTTTAAATAATACTAATAATTTATGTATTGAAATATACTGCAAACGAGCAACACTTCTTTGCAATACATTGAAGTAATTACAACAATGCTGCGTAAAATCACTTAAAAAAAAAAAAAATACTTTCGTGAGAATAAAATCTATTTATTTATATTTTAAGATTTTATATTTATTAAAAAAATGACGGCGCGTTATAATTTAATAAAGATTTCGAAACAGCATTATAAGCAATCGCATTGATATCATCATATATAAAAATGTAAAAAATATTGATAATGATCGAATCAATCTCTAACGGGACATGGACACGTAAAATAAACATTATTATGTTTGTTACTGATAAGAGGGAATAGTAAACTAGTAATAATATTTACATATTTAGGTATTTGCACTAAAAAATACAAAACAAATAATAGTAAATTGAAAAGCAGTTCGGCGTTTTTTCCAGAGAATTGCATGCTTTTGCAAAATTCTGCGTTTTAGAGAATTTGCATTTTTTAATATTTAGAAAATTCGGCGATTTTAGGGAGTTTATTTTTTAGAGAATTTATTTATTTATTTATTTTTCATTAAAAAATTCTGTATTAAAGTACAGAAAAATATAGAAAAAACTTTTTATAAAATTTATATTAAAACTTCTTCAAAAAAACTGCTTAGTTAAAAAAAAATGATAAACATCTTTTAATCGATTAACTGATCAAACGTTTCATAACAATTCACGTATATTTACCCTGTCTCTGGTGTTAAACATTGCATAAAAACATGATGAGTCATTAATTTTATTATTTATTTTATAATTTAAGACGATTTATATTGCTTGAATTAATTTTTTCTAATAAAACAAAGAATAAACTAATAAAAGGATTCATTTTTTTATATTTATGTATGAACTGTATAAATTACAATAAAAGATTTGGTTTAAATAATTAATTAATTAAAATTTCGCGCTCGAGGAATTCAGGTTCGCGTTCAGATCGAAATGTTGATCGCCGGAAGTTATTATAGCATCGACCTACCGCTCTGGAGGATTCGGGATCTAATCTTGGCTTCCAAAAAGTGTCAGGAAATTTTCATGGGCAACCGGGTCCCGTGCCTCATCCCCCATTGTGGTCGAATCAACAATGGGCATGGAAAAACAGCCCTTTTAGTGCCCTTAGGGAGGAAAGAGTTAAAAATTAAAATCAAGAATTCAGAAATTTTCATGAGTTGACTCGAATATGTCGAACCCCATTCTTTATCATTGTGGGGACATGGCAAAAGGTTTATATACAGGGTAGCCAAAAGTCAGTTAACAGAGATATATCTTTTAAGATTATTTTAAGAGCACTCCAATCGCTTCCTCGATTAACACATTCAACTGCTTCGAACCGGTTGCAACCGTTCTTGAAATATCAATATATATATCTCGGTTAATGGACTTGTTACGGTATAAAATTTTCTGACATCTATAAACCGAAGCATAATTAAGATAACCTGTAGAATAAGAACTGTTTGTACATTTATTAATCATTAATGAACTCAAAATATATATTCCCTGTTATTAAATAACGTATTTCTTGTAGATCTTAATGTTTTTCTACGTCGTAACTAAATCCTTTCTTACACAATTTTGAATTTATGTAGCGTAACGCAGACGTTACGCTATGTAAATTCAAAACTAATAAAATTAAGTTATTTTAATAGTAAATCATTTAAATATAGTTCAGTAGCTACTGTACTGATTTTTTTAAAAGAAATGTTTATTTTTATGTATATCAGTATTTATTTACATGTGGTTTGCCCCGATTTTTCATGCATATTTATATTTATCTCATTATAAATATGTTAAAAGTTTATTAGACTATATCGGGGATGCTTTCGGTATATTTTATTTTTATTTTGCGTAATAATAATTGTTAAATATTCGGATTAAAGTCCTAAAATTCGATAAAGTAAGCTTAACATAAATCGAAATTTAAGTGATTGAGCGCCTTAAAGTCCGCTAAATTTTCGATAACAAAATAGATATAAGAGTTCATTGTAATGTGTTTTATCTAAGAAATTTATATTTATAATTTATAATTTTGTTGATATTTTGAATTTATAAAAAAAACGCAAATTGAATTTTTATTCGATTGTGACGAATTAAAATTTTCGGTATTATTTTAAATAAATAAATATATTTATAAAAATATAGTTTAATTTTGTTACGATATAATAATAATAATACTTCATACTTATTATAAAATTTAAAATTAAAAAAAATAATTTTTAAACTTTTAATGTCCTTGACGTAATGTAATGGCGACGTAAAACATTTCCTGAGTGCGCCTCTAGTGGCAAATTCCAATTTTTGCACTAGGCGAATCACGTGGATCTCAGACACGTGCTTAGCGCTATATAAGCACCTATTATAATAGTTTTTCTCATTTCACGTGTTTTTAAATAGAGGAATATGTCTTTTAACAGTCGCATATCAACCGAACCTTCTGCAATTACTAACGGTTACGGAGGGGGAATTATGATGAATGGTTATACAAACGGCTCGATTCCGTTACACAAAGATGGGTTGAGAGAATATCACGATCGAGGAGAAAAATTTTTATTCACCTCAGAATCGGTAGGAGAAGGCCATCCAGGTTAGTAGGTCTATGAATTAGATTATGAGGAGCCAAATATTTTCTTAAAAATACTTCATTTAAACATTAAACTTGTGGAATTTTATTAAATTATAATTTAAGTTTTTTAATAATTAATTAAATAATTAGCATATTTTTCAGTTCAAAATTAAAGTTAAAAAGTAATTTTTGTCTTACTGAATTATGTGCATAAAAAGTAATAATGGTTATAATTTAAATGTAATTACTTTTCAGACAAAATATGTGACCAGGTGAGTGATGCCATTTTAGACGCTCATCTTGCTCAAGACCCCGACGCCAAAGTAGCTTGCGGTATGTTGTCGGAAAAGCTTTCGAAGGCTTATCACTCTAACTATCTCTCGTCTTTATATAAACAGATTGCCTTCTCTTATTGTTAAATATTTACGCTCGCTTTTATTAAAATATCAAATCTTTGATTTGACCTTCTTTCTATTTGTTTTCAGTATTGAATTTTATATAAAGCTGAAAATATAAAAAATTTATATTAGGTTATTGTATGAACTAAAATGTAATTTTTTTGTTTAATTTCAGAAACGGTAACTAAAACAGGTATGATTCTTATTTGTGGAGAAATTACTTCCAGAGCGGTTGTTGATTATCAGAAAGTTGTTAGAGATACTATTAAACATATTGGCTACGATGATTCATCTAAAGGTGAGTTTATGATTTTATAACACAAATTCAAAAATGTTTACTTTAGACAAATTACATAAATGTTGATGTTCTCCTGTTTTTAGTATTAAATAAACAGATTAAATTATTTTGCATTATATATATTGATTATATTTATGTAATACAAAATGTGTTTTTAATATTTTGAAACATATATTAAACTTTAATGAATTCAACAATTTATAAATATTAAAAAATTATTAGTGCATAGTTTTTCCATGTCAAATATAGCACAGTGATGTATTTCCCTTGTAGTGTTCTATAAGTCTCATTTCATTTAATACTGAAACTAAATTTAATTTTTTCTGAAAATGGACAAACAGGACATAAATGTGTTGTACAGTTTGCTGATTTTTGCTTTTATCATAATTTGTTTTCAATTAATTGTCTAATGCTACAGCTAAGTAAATATAAGCCAATAAATTTTCTGCATGAGATGATGATTAATGTTAAAAATACAAAACAAGATGACTTACAATAATGGAAGTTTTTAACATTTTGAAAGCTTTTCTATCTTTGATAACTCTACTATGACTGACCATTTTTTTTTTTTTTTTTAATTCAGCTTTAAGCCAATGCACACTGATGTCAAAATTGAGTTGACAATTTGTTCCATAAGTAACCTTTAACCTTAATAACATAACATATTTAACCAATTATATCATTGTCATTATTATTGTTGCTCATTATTGTCTCAATTTTGCGACCCATGTGCATCAACTTGTAATTAAGGGATAAGGATTAAATGCTGGAGGGTGTTCTAACACCCTCCAGCATTTAATCCTTATCCCTTAGGTTTTGCAAACTAAAATAAGGTTTAACACCATGTATTTTGCCAATCAATTGGCAATATATTTTTATTCATTTATTTCTTAAGACAAAAATATATAAGTAATATTTATATTTGGAACATTTTTATTATTTATTTTTTAGCTAGTATTTTCATTTTATTGGTAAGGATTGAATTGGAATGAATCATTATATGTATAAAATTGAATTCTGAGATATTTTTTTTCTTTGTGATGCCATATCTTTTTCTTTACAAGAAAATTTTGTTAAAACAAAGTCTTATTATTGAAATCAATAAAAAAAAAGTCCAGATACTTACATTAAAAAAAATTATAATTTTAAAGAAATTATTGAAAACAGAATGTTGTAATGTGCAATACACCAAAATATTGTATAATAAGAGACATTGAGCAATTAAATATTGCATATGATAATACAATAATTCCAAAATTAGACTAGCTGAAATTCAGATCAAAGTTTCTGTAATTTCAGATAAATAAATCTATTAATAATCATTAAATATTTCTTATTGTTGATGATGAAATTTTTGCCATCTTTTGAACATTTTTTTCCTTCTATAATTAATATTCAAATACTATTCCAAACTGAATTTTTTTAACTTACATTTTAATATACATTTTTCTATAAAAATGCAAACTCTTTGTAGATATAACTTTCTAATAATTTTTACAGACTAACCTTATACTTAGTCAATCTTTAAACTCCAAAACGTTTTCTGCCTCTTTCATCTTCCAATGCAAACGTTCTCTTCTAGACACAGTTCAAACCCAAATGTTAGGACAAATTTTTCATATCATTCATAATATCCTTAGGGAGGCAGAAAACATTTTGACTGAAATCTAAGGTTACATGTAGTATTTACAATTCCTTCAGTTTAGAGTGAATTTGTAACTTCTTAATAATAATTTATTTTTATAGTAATTTCTCAAAATATCATAAATATAAATAAATTAAATTGAATTTTTATAGGATTCGATTACAAAACTTGTAACTTAGTATTGGCCATCGAACAACAGAGTCCTGACATTGCCAGTGGTGTTCACATCGATAAAGAAGAAGAAAACATTGGAGCAGGAGATCAGGTAAAATTACATTTAAAATGTGCAACATTTTTTTTTCTTGTCAGTAAATGCATAATTTTAAATTATTTTAAAATAAACTAATTATAAAATGCTTTAGTGAAGCTGAGGTTAAAAGATAAACCTTTCCTATGTGTAGATTAATTGACCCCTTTCTAGAATTTGAACAAGAGAATCAGGCAAGTTTCTGCCAATTTTTTTTTTTCATAATAATCACTCAATTGAAGCTTGAATAAGCACCATTAAAGCATTATAATTAGTTTTATTTGATTAATTGGTATTTTCATTGTTATGGAATTATTTTTCAATTTAAAAATAATTGACACTAAAATATTTCCATTTAGATAAATGTATCTCCTATGAAATTTAAATTGAAGATATTTCACTGACACTGATTATAAACATTTGTAGTATACTAATATTTTCTGCTTTTTTCTTTCTGGAGACAAATATTGTTTTCATTTAAACCCAAGTACTTTTAGACTATTCAATTGGATAGAAAAACCTTTTGTAAAATCTCTATCAAATTTGATTATTATCAATTTGAGGTCAGAGTATACAAGCTAACTTATTACTCTCCTACATAAATTGATAATCTTTTGAAGACACAATTGATGCACAAGACTTCCAACCCCTTCACACTGAACCATCAGGTTAGTGCTTTGGCTGAATGGGTCTCCACTTCTTTAAAAGTGGACTCTAAACAGAAAGTACTGTACATGGACTAATAGACTCTAAAGTATTTGGTAGGCTATTGGTTTAGAAAACAAAATGCAAAACATGATAAATTTCATTGACATTCTTTAAATATTCATATGAACTGTCCATTGTAAACAATTGAAAACATGAGTGAATGTATTATGTTAGGATCATTCAAAACCTGAGTGTCCTACATGGATAAAGGTGTAATGTATTCATTTCTCATATACCACCATCAAATATGTCTGAAATTAAATGACATATGAGCTATTCACAGGCCAAATCGATTAACTTCACTTGTAAATCCTTAATATAATCATTATTACTTTTACATTTTTTGCATAACTAATGTAATATATCAGAGGTGGGCAAGCAAGAGTTCAGTGGGAGTCAAAATGTAGGTTTTGCAAAATGTATGGGAGCTGCAGTTCCATACTGTTGTGGTGGATAGTATGGTAAGGCAGGGAAGGATAGAACTTGTTTTAAAAGAATAGATTTGAAATGTCAATTTAATTTATTGCACCAACATGGAAATAAATTACTAAATATTACATATATATAATTACATATTTTCACAAAATTGTGGAAATAAAATTGTAAAAATAATAATAGAAAGCAGAAATTAACACTTTCAGCAAGAGCCGCATGTGGCTCTCTGAGCCACATTTGCCCATGTCTGTAATATATCATTACATTAAAGCTATGCCTTTAATATAATGGTATACAAAAATATGAGAATACAAAAAAGAATGTTTATTTAAATTTAAAGTTTTAATAAAAAGAATTTAAAAAAAATAATTTATATCAGTTTTTATACTTTTTTGTTTTTTTGGAGTTAATCAATTTGACAAGTGAACAGCTCATATAATATTCCCTGCAATACACTATATTTTGTAGATAGATATATTTACACCAAAATAATAATAACTTGAACATTGATTCATTCAAAACTTTCAAACAACACCTTCATTCACTCATATCTTCAGTTACATTATGTATTATTAACAGCTTCAAAGTTTTAAAATAATTTTTTTTTACAGAAATTTTTCAGATCAAAAACACTTTCTACTTTCTTCTTCTAAAATATTCATAAGATTCTGAAAACAGGCTTATAATTGAGATTATTACTAAATTGAATGTTTTAACCTTTCAACAAATTAGAGAATTACAAATTAATATAGAAATTTTTCAAATAAAATTACAAATATAACTTGATGAACTACAGAAATATTGCTCATTATCTTAGCTGGACTAGTTTTACCAGTAACACTTTCTAATTTTATCTCTTCTGATTACTAGCAGTTTTGGTAATCCATATCTCCAAATAATCCAAAGTGTATTAGGAATAATTATTCTTTCTGCCTCTATAGACACTAACTAAATTTATTGCATGTCCATTTTGGGTTCAGCCAGATCCATAATGGAGACTGCAATGGTATTGAGGAATAGGACTTCACATATTTTGGTCAAATTGCCCATAAACTCACATGGAATTGCTTGCTTGGAATTGATCCCAGGTTCCTCTAGAGCAATATGCTGACACCTTTAACTGCTTTTGGCCACCTGCTAGTCAGTTAAAATTGTATTGCTAAATATTAATTTCCACTTAAGATGTACCTGTACTTATCTCTTCTTTAATTTGATTTATCAAAATTCAGATAATCAAATCATATGCATACATAATCATACGTCAAATAATATACACACACACACACATAACACTGTATGATTTGATTTTGATAACAATGTGTTAAACAAATACACTATAATTGATTGATATATACAGGGTGGGCCAGCGAAAACGAAACGGCAGAGTGTTTGTGTTCGTCCAAGCAAAGCGCTCGGACAGGTCGATTTTACTCTCGAGGGGACATCTTTTGCAGTAAAGTTTTTGCGATTCTGAATATTAACTAAACAAACATTTTTTTCGAAATAAATGTTTGTTTAGTTAATACAAAATAAATGAGTTTTTTAAAATTTTTTGTTGTCTGTTGAATTCAGAATCGCAAAAACTTTATTGCAAAAGATGTCCCCTCGAGAGTAAAATCGGCCTGTCCGAGCACTTTGCTTGGACGAACACGAACACTCTGCCGTTTCGTTTTCGCTGGCCCACCACCCTGTGTATATATATATGTTTTTGTACAAAACATATATAATAAAATACCATAAATGTAATGTTTAGTATATAGATTCTATAATACTTGATTTAATATTTTCAGGGTTTAATGTTTGGCATGCTACAGATGAGACAGATGATTGCATGCCTTTGACTGTAGTATTAGCACACAAACTGAATGCGACTTTGGCAGAATTGAGAAGAAACGGAGAATTTTGGTGGGCAAGACCAGATTCAAAAACACAGGTAAATTGTTTTGGTTTTCATAATTTGTTTATTCTCTAAGTAATAAAAATAAGGATTTTTAAAATGGGAATATTCTTAGGTGACTTGTGAGTATGTATTTGAAGATGGAGCCGCAGTGCCACTCAGAGTCCACACAGTAGTCATTTCAATCCAGCATTCTGACCAGATCACTCTTAACACGCTGAGAGAGGAAATAATGAAAAAAGTGATCAGAACAGTTATTCCCAAAAAATATTTAGATGAAAAAACTATCTTTCACATTAATCCCTGTGGAAATTTTGTTATTGGGGGTCCAATGGTAAGTGTGGCATAAATGATTTTTTAAGAACTATAACACATTATCTTAATTGGTTTTCCCCCCCTCTTCTAAATTAAGACCTGTAAATCTTATTGTTTAGTTTTCATTTTTTTTAAGTATCAATTATACGAAGTGTTAAATGAACTAAAATAACAATTTTTTTTATAGTTAAACACACTGATTTTTATTGCATATATTCAAACAGTCTCAAACTGATGAGGTGGAGATATGTTCTCTTCAGAAGACTTTTTTTCCTTAAATTTTTACTTAATAAAATACTCAAATCCTAGAATTTAATTCTAAAATACAAAAATATTTACATTTTCTTTTATTTTATATTGGAAAGACACATTTCTTTCATTTACATAAAAGGAAATCATAATTAAAATAGTCTCGTAATGTGCTTTAATAGGAATATCATTGAATGTAATTGGACCAAACTTGATAATACTATTATACAGGATGTGCAGAAGCAATCATTGTGAAAAAACTTTAGACCCGAAACTCACCATCAGGGATTATGTGGTACTGTCCAATACCTCATTCATCCCTGTGATTTCTTTGTGGGGAAATATCAAAAGTGTTAGGTTGCTAACCTGTCTGTTTTAAAAAATAACATGAAACTGCATGTGAATAATAATAGATTACTTTTATTCTGAAATTGAACACAACTTTTTTTATTGTTTGCAAGTTCTAATAGGCAATAATGAAGACTATACTGAAGAATTTTATTGCACTTTAGACTATGAGATTCATATACTGTAATAGTGTTTTTTTCCTCTTGTCCAATCTCTTTAGGTTTGGTCTTGAGAAAACAAAATCAAGCCAGCAAGTGTAAATGTCTGCTGTAAGGTTGGTACAAGTAAATAATCATAATACACAATGCTTTTAGCCCACGACTATAAATTGGATAGAGTTAGATAACCTAAATAAATAGGACTTAACAATTTGAGGGCTTATCACACCAAGGCTGACCAGATAGGAGGACTAGATCTTTAATAAAAAAGTTAAAGATCTAGTCCTTCTTTCTGTCGGCCTTGGTGTGATAGGACTTAACAATTGGAGGGCTTATTTATTTAGGTTGATCTAACTCTATCCAAGTAAATAATCTTTAAAAAACATACTGAGATGAGTAAAACCATGATTTTTAAAGTTCCACACTGAGTGCTAGGGATGTTTTTAAAATTTTTTTTGAGGATTACTTCTGCATTTCTTAGATAGTAGTATTACCAAGTTTGTTCCAACTTTTCCCACATATCAAGAAAGACATATCTGAGTAGAGGTACTTTATGCTCACCCTGTATATTCCAAAACAAACCAATGTCTTTCCACATAATGTAAATGATCAAATTATTTACAGGTTGAATATTTTCTCTTTAATCCTTTTTGTGCTTTAAATTTAATATTAACAATTCTATTGATCCACTTAACAATTTGTTTTTTTTTTTTTTTTAGCTATGAATTTGCTTAGTTTATGTAATAATTAAGTTATATTAACAAAATAATTATTTTAGGGTGATGCAGGTCTCACAGGAAGGAAAATTATAGTTGATACTTACGGAGGCTGGGGTGCCCATGGAGGTGGTGCTTTTTCGGGAAAGGATCCCACAAAAGTCGACAGATCAGCAGCATATGCAGCCCGTTGGGTGGCCAAGTCTCTGGTGAAGTCTGGTTTATGTAGACGTTGTTTAGTACAGGTGAGTCAGATACAAGACTTGATGTCTTTTTGGTTCATTTATATTAAATAGCTAAGAAATCATTTTAGAATTAAAATAGATAATTTTCAACTAGTTATATCAAATGTTTTATTATTCAGTTATCTTATGCCATCGGAGTTCCAGAACCAGTTTCTATCAGTGTGTTTACTTATGGAACGTCTATGTTATCCCAAAGAGAACTGCTTGAATTAGTTAATGAGAATTTTGATCTGAGACCCGGAAAAATAATGAAGTAAGTAAAACTTTAAAATGAAACTTTTCATATTGAATATCACTTGATTAATTAATGATATTTTAAAAAAAGAGATGAAATTCAGAAGTTTATGGCAAGAGTATAATTAACTAGAATTTTTGTTTATTTAATGAATTCTAAAATATTTTTAGAAATTTTGGATGGTGAGGGTTTATCATTTTGTGTTAAAACTTAAACTTAAAAAATTAATTAATTTAATATATTGTGTGCTAAACATCTTGTTAATATAAAGTTGGAAGTTAAATTTCATTAAAATCATCATCTAGCTTTATCATTTGATAATTGTTAGTCAAGTTCTAGTACAATACTTTGTTGCTATCTTATATTGCCTAATTATTAATTTTGAAATTAATCTAGACTAGTCTGGAGCATGACTGCCTATTGTTTTTATTTCAAACTATGTAATGTCTATGTACTCAATTAGCCAAGTTCTGATGTAGTAGTTATATCATTGATTTATAGAAAAACCAACCCAAATTATATTAAGCGATGAAACAATTCTAATATATTATCATTGAGAGCAACAGTTACTGGCCCTATATGACCTGTCTTTGCAGCATACATATTTTTTTACTTTGGGTATAAAAATTTAAAAATAAATAATGCATACATTTTAATGATTTTTTTTACTTTATCTGATACCATTTTTAATTATGATTAACAGCATTTTTATTATTTAATGGTAAAGTATACAGTTTAAACTATAACCATATTTTTAATAGCAGTTTCTGTAAAAATGTTATTTTTAAGATTATTTCCATCTGCATGTACTTTAATATTGGATAAGACAAACATCACTCGTATGGCCTATTCTATATTGTAAAACACAAGCAGGATTTATTTATAGTAGTTAATGTGTGAAACGTGTACTACAGATAAGTGCTACCAAAATGGTCTGTTGTTTGATTTTCCTGGACGCTTTGGATGCAATCATATACAAGCATAGTAGGATAAACAATACCAATCCTTATCAATTATTTTGAGTAGCACTGCTGTAGAAAACCATGTAAAGTAAAAATATAATTATGAATAAATTAAATTTTTATTTTTTATTATTATAGGGAATTGCAACTTAAGAATCCAATTTACCAGAAGACCAGTTGCTATGGCCATTTTGGACGAGAGGAGTTCCCCTGGGAAATTCCCAAGAAATTAATTTAATAATGTTGTATTTTAGTAATTGTTTTATTGATAGCAAATTCTTTGTTATGGCATTTTTATTATACAAATGGGAGTTATCTTTTGCGTAACTCTTCGTAATATTCATATTATTATTATTATTATTATTATTATTATTATTATTATTATTATTATTATTATTATTATATTTCCTTTAGGGAAAGTATATTTTTATTGGTTACAAAATAAGTATTCTCGTACCGCAATTCCGAAAATTTGTGCTTTTTGGGAGAGCGTACATAAATTCTACAACAGGAACTTTCAATACCTAATGGCAGTAATATGGAATTTTTTATTTTTTTAAAAATTTTTAATCTTTCAAGCACTCTTTTGGTGTGACGTGTATATATGTAGATTGTATTGTTAAGAAAGGCAATTGTTTCAAATTTACCTGTACATAATTACTGCCATTGTTTTAAATAAAGAAATTCCAGCTTTTTTCCCTGCGGTGATTTTTTTTTGCCGCAGCTTTATAAATATGCTATATTTTTTTATATTTTCTATATACCATAAAGAACTTTTGAGAAAGCAATGTAATTTAAGGTTGGCTGTTTTTGAATGAATGAATATATATATTCAATGATGAGAATGGTTGTTACATATCTGTATTCTCATTATAAATATATGAAACTCTAACATAGTTGTGTATCATATATAATGATTGTTTGACCGGTACAGAACTATCTGTGCTGCCTATAAACAAATGACTTTGTAGTTATCTGTATAAACTGAATAAATCATGTTTACTGTAAACAAATCGTCTTTAGTATAAATACAAAGTTAGGTCCAAATTTTAAAAATTTTTGATTTTGTTAGGCATTAGCATATTAAAGGTATAAGTCATGTCATAATTCTACATGATGCAGCTGAATCCAACTTACAACAAAGTTTGTTAGTGCAAATGGAGAATGGAGTGACATCTTGATCCATAATGCTTGATAAATTATGGAGATGAAATCATTGCATTTAAACCCAGATTCCACTAGTAGTAATTTTATGGCTTATTCTGTAATCTGTTTTGTTTTAAAAATTTAGTGCCCAAACATATTACCTTCATCACATTTTTAACCATTTCTTATACAGGAAATCTAGATGTTCTATGAATTTTTATCAAGTACTGATGATGTAAAACTTAATGAGAGTTTTAAGTATGATTTTTGTGATTGAACTAAATTCCAACAAAATTCAAGATTGCTTCTCTGAAAGTATTTGGGAAGTTTGTAACGAATGGATGTTTATGACTAATAAAACAGATCTAATAATCTTGGTATTTGTTAAATTCACAAAGAATACACTTATTAAATCATTCATATTGATAATTTAGATTATTATTTATTACAATGTTGACTACTTCAGTTAATTCAGTGTAAAAAATAAAATATGCAAAGTCATTTTTACAGGACATTTATTTTTATAAGTAAATAACTTTCTGTTTTACTAAGATATATTTTTCTTGAAATAACTGTATTAATGTACATTTTTTTTTCTTTTTTAAATTAATTACAGATAATTGAATTTTACAAACAAAAATAAACTAAATTACCAAAAATATTTAGGTTATAATAGAAGTATTTTAAATTGATAATGCTTGATAGTTTAAGCTTTTATTTGTAATCTGCATAATTTAACTCCTATAACCTACAGAAGTTTCTACAATTATATCAATAAAAGAATAACTGAACATTTAAGTTTTTATACAGCTATACAAAGATCAAATACAAAATATAAACCTTACATCGTTACTTTAATGCAATTTGGCCTCAAACAAAAAAATGGAAGTACAGTAGAGCATCGATTAACCGACTTATCGGTTGACCAACCGCGTTCTAGTCGGAAAATTCAAATGTCTGCTAGTGATGTGGCCCTGCAATATTTGGTTATGTCTTGGCTACTTTAATATTATTTTTGTTAAATTTTTGCATGTTTTAGCTGGCAGTACTGGCTCGACCATGAAAGGGAGGCTAGTATTTAAACCAGGCCTAATACACTATACTAATAATGTATTTTTTCATACTTTTCGGTTATCCAACCAACCCGTTCCCAATTCGGTTATCCGACCAACCCCAGATAATCGATGCTCTACTGTATTCCCATTTTAATTTTGGTACTAAATTTAATCCTCCACTCAGGTTTCTAGAACAATTATACATTCATATTTTAGGAAATAAAGTTTCAACAAACAAACACTAATCCCATCTTCTAAAATGTAAGCATTGTATCTAAGTATGATTTCTTTCCCCTCAATGATCTTTAATAAAATTGACCAAATTTAACTTTTATATGTTGAAAACAGCCAGCAACCTTGAAAATGTAAAAGAAATTAGTTTTTAATTAATCCATTTGACTGAAGTCATCTTTTTCCTATTTTAAAAGTTAAGAATTACACAAGTTTCATAAGCTGTTTACATATATACTTAAATCTGCTTGTATAAACTGGTTAGAAACATATTCTTGCTTTAAACAGTCTATACTTAATATTTATTTGCTAGAAATAATCTTGGAATCTACTGAACAGATTTTTAAAATTCTTTTGCTATTGGAAAGCTTATACAGCTTATGTCCATCTGAAGGAATACTTTTTTGTATTAAAAAAGGAAAATGCACAAGAAAGATGTTTTTACTATGACATTTGTCTCGCATCATCATCATTCAAAGTCAATCCCCTTTGCCTCCTGGTGAGCTTTTCTAAACTTATATTTTTAGATTTGGTTCATGTAGTTGTATGTTTTGTTTTGATTGTCCATTTCTTATAACAACAATATTATATTATCAGATACAACTATAAGGAGTGAATTTACTTCACTTACTTGAAAATACACTTTTGTACATAGGCCTATTGCATTTTTAGTGTTCATAGTTTTAATATTTATACTATATCGTTATTTAGAAATAAGAATTAGTCTTAATTAACATAGGTAGATATAAGCTCTTTTGGTTACTTTTTAGCTGTACACATATGCAAGTCTTATCAATGCTAAAATGCCTAAGATATCCAATGTTGCAATTGTCACATAATATAACTGTCAAGATACTATTGGTACTTTCTAATGTATATAAACTACCTTAAAACTCAGATCCCTCACTTCTACCTGTTGATTTTATCTTCTGTACAAACCTCCAAACCCTTTGACCATTCTGGATCAAATTCTGCATCGTTACTCTGGTATCTCTCAGGTAACATGACCACCATAAAACTTTGACCCCTCACTCTTCTCCCTACCCCAAAACTCCTAAGCCTTTTTTGAAAAATTTGTCCAGATTGCTCAGTCTACAATCCTCCAAAAAAAATATATGTTATTTTAAAACTTGGACCCTCACTCCTCTGATTTCATCCCCCACAAATTGCCAAATCCTTTGATTTGCACCCAAATTTTGCATACTTTCTTCTGCCATCCTGCACTATTCTTCGCTAGTTGTCGATTCAAAGAATGCTCTGAACAAGTACTATGAATTATATTAATCATTCAAACTATAGATATTTAAATCCTGATATTTACAATCATTTTATGTTTATAATAATAAAAAATAAAAGTAATTGGATTATTGAGTTATGTCACATTTTGTTGGACAGGCTTTCCTTAATCTATTCTTAAATTCAGTTTATTAAATGTCACGTTTGATGAACTATAGCATAAAATTCTCTATATAACTTATTGTATTATATACCAGGCAATATGGGTATCAGAGATCAAGTTAACAATCAAAACCTCAATTTTACCCATTTATACATGGATGAAGTGTTAAGGAACCAGACTCAACACTATCTAGCTTGCCTCAAAATCATCATCTGTGAAGAATTCTAATCTAAATTCTACAGTCTGGTGAGAAGATATTAATAGCGAGGTTGAGGCCAAAGTTTTAAATGAGAAAAGGTGTACGTCAGACATTTGGTGCCACTTTTCTGTAAGCCTAAAAGTTTGACAATGGTGTTTGGAAAGTCAGTGGAATCATGCTTGACATTCCAAATGCCATTGTCAAACTTCTAGGCTTACAGGAAAGCGGCGCTGAATGTCCTACGTTCATGTTTTCGTGTTTAAAACTTCAGTCTCAACCTCGCTAATGACTAAAGTTGCAAACGTAACCTATTATGAGAGCAAAAACTTTTGTAAATGTGTATGTATTTGGTATATATAGTTTTTTCCATTTAGAAAGAAACAATTTACTGAAAATTTTTTACTGCACAGTTATTATTAAAACACTTTTCCAAAGAAATTTGTAAATATATTTTCCAAGTAATTACTAAAATACTCAATTTATTGTTTCATAATAATTAATCTTTAATATATACATGATGTTATGCAGGAATGGGATGGTAAAATGGATTTTTAATATTATAACTGATTACAGAACTTTTATATTTACTTACAAACATAAGTCTTTTTAAAAGGAATAACAGATTTTTCCTCTGTATGAATGATTACAATAATAAACTCATATTTAATGTTAACATAAAGAAAGTATTATTACAAGAAAGTATATATGATTAAATTCTACTCTTCTTCAATTTAATGCAATTATGAAATTACATATAAGATTATTTAATAAATAAATACTGGAAGATCAGATTACATTATATTCCATCCCAAATGATAATGGAATAAAAAATTTTGCATAAATGTTGAAATTGAAAAGATCATTCATGCTGAACAAAAGGATTAGGAATGGATTCCATCCCATCCAAGGGACAAATCACAACCACCGCTGTTCCTCGGCAAACTACTAGACCCAAGTGGCGAGTATCGTCTGTCAATTTGTAAGGATCATCAGGATCTAAAAATATATTAAAATATAAAAGTTTAAATAAATAATAGATATCATTAACAATTACTTGTAAAAATTTTGAAATTTTCATAGATGATCCAGAAGTAATGAAAAAATTCAGTACTGAAAAATATGTATGAAATTTAGTGATTTTTCTCACAGTAAATTTTGCATTTGATTTGATAACAAATAAATTTTATAAAGTGAATTAATTAGTACATATTTATATTTAAGGAAAGCTTGACAAAAAAATAAAATTATATAAATGCATTTTCATTTGTTAATATTCTTGCAATGATACATGAAAAAAGTATTTGTTACAAAGTCTGTCCGAAAAGTTTTAAGACAAATGTCAAACATGGGTATTCTTGTAGTAACATCAGTCTGCCAACAAACTACTTAGTATGACACTTCGACTAATATTTGACAACTCTTATATTTCTTATTTTATAATAATGCTAATATAATTGATTTTTCTTATAAAATTTTAATTGTTAGACTGATTATAACAAGATAAATGTAAAAATATGTAAATACTTTTGCCTGTATTTAATCAAGTAGGTTAATCAATCTAATTTAGGAGTGTCACAAGTTGTTGGCAGGATGAAGTAATAAATGTATATATTTTAAAAACATTACACCCAAAAAAAGTGTATGCATAATTTTTATGCTTCATGTACAAAATAAAAATATTCATAACAGCTAATCTTTTAGTAACATGTAGTAAGTAAGTAAGTAAGAGAGGCACTTTTGATATAATCACAACAAAATAAATTCAGTCTACATGACATTAATACTATAATTTCAATATAAAATGAATTGTTAACCCAAGGACAGCATTACAAACTTACAATCTATAATTTTATTATACAACAAATAATGCAATCTATGGCAACTTTGATTTTTTAAAAATTCCTTTAATAAAAAAAAATGTACTTTACAATAAACATGAATATAAAGTAAATAATAAAATATTTTAAATGACAACTTAGATTTAGATGATTTTCTTCTAGAAATCTCAAATTTCGTTGAAGAATTAAGTTCAGGAGGCAAAGATAGTATGCCAAAATATCTAAAATAAAATTTTCAAAATTTTTTGAAAAAGTCAGTTTATACTTTAAAAACTGAGTAGCTACTTTTTAATGTTATTAAAAATGAAGTTATATTTAAAGTGAAAAAATCCAAGATGTGGATGTAACAAAATGAATATAGGTGTGATGTTGGTTTATGGGTAAATAAATACAGATGGCATAAAAGTGCAAAAAAGCTGAAAAGGCGCACACAACTTTCCTGGCACTCAAACAGGAGTTAAATTAAAACTACTCACCATATATGTGTAGAGCGTGTAGTTTTCATTTAATTCAAATACATATTATTCCAGCAAATAATATGTATTTGAATTAAATAAAAATGGAATGTTTTGACCTCTTTCAGGGGCCTGCATCAGGCATTGTTAAAGAATATTAGTGATTCTAAGTTTAGAATGTTTTTAAAATAATTTTCTTCTTGACATGAACTGGTTTTTTAATGTTAAACATGTACGTGATAGATTTTACATGTAGGAGGTTAAGGAGACTGTTAGGAAGACCAATAATTTTCAATTATACTAAATTAAAAGTAATTAAAAAAGTTTAAAAGGAGTAATTTTATTGAATTATAATACATACTTTCCAACATTATGTCATAACTGTGAAAGTAAAAAGGCATAATATTTAATATGAAACATCTAGAAAACATGTAATATATTGTATATTGATGCTCTTATCTATACAAATTCAGCAATATACCTTTATATTGCTGAATTTGTATAGATAAGAGCATTTCAAAAATGGAAAAGAAGTTTCATGAGCTGTTGAAGCTACTGGTAAAAAATGGCCAACCTTTGAAACAAGATCTAAATGAAGGAAAGTAAGTTGTATTACTCTAAAATTTAATTCAAGTAGTAATAATTAAAAAGTTTTAATATAACAATAACAGCCAACTCATTTTTTAAAATTTCAAGTAAATTTTAAATTTGTATTTTTGAATAGCATGATGTTTTATTTCTGACATGACAATAACGTAGAATGCACTTTTCATTCATTCATAAAATCACTTTTAAATCAAAAGTTTAACAAAATAAAAATCTTGACAACTGTTACAAAACAATTCTTATAATTTTCTCAATAAAGATCAACTCGGGATCATAAACATTTGCTAGAAGAGTATGTGATCCCAACTACATCATTATTAAGAAACACATTAGAAATTTTTTTTTACATTTTAGATTTGATTGCCAAGATGTTGGATTGATCTATTTAAAAAGTAAATATATGCAAGGAATATAAACATCTGAAAGTGAGTTATATTAAAGCCTGATTGCCAAATAAAATCAATCATCATCACTAAACTTGATATATTATAAAGCTACACACCAACCAATGCCGAATGTTATTGGGCTAGAAATGGCGTTTCTAGCCCGATAGTATTTGGCATTGGTTGGTGTGTAGCAAATAAAATCAGGCTACATTATTGCTATTATTAATAAATATTAATTATAATTATTAAATTTAATACAAGATGGTGCCTAATGCCTATCTCTAGGCTACATTACATAGTATTTAATTATTAATAGTAGCAGTAATATAGCCTGATTTAATCCTGCAATTGTTTGGCTTTAATATATACAATTCACTCATTATTAAACTTAAAATCTTAGTTCAATAGAGATATTAATTTATATACACATTTCTTACCTCTTTGATATTCAGTAGTATTATCCAATACTAGATTTAACAGAGGATCATAACCTTTTAAAATACCTGTTGCTGTATTAAAAATAATATAATAAACTATCAGAATTTAACAAAATAATGTTTTATTAAATTGAAAACAATATTTTACAACAAAATTTTTAATGAAGTATGAACTAAATAAAAATAATTAAATAAATAATGTTTGTTCAACTGCTGTGCAAGTTAAATTAATCACAAACTATTTGTTCTAACAACAGAAGCATATAACAATGTTTGTGAAATTCTCCAATGAGTTTAAATTTGTTAAGATTTTTTTAAAAAACTTTTTCTGTCTTGTGTACTATAAATGAATACTAAAGCTAGTACTCATTTATAGAAATAGATGACAGAAATGTAAAATGAAATAATTTTTACTATCAAAACTGATAAAAAGTCAACAAAACAGTCAAATTTTCAGCTTTGCCAACACAGAAAACAATGGTACAAATTAGACCAACAAGAAGTATGTTTAACAATAAGTACCATAAACATTAAGTAGAATAAATAGATTTGAATTCTGGCAGTCAGTAAGCTTAGGACAGGGCTACCCAGAGAATAACCTTAGCCTGAGAAAATACATGTTTGGGCCCTAAACAAAATTATTCTATTAATGTTAATTTTAACTCACCAATGGTATTTAAAATTACCAAAAACATTCATTTTGTATTAAATTTTCAGTTTTATGCTAGACTTTTCAGTTTTTTTTTTTTTTGTTATTTAGAGCAAAGTTGGCAATCTTTTTGTTACTAAGGGTGCAATAAAAATTTTAAAAACCATCAAGGGTGCATAGTTTAATTTTTGAAAAAAATTACAATGCTGTAATAAATGAACAAGATAATTATGTCTTGAAATATGTATATTTATACAAAATAAAGTTTACACATGCATGCAATAACTAAAAAAATGAAAACTAGTCATTTCCACACCTGGGATGAGATAAAAATAATACTTACATTAAACCTGGTAAATGATACAGAAGTAACCAGGAAGCATACAACAATCTGACAGAAAGACAGATAAATAATCAAGAAAAAAAATACAGAAAGGATCCCCATCACATTTAATCCACATTTAAAATTCTTATATACCATGATAGCCAAGAGACCTCGGATCAATATAGCGTACAGAAGATATCAAACCATTTTCCAAATACTATGTAACGGAAAAAAACCCTCCGAACCCTTCAGACTACAGGGAATATACACCATCCTGCTCATAGACCACCACAGATTCGACAGAGAAATGGTTTATATTGGCTCCACCAAGCGTACATTGGGGATAAGGATTAAAGAACATAAGGCTGACATACAATATAACAGAACCACAATGGCTCCTTCAACATATGCGACTGATCAGGACATCACGGCGGACTTTGACGCGGCATACATTATCCTCATCACCACCCACCTAGAACATCTCAAATGGTTGGAGGCAATGGAGATATTTAGAGCAGGATGCAACATCACCTGCATTAATTTTAAGGAAGAGATGGCCCTTTCAACAGCGTGGCAAATCCTGCTAGATAATAACATTTAAAAATTTCCATTAACATCAGTACGGAATGCCTGTGCTTTACACAAAACATCGCTTGTTTTGTTTTTAAATTTGCTGAAAGGTTTGTGTGTGTCATGATTCGAATGGTAAACTTTTCAAAAGAAAAATATTTGATTCTCAACATCCGGCTTATTATTTACACAAAAAGCCTGAAGAGCTCAGAAGGGGCATCGAAAATGTTAGCTATCCTATAACACAACCCACTCTGGTTACCAGGTTTAACGTAAGTGTTAAAATGAAAATTAAAAGTACATACATAAAATAACATAAAATCAAATTAAATAAAATTACAAGTATATGTATATATACACACACTACAGGGTGTCCCATAAATTTTTAAACTATTTACAAATACATAAAAGTTGAAAGAATTGGTATATTTGAATATGGTTTGCATAAAAGTTATTCTCACAAAGAGAGAGTTTTTTAGGTAGAGGAAAAGAAAATAGTTCAAATTTTTGTCGATAGCGGGCACTGAATGCAAGAAAATTACTGGAATTGTGCAAATCTGATGAGTCTTATAAAATGCAGGATGTACAGTTAACAGCTCATTTCTGAATTTTCCTGTTACTGGCACTGACATAAGGTTTTCATTATGATATTGACATTGGTGGATAAAGCACTATTGGTAAAGTTGTTTTATCTCAGCCATGAATCACTGGGTGAAACTTTACAAAGGGTTTGGACACAGAAGAGAATGAAGAAAGGTTCAGGTCCAATCACTCTTGTCGGATTGATTTCCATTTGCGAAGCCACGTCGGAGGTACGGACGTCTGATAAATGTGGTTTTTGTTCAAGTTGATATTTAGAAAAATAAAGATTAATTACTGTATATTTGTTTTAAATTATGTAAAAAATTCATGCAATGAATTAGAGCTACTTTTTTTTTTTAAACCTATCTATTGGATGGCATGTTAACTGATCTAAGTTCAGTGATAACTACTGTATGTTTTTACTTCCTATATAGTGCAATGCAGTGGCATAGCTAGGGGGTGCAGTAGGTGCAATCCGCACCAGGCCCCTGAAAAACGATAGGCCCATGGGGGCCCCAAAATCACAAAAAAAAACCAGAAAAATTTTTTCAGGGCCCACAAATCTGGTTCCACACCGGGCCCGGAGAATCCTAGCTACGCCACTGGTGCAATGGATATATTTGAGATGAAAAAACACTTTTTCAATAGAATGTCAATATTTAGATTAAATTTTCGTTGAAATTATCAATTATTTGTTTTGCATAGTGAATATTAGAGCTAAATAAGTCCTTTTTCATACCTAACATAGAGATTCACAAGAGTGGCTAGGTAATGAGACCTAGACCTGCTACATCTGGGTCAACTCAACCACAAAATTTCTGAGAATCTGACATACAAACTTTAAATCCTAAAAGTGGCAGGCAATGTCTTTATTGTATCAGATATCTGGCTATATGAAAGTTGATTAGTATATTTTTATTCACTTAAAGCTGTAATCAAATGAGACAATGGCAGTCTTTAATAAATATATTTTTTTTTATCAGATCAATAAAGTTAAATATTGAGACAATATGTCAATCAGAGATGATGTGGAATTACTGTCTGTGGAATGTTGTCTAATACTGTTGTAAAGCCTAAGGTTTTGGCTGGTACAAAGTCCAAATAAAAGGTTAATGACAAGAAAAAGCATTTGACATAAAACAAAAGAAACAACTCTACAGAAAATGGAACCAATTAATAATGCTGAAGGAAGAGGAGAAAACTATAAAATGAATAATAAACAAATATTTCACAAACTTGCAAATACCTTTGAGCTTAGTTCATCTTCAGACAATAAATTATCTGATCGGTTATTGTGATAACAACTCTTTTGAATTGACTTGTTTGAAGATAAGCATAAGTTTGTGTGTTTGGAAGTTTGCAAGATTATATTTAGTCTGTTAAAGCATTTCTACAATTAATCATATTGAGTTTTGTGGCTATAATATAAATTAGTGTTATATAAAATATATTTTTATTACTTCAAATATGTTAAATTAGATATTTATATATTAGCAATTTAAATGATAGATCCACAAGAGAACAAAAGCAAGCTCAACAATTCAAGGAATTAAAAAGAAATAAACCCAACAAATTTTCTCATTCAAATAAAAAAAGGCAAATACAATCTTGTATATATTAATTAAATAAATACCACACCTTCTCGACCTCCTTGAAATTTAACTCTAATGGCTTTATCTAAATATTTGGTTAAATCGACAATACTTTCTTTCTTCTTCTTCTCTTTATCATGACTTCCAATTGATGCATTCTATAAGAAAATCAAAATAATAATTTAAAATACAAACTCAATACATATATAATATAAATAAACAAACTTCATTTCTAATTTTAAGCCAAACTATTCAAAATCAACTGAAAAAATTAATTCTCAGTATACTTTATTGTTTTATGTTAAATATTAATTTAAAAATTTAAAGAACTAAAATGAAATATAGCTTCTAGACCTACAATTCCTTTCAATTTATTACTTGTAGAGAGAAAGCCTGCAACTTTTGCCTGATGACAATAACTTTCAGCAGAAATTAAACCTTTCATATCATCTTGTATTGTAGTGTTTTACATATATATAAGTTTTCAAACAAAAATGTTATTGAAAATGTTTCTAATTCAAAGATGGTGATTGATATTTAACATTATTTCTCTGGAAACAATGTTAAATATCTGTACTTTTAAAAAAGTAAGAAAGTCAGTAGAAAAATCAATAGACAGGCTTTTTTATTCATCAAAGTTTCTCTGCAGATTCATTAAATCAAATTTAATTACTTTTTATATTTATTTTCAATGTTAAAACTCCTATTCACTTACAGTACAATTCAATGTAAATGCAGGAAACAACTCATACTATTCAAATATTTAAATTTATTTTATAAAGTTATAGTGTCATTCAAACTTGAATTAACAAACCCTTATAATATTTGATGAAATTTTAAATATATAAATAATTTTCTTCAAACACTCACCATATTACCAAATTATCAACAACGTGCCGGCAACTCAAAACAAATGAAACTTTACAGATAGTGTTGCCAGATCACATTAACATTTATTTATATGTTCAATGTTGCCAAATCAGAACTGTGATGATATTTAATAAGATTTTTTAAAAATTAAAGTTTTTATTCTTATTTCCAACTAAAATAGACCATTCTAAAAATAAATATTAAAAAATTGAAATAAAAATTATTTATTTTAAATAAAATAATGACGACCAGATGGTTGAGCGGTTAATATAAAAATAACTTAAAAATTAAAATAAAATTTGTTTATTTTTGGTCGCGTGTTCTCCTTTCCCAATTTACTCTGTGTTAAAATAACCTCGTTTAACGCTGTTTCATTTAGCACTTGTCGTCTATGGAACGTATCCCCCGCGTTAAACGGGGTCTTACTATATTTTCTTTTTTTCGCCCAGAGTTATTATGGCATGCAAAAATGTGGATGGCATGTTTCTTCTTTTTATCACCGACAATGCCTTATACATGCCGAAGACTGAGAAAATTCTTAAAACCCTTCATTCAAAAATGTTCTATATCATTTGTGTTGTTCACGATCTATGTCGATCAGGCCCGCCGTAAGCGGGCGTGCAAGGCGTGCACCGCACGCGGGCGGCACGTCCAGGGGGCGGCAAATTGGTATTGCTGGCAAGCTCAGCGTAGATAGTCGTAGTTAAACAGGGGCGGCATAATCGGTATTGCACACGGGCGCTCAAACAGCTAGCGGCGCTGCTGATGTCGATTATTCCAAAATATAAGATTTTGCTCCTGTAATCAATGCAGTGAAAAACAATATTTCTGAAATATCCCTCAAGAAATAATGTTTAAAGAGAGTCTTCCAAATGTCCTTCTACCCAGTTTTCGCCCATTGGGATACATGGGAAAAAGATGCATTCTACTATGCAAACCAAATTAAAGCAATGGATAAATTTGGTGAAAGAAAACACTTATAAAATTAACTTACATGCAGATTTTGTTTACTTCATTTTTAGATTAATCAAATATTGATTCTGGTGAAGCTACAGCAATTGGAAATGCAAAAATTTCAATGTCTTGCTCAGTTAAAGCAGTCTTGGTATATATCCAAAGTAATTTTGAAGATATTCTAAATCATATTGCTGAATATGATTTGGAATATCTGCAGCAAAGGACTATTGTTGGTGAGAGCTATTGATATAATTTAAGCAAAAAAGAATAGTCTCTCCGCAGCGCCTGGCAGAGTTGCAGTGACAATTGCTGCACACTATTCTTCTAATTGGTTTGATTAATATTAATACTGAAATTGGTTTTTTAAAGGCAGATTTCGGTATTAATGCCTAGTAATTTGCCTAATTTGAACTTTTAAGTGCCAATTTTGCCTACCTAAAGTATTTCGTTGCAGTAGTGGAGAACTGTCGCGGTCGGATGGCCGAGCGGTCAAGGTTAGCAGCCTGCTGCCCTGGGGGACTCGGGATCGAATCTGGACTGGTCGAAAAATTTCCAGGAATTTTTCGGGGGTGGTGCATCTGGATATGTCGGTCACGGGGACCGACATATCCGGATGCACCACCCCCCTCACCACTCGGCCGCCCCATTGTGGGCCTGGCCGAACCCATAATGGGCTTGCTATAAGAGGCCCTCTTAGCGCCCACAGGGCGGAAAGAGTTGCAAAAATAAAAAAAAGGTAGAGAACTGTCCAAGAGACACATAGGACTTTTTATCACCAAAAAATCAGAGTCATCACTTGGTTCCAATCATAATGATCGAAATCCAGATGCCGCAATTGAAAACGACACATAGGATCTTTCACCCTGGAAAAGTGGAAAATATATGTTGTTCCGATAAGAATGACTCAAAATATCTCATTTGGAACTGAGGACCTTTCTCACTACTGCAACGATTTATATGATTTATAGTGCCTGGATACAGAACCATATAGAAGTAAAAACTATGAATTTTCCCTGGACTCAGAGAGAACTTAGAGCTCGTAGTGATCCTATACCTATAAAATCGACGATATTTATACTAACAGAAAATAAAATCTTAAAAATTGCTATTTATTAATAAAGAAACATTCTATGTATTTCATTTGTTTAAAGAATGAAAAGCTAAAAGAAGAGGCAAAAGGGGCCCGCTCTACTCTCGGATTGATAAATTCTTGACACCCTGCCTAAATATCCAAGCCTAATTAGACATCCATCTCATACAAATCTACAGTCAACCGGCCAGTAAACTATAAATTTAAATCGTTGATTACATTTTATAATTTTTTTTTTGTTTTAATTTTTAATCAGTAACAGCACACCCATTTTCATCTTACATATATTTTGGTACGAACTGCATGCATTTATTTTCATAGATAAACACATCTACTCGTTAACTGATATGTTCTTATCTGCTGACTTACGTAAGCAAGAGACATAGTAAATTTCATTAACTTTAATTGAAAAATAACTTATTTAGAAATTAGAAATTTTAATTTAAATTTACAAATAACTTTTATTTAATACTTTTATTTAAATTTAAAAAACAACATTTAAAACTGGAAAATCAATTTATTTAAAAACTTAATTTTATTTAATTTAAATATTTAAACTTGATTATAAATTAAGAAACTTAAAATTTTAATAATAAACGTTTTTATGATTTTTGTTTTAAATCTCGAAAATAATAAATACTGTATTACGATTATATGTAAATGTATAAATAAACCTCCCATTATATTTATTCTATCAATAGATAAAGTAAAATTTAACCTTCAAAATTAATTTCCTCGTATTTAAAGTGGAGTGACGAAGCTTCGTGCTGATATTCTCTTCACTTAATCAAAATGCTTTGGCTTATATTTATTACTATTCGAGATGTTTTATTGTTATTGACAACGATTTTCGTATTATTTGTAATTATTTTGAAGACATCTAAAAAAGTTCAAGACAAATGGTTCGCTTTCCTTTTAGTGAAAATGCTTAAAATAGATATCGAGAAAAACATTGCTGAGGAAAAAGAAAAATTATTTACAGAATTGAAGCTAGTGAAATCAAAAGATCCGGAGAGGTTAAGAGAAAGAAAAGTCAAAATTTTGGAAATTGGAGCCGGAAGTGGCTCAAATTTTAAGTATTATCCAGATAATACCTCTTTAATTTGTGTAGAACCTAATGATAATTTTCAGAAATATTTTCAAGCGAATAACAGCAAATTTCCAAATGTGAAATTGGATTTGTTTATTTGTTCCGGAGCAGAAGACATGAAGGAAATAGAAGACGATAGTGTGGATGTAGTCGTAGCCACTCACGTACTTTGTAGTGTTAACAATGTGCAGAAAGTCTTACAAGAGGTGAAGAGAGTTTTAATGAAGGTAAGTGATGTTTATTTATCCTGTGAATACTTTTGCGAAAAATCCATAAAATGGAAAAAATATTTTTCATTTAGGGAAGCCGATTCTATTATTATGACCATCAAATTTCTCCAGAGACGAATTTTACCGTAATCTTTTCTAAAATAATCGAGCCAGTTTGGAAGATACTTGGAGGAAATTGTCACCTGACTAGAGACATTGGAAATGAAGTGGAACGAGCGGGATTCGAAGAAGTATCACAATATTATAAATATATTGATAAATTTCCATTTATTGTAAGATATCACGTTTTTGGTTATGCAACAAAATAAAGGTTGAAATCCATTTTCTTGAATATAAAATAGATAATATTTAAAATAAGAATTATCAATTGTTAACAGTATAAAAATAGTTATATACGACCTCGTAATTCTTCAAAATGAAAAAGTATATTTTAAATTGTAAAATTAAATAATTTACGTAAAATGTTACAAGTGTTTTTGAATTAATTAATGCGGTTTGGATTTGTTTGGTGATACAAGGGTTAAAAGCCACAATAGGAGACTGGAAAGTAAGGGACGGAATCCGACATATCCGAAACAGACTAGTCCTGAAAAATTCCTAAAGTGGCTCACCCGAACTCGATTTCAGATTCACTAGAGTGGGAAGCTGTCTCTTTAAACCGTCTTGATCATTTGGCCATTACCAGGAAACATGTAGAAAGATCAGTTTCTTTTAGACACCGCAAAATTTTTTAACGTATTTTTTCTCCTTTTAATTTTTGGCGAATAAAAAGGCGTTAAGAGCTAGATCGGGAGTTTGGTTTGGCTCATTTGGTTACTGCAACGCGACACGTGGGTGATCCACCCAGGAGAAATGCCTCCCGGGAAGACTTGTATCGTAATTTGGTCCTATTTAGGTGTTACAAACGTGAAGAAAACTCGGAAAACTCTACATAAGTAATTAATTAAGATTAAGCTTATAATGATTAATTAAAGTTAATTAAATTTACTAGTCAGTACCTTTTCGATATCTAATAACAGTAAATAAAAATATTTATTGTTATGTAATAAAACTTTAAGAAAATAAAAGTGGCTACACTTTTAAGTGTAAATAATAATGATTTTAATTATAACTGGCAAAATGTCATCGACAGCGTATTAAAATTATACAATCTAATAAGTTTCGCGTGATATATAATTTAGTTATTTTTGTAGTTACGAGGTGGCGCCACGTTTACGTTAATTTCAGATGGGCGAGTGCCATGTGGAAAGACTATAACAGCCGTTAGTATCAATATTGATGTGATTTCTAAAATGATGTATTGATATTAACTGTAGTTATGGTTTACTTGCCAAATTTATATCCCTTATAACCCCTTCATATAACAGGTACACAACAGTTGCTTACGTAAATTAGACTGCTCCATATAAGTCTGCTGATACATAACCGAGAGATTATCTTCCTACGGTGACATGGTTCAGAATCTGTTTCTTGAGGAGGAAAGAGGGAGAAAGTATAAGGATGCTTTTTATTTATAAAAATTATCTAGTTATATACTTAGGATCTTCGAATAACCTTTAATAATTCATTACGGTGTTTTTAAAGGTGAGATTATTAATGCTTGTGTTGATAACTTGAAATATTCTCTCGCATAAGCATGCTAACATGTACAGTACCTACCTATACAGTGTATTTTTCAGTGGAAATTCAAATATAGTGGCGTATAAGACGACCTCCCAACTTACAATTCAAAAACGAAATTGGGGAGACTCCATGTAAATAGAAAATGTTTACATATCGTTAAGAACTACTGTATTTAAAAGAAAGTTATAAATTTATTCCCTTCGAAAAAATATTGATGTGAACGAAAAGAATAAAAAAAATATATAGTACAATGCATATATTTAAAAAGATTATTAGCGGTTCGATCAATGAACAAGGCGTAACATTAAAAAAATCCAGCAGGTGCACGGCGCAATCATGGCATTAATACTGTATATAGATGATATAGTCTGCATTAAATTTATTTATGTTTCAGTGGAGTTTGTATTTGTTTTCGTTACTGTTAATTAGGAAATAGGCTCTGTAGGAATCACTATATGAGATCTTCCATAAATTATGTAACGTTATTTTTATACTTTTCAACTACCATCCCACCCTCTTAACGCTCGATAAGGTGTTGCACGCTCATCCCCAGAATTACATAAGGCGCATCCTAGATCGACCTTCTTAATTGTACTAAGAAATAATACAGAGCCCGGGATAAACATTAACATTAGTAAACATTACGCTATTTTATTAATTAAGTACAAAGCAGTGACATATACTCTCCGGAAACAAAAATTAATCGTTATGTTACCCAAGGGTTGTAATCCTAGCATTATGTAACGTTTCTGTAAACACTCTACTCCCTCGTAATGCATTGTAACAATTATCTGCACGCTTACTCACCCATGGATTGCGTTACGTAATTTATGGACAACCACTATATTCATAAAACAAAGAATAACGTTAAATTAATTGCGTTGATTAGCTATGTTGAGACGTATTTTGGAATAAAAATTAGGTAATGTATAAATTTTAATTTAAAATTACTTTAAAAATTAAGAAAGTAAATTTAAAAATAAAAAAAAGTTCCACCGGAATCTTCCGGACTAGAAATTATTTTCATGTCAAACACTAAACACGAAAGTAATTAAGAAAATATTTAATAAATATATAACTACTCTCAAAATATATGCTGATTACGACGAACTTTAACTAAAAATGTAATATAAGTACTTTACATATTCGATAAAATCTTGAAAGCGCGAGAGAAATAATAGTGATGCTTCCGGTTTGCTGGAGTGCTATATTACGTTTGTACGATTGGCAGACTATAGATCACGTGTCTTAGTTGAAATTATGATTCTGATTGGCTGTAGGGTATTTTTCTATGCTTGTTTCTTTTTATATACATATTGTTCATGGGTTGCAATAATGGTATAAATGAAAAAAAAACGTCAAATTCATAAAAAAAGGGTTAAAGATGTTTTTAAAATTGAAAATAAATTGCAAATAAAATAGAAAAAAATTAATACCAAGTGTCCATTATTATCTTCCATAAAAGATTCAAAAATAATTACAGAGAAGTTGTTTTAAATGTTTTTAATTCCCCTAATTACTCCAATTCGAAATGAACCACTATTATTGGGTTTTTTCTTATTGTAAAGATCTTAGGCGTTGAGATGTTTCAAAACAATAAAGTTTATCGAAAACGCTTATATTTTGACAAAAAGTAAAAAAAATAAAAACAAATTCAGCAACAAGTTGCTTAACATTCCTGGCAACATTTAAAACTACATGTAGCGCCATCTGTTATGATATTTTATTAAAAACTTTTTATATTTTTAATTATTATAAAATGGCAAAAAACTTAATTTTGAGGGTAGAGATAAGTTTTATTAATAAAAAAAATTGTGAATGTTAATAACGAGTAAAGTCTCATTAAGTATGACTCTACTCGAGATATGACACATAACTCTCTTTAATCTCCCAACTTCCTCGACCTTTGATCAGTAAAATTTAATAATACCAATCCTCCTAATACACAAACCACCCTGCAAAATGTCAGAAATTTTCGAAAAAAGACGCAGGAGTTATAAGCTTCAAAGTGAGTGAACAAAAGTGACACACGCACACACTTACTTCCATACTTACAGAATACACCCATTTTTGAATTGTGCAATTATTATAGTCCAGGAACGATATCACGTCAGCAATCTCCTCTGACAATCTCTGCTCAAGATTTCTTTATTTGGTATCATTCAAAAACAAGATTTCCAGTTTCCTTGGATATCACTTTCAAGTACAGAGCGATTCAAATGCATAGGTAATGCTGTAGCATTTGTAAATTTGTTAAAATAAGAATAAAAAAATAAAAATGTTCTTAGTGTAAGCTCTAGTAACAACTACACAAATTATATAATCTTATCAAGCGCCATCTATGGCAAGAAATGTAACTATTTTGCTACTAAAATTTTTATTACATCTAAAAAATCCCGTTTCTTTCTAAGCATTTCTGTGAAAACCGCATCATCTTACTGTAAATAGTTTGTGAGTTATTATTTTTTAAAATTTCTGTGACTTTTGAATCACCCTGTATATGCACTTGCATTATCATTGAGAGTTGTAGGGCAGTAAAGTAGTCAATCTATCGTTTTGGGGATCCAAATTCGAACCCAATTCATATTCCATAATTTACCTGGAGTAGTATGGGTCGAGGCTGTCCCACTTTCGCAGACAGATTCCATTTCTCATTGGACTATACCAAAAATGGATCTAATTGTGGCAAGTTACATAACTCGGTGCGTCACGATAATTAATCGTTTGTTTTATCAATCTCAATTCGTGTGACAGTTTTGAAGGATTTTTTTAAGGTATATAAAATATAATTTTTTAGTATAAATCATGCTGGAAAAATATTTTTATTTTTCTGCATCTCAGAATTCTTTGAATACTTTTTAAAGAAGATTATGTAATAATATTTTTCATGTCAATTATACCATTTCTAGTTCGAGTGACATTTTACAATGATTTAAAAAGTGTTCAAATAGGACTTATCAAATATATTTACAAATATTTTACACTTTAATCCTAAAGCACACCTTTAATTTTCTTCTCCTCCATTGAAAGTTCTACAATAGTTTACGTTCTTTCTTTTAGCTTCATTGTTTTACTAATTAAAGGACATGTTTAACTTAAATCATAAAGCAAAAAAATCTCATTTACTTTCCTATGAAGCTGTGATTCTTCAGCAATTCGAAGTTAGACGAGTGTTTTTGACACTTCATGCAATTTACTAAAAAGTGACGTAGTCAAAAATTATACGATGAAATATTTTTAAAACGTATTTAAAATTTTAAGAATTTTGAAAGTTTATATGAAGTATATTAAGTTAAAATGTTACAATAGCAAAAATACTTATGCTGTATAAGTTTTAAACATATACTGTCTATATAGGCTAATAGATATAGCCTATATAGAACCTTTATAACTACTATGAATCGATATTATATTTTAAGAAAAAATTGCTTTTGGTGATATGATTGGAATTTAAATTGATAAATTCATATAATATATATATATATGATCTGATTAAAATGTGTTATGGCACTAAGCTACAACATACAAAAGCCTTTTCCTTTCACTAAATAATAGACAATACAGTATATGGACAGTATAAGCCAATTTATGTTTTTGAAAATGGATCGATGTCCTTCATAGCGAGAGAACCTGGGGTGTAGTATATTTAACTTACGTGTAAATTCGGATCAGAACATATATATTATCAAAGTACTGTACATGTGTATGAAAAATTAAGAATGTTAAATGGATATATGCAACACTATAATAATTAATTTTAGAAAGACAAAAAAGTCATAACAGTTTTTAGAAATGTATAATTTTGTTTTATTGTTAATTTTTTTAAAATAGTTCCGAGAGACGGAAAAACACCATGAGACACCAGGAGATATGAGCTTATTTTTATGTTATAATTAAAAACCATAAGATTTATATAATATTTCGCAGTATCGTTATATTTGTGATGTATCTACAAATCAAAGGCCGTGAAATGTCTGATATGACTGACTGATAATTAGAAATAGTTACAGGAACAAAATATGACTCTTAACTGAACAGGGTTATAAAATTAGATGATATTTAAAACGTTGCAGAATAATTAAGGTGAAGATCTTTAATTAATAACTGTAAATATATGCTATATTTTATTTCTTTATTTAAAGAAGTCAAAAATTCGATATTGCGCCAACCCTCGTAAAGCATCAATGAATATTCCTGAATAGATCTGACTTACAGTAAAATACATAACATGCGTATTTTACATTTATAACAGAAATTATTTTTATAAAATTTACCCATAAATTAATGTAAAACGGATTTTATACATTAGCAATAACTTCATTTATTGATAGCTATGTGCATTTCTACAGCAATATGATGCAGTTATTAGCGTAACATTATAAAATAATTGATAAAATGATGTATGGATTTACTGTATGAAAAACTGAAAAACATCGAGATATATATAAAAGCGATTTCTTTAATAAAATTAAAATATTTTATTACATTCGCTGCAAAAATTCATCATGCAAACTTACAAACAAATCAATGTTTTGGTTCAATAATATTGGGTGTGTTTAGGCTAGTAGCTACTCGCGAGCATTCAAACACGAGAATGGACGAGTTTACAAACGCACAACGGTACCGGTTACACTTAGCTAATAGATTCTCTTACAATTCGTTTATTACTCAGTAGTAATTTAGCAAGGCATGCAATGCTGCAACGTTTTCAGCGGTGGCATAATTCCAATATGCATTTATATTACTAATATTGAAAACATTGCAGAATAATTAAGGAACGATTTTTAGCCAGTTTAATCGGCGTAATGGCGATAGGGCAAAATTAATCCAAAAGTAGTGACATTCTTAATAAAAAAATAATTATTTTGTATACATTATAGGATACACCATATTTCTCTCTTTTTATATTCAGTCTTTTATTCATTTTCTTCTCTTCCTGTTTCTTTTCTCTATCTCCTCTTCAAATCTTTTTTCAAAACAGAAACAACTATTATTATTCCTGTAGATTACTTTCGTAGAAATCTACTCTCTGTGTTACTCGCTGCACATGATTACATAGAACGAGTTTCCAAACCAGAGAGCGATTAGTGACAAAGGTAGGTCGGTCTTCAACTTTACTCGCTCGAGTAAATCATCAAAAGCGAATTTATTAGTCGAAGTAGTTACATTGAGCAAGTTTAATAGCAGCAAGTTCGTCGGCGAGTTGCTACTAAATTTAGAATTCGAATCCAAATTTTTTATAGCTTTAAGAATCTAATTAACTCTTCTATTTGCTACTGCCGTTGTAGAGCGCAGTTTTTCTAATAAAAGATTACATAAGAATTTCTATGACCCAAGAAAGATTGTCTCTGTAATTTGACATTACTGTTCATAAAAATTAAATTATGATGATATAATTAATGATTTTACAGAATAAAAGACCAATAAATAAATAAAGTTTTTGAAATAATTGTATTTCACAGTAAATTTTAAGAGAGTAAACATGCAAGTCTATTTTGTTACTGTAATGCCTAATCATCATCATATTATTGTTAACAGCATCGACGTCGATCTGTAAACATATATTAGGACTCGGGCCTGGATATGAAAAATACTTTATTACAGTATACTCGTTTATAATGTTGTAGTGTGGTATAAAATAAAAATATTTAAATATATCTCGTAAGAAGAGACAATGTGCCAATACAAAAACATCGAGAGGATGTTCCTTATGGATCAATGTGCTTGATTAACAGTATCTGAAAAAACTAGGAGGTGCATGGGGCAATCACACCGCAAGTACTGTACTGTACATACATGGTATAGTCTGTATTAAATTACTTTCATGTTTCAATGAAGATTGTATTTGTTTTCGTTATAGTTAAATAATTATAAGAATTTTTAGGAATCAGTATGGTATCGTCCGTAAATTATATAACGTTATTTTTATACTTTTCAGTTACCATCCCATCCTGTGTAATGTACAGTAAGGCGTCGCACATGCCCACCTCCAAAATTACGTAACGCACATCCTAGATGGAGTCACATAATTCTACTAAGGAAAACACAGTATGGGATACTGAACGTTACGTTACTTTATTAATTACGTACGAAGTGGCATAAACAGCAAGGTTCTCTACGTAACTGTTCGGAAACAAAAATAAATCATTCTGTCACACAAGGATTGAGACGCTAGCATTACGTAATGTTTTATAAACATCCTCCCATCTCCTTGTAATGCATTGTAACGATCACCTGCATACCCACCCATGCATACCTGCGTCACGTAATTTGGACAGTCCTATGGCAGGGATAGCGAATCTATGCAAGCGTGTCCAAAGTGGCACATCGGGAGAAATCATCTGGCACGTAACATTTCATACGATTTCTGTTTATCATCTAATCATCCTTTTTCAATCATCTTATTTACATTTACTCTAATTAAGCGTTTTCACTCCATTTCATTAAATATCGTTATTCGAAGTCTAAAACTTCGGCACGCGTAAATATTTTTTAAGATATTTTTGCTCACTATACGGGACAAAGACTCAAAAACGGTTCGCCATCCCTGCCCTACGGGCCATTAATATCAAACAACAATGTAAAACTATTTGCGTTGATTGGCTAAGCGCTAGACGGATACTTAGAATAAATATTATAAAATGTAAAAATTTTAAATAAAAAATGACTTTAAAAAATTAAGAGAGTAAATTTTAAAAACTAAATTAGAACCGCATTATAACCCAACCGATATACCCCCTTATCATACAGAAATCATTTTGATCTCAAACAACCGTAAACACAAATGTAATTACTTAAATGTTTAATAAATATTGATATATAACAACTTTCAGAATATATACAGATTACGACGAACTTTTAACTCAAAATATGATGTACTCCAAATCTTCAATGAAACCTTGGAAGCGAAAGAAAAATAATGGTGGCACTTCCGGTTTACTAAAGTGCAATGTTGATTCTGAGTCTTATTGTCTGTGTGTGACATTTTTCGATGTTTTTCGTTTATATATACATCACAAAGAAAATTTTATATATAATATGAAAATTTTTCTTTATGATTTTGTTACAATAAATTTCAGCCAAACCTAAATGGCGCTTGAAGTAGAGAAGTAAGGTTATTTGTTTTCAATTACATGCTTTCAATAATATCGACTCTTGCCCCTTGCCCTGCAAATTCTAGGAGTGGCCTTGCTTATCATAAATATTAAATGGAAAATCAATATTTGTAATTAATTAATGCATGATTTTTCATTATAAACCAGATAGATAGCGAGCCAATAATTAAAAATGACTATATCCACAATTAGACTTTTTGGTATTCATGACAGAATCCATGCTGGATCTCTGGAGTTAAAAACCCAATCTTCGAGATATTGAGTATTTTCAACATTAATTTTGATTTTTATGAACGAGTTTGTATAGACCAATGTTTCTCAACGTGCGATATTGCCCTCTCAAAGAAGCAAAAGTCAATTCTAAGGTATAAAAAATAAACGATAAAATAACGTGAATTACACCGTAATGTATGATTGTGCTATTTACATTCATAAATATAAATAGCACTATCAGACATCAAATGACAGATAACGGACATATAGACAGTGTGTCCCACTTAAAATTGCCCCGATTGAGAATGACGAAACATTAGTGATGTAACTTTCATAGGAGATTTAGAAGGAAAACTGTATGAGACCAATATCGGAAATATACGACTGAAGGAAGCTCCATTGCTTCTACGAATGCTTTCCTTCAATGACATTACTTTCAACATCTTCCATAAGTTTAAGTAATTTTATAATAAAATTTCTAACGGGTGTCCTTTTTCTAAATCCATTTGTACCGTTTTCAGTGAGTAGGACCAATTTTATATGGAACACCCAGTATATAGATCAGTAGATTATAAGTAAGCAGATGATAGTACGCAGAGCGATAGCAGAGAAAAATCTACTCGACGGATCACAGTGAAAATTGGTGGTTACATTAATAAGAACATAAGAAAGCGAATTGATGAATAAAAAAAATATTAGTTTTTAGGCCAACAGCTGGTGTTGGTGCGCTAAAATAAAGAAAACACCAAGTTGAAGAATATCTTTTATTTTACAAAACAGAATTCTCAGGTTTGAACCATTAGTATGCAAAATGTGCTGAAAACGTAATATGGTGTGATCCACAGTTGCTTGACACATGACTTGGGGAATGGCTGAAACATGCTGTGTTATCCTTGGCTTCAGCAAGTAATTGAACGTTTCACTTGACGACGGAAAGACGTCACACTATAAAGTGTGACGTCTTTCCTGTCGTCGAGAACTTAGATGTTATCACAAGAAATTAGATATTGTAACATGTTTTAACATACCAACGCTATTTGCTGACATGAAAGCTAACTAATTTTGTATTTGCAAATTCTCTTCACCATGTTCCTATTAAGGCAACCACCAATTTTCACAGTGATCCGTCAGTACATTCTTCTTTACATCGCTCTGTGCACTGTCAGTTTAATTTTAAACATCCCGTATAACAAACAAATAAATAAATACTTAATTTTAAATATTGAGAAAAAATAAGATAAAATATAAAGTATGTTATTTTAAATTTCGATGGGAACGATTAGAAAAAAACATTAATTGAAAAAATTTATTTAAGAACAGTTTTTAAGAAAACGTGTTGAGAAACATTGGCATAGATTGACGAATATATATATATATTACAAAATGTAAACATTGAGCATCCATTTTTCTCAAATAAGTAAAATGAACAACCATAAATCGTATTTTCAAAAATAATAGACTCGAAAACAATAATAAACGTAAAGGAAGTATAATAATTTATCTGCAATTTTTTAAAATTTAATTTTTAAATATTATTTATCAAGTTAAAATTTTTTTAAAAAATAATAAAATAATTTTATATATTTTTATCAAATATTTAGATAAATTCCCTGTTTTATTTACTTTAGATAAAGTTACTGTACTGTACGTTTAATCTTCAAACTAAATAAAACACAGGAAACTTGAGACAGCTGCGCTAAAATTCTCTTTATTATAATGTTTTCATTTATATTTTTAATAATTCAATATATTATATTGTTGTTAATAACGATTTTAGCTGCGTTTCTACTTATTTTGAAGATATCGAGGAAGATTCAAGAAAAATGGATCGCTTTCCTTACGGAGAAAATATTTAAATCAAAGCACGAAAAACTGCTTATTGAATATAAAGAAAAGTTATTTGAAAGTTTAAAAACGTTTAAATCAAAGGATTCTCAGAGACTGAAAGAAGGACAAGTCAAAATTTTGGAAATTGGCTCTGGAGGTGGCAGAAACTTCAAGTACTATCCACAGAAGACATCATTAATATGCGTGGATCCTAATGATAGTTACCAGAAATATTTTCAAGAGAACAAGAGTAAATTTCCAAACGTAAAATTGGATTTGTTTATTCATTCTGAAGCTGAAGACATGAAAGAAGTTAAAGACGATAGTGTTGATGTAGTCGTATCTACTCACGTACTTTGTAGTGTTAATAATGTGCAGAAGGTTTTACACGAAGTGAAGCGTGTTTTAAAGAAGGTAAGTGATGTTAATTGCATAGTGTATTTTTTAAAATATATTGAAACTTTAATAATAAATGAATTATTTTCACTTTAGGGAGGTCGTTTCTATTATGTAGAACATCAAATCCCTCCTAACAGTATCTCCATCTTAATTCTATTTAAAATAATTGAGTCATTCTGGAAGATATTTGCAGCAAATTGTCATATCACCAGAGATATTGGAAAAGAAGTAGAACGAGCAAAATTCAACGAAGTATCACAATATTACGAAACAATTGATAAATTTTTCTGTATTGCTAGATTTCACGTATTCGGATATGCTACAAAATAGTTATATAATATCAAGGTTTTAAATAATAATTACATTTTTCTAAATTATTCTAAATTATAATTTTCTAATTAACGCCTTAAAATTTAAAATTAATTAAAATTAATTAGAAAATAATATGGATGATAAACTTTACTCTTATATGCCTTTTGTAATGTTAAGAAACGCGTAACTTTTTCATTTCAAGACAATTTTTCGAGTGTATTAAATTTTTAAAATGGGAAATTTGATTATTTATGAACTTAATCTTATGCACTTATAGAGAAAGTTGATTAACTAATTCTGAACTAAATCACTATGATCAGAGATTATCAGAATATATACTGATAGTTTGAGATGCATGATACTGAACGTGTCAACACTGAAATAATAAGATGCAATTGAAATTTGGAATTCCTAATTTCAAAATTCAAATGTTTAAATTAATTTTTTTAAATGTTCACTTTATTCACATGCACATGAATTGTTATTTGTGAACATTTTCCCTCTCGCATCCAGAATCACACTCCGGGTTTCTTTAGTTTCATCGTCAGACATGATAATCTTGAGAGACTGACGCTGACAAGCAGTATTTAGGTCATCCACATACAAGATTTGTTGATCAGACTATGAACTTCATTTCGAACAGCTCAAGACTGAAAACAACGAAAAAAAATATAGTATTTTTCAAAACTTTTTTTATAACTATTAACAATTAATCGGTTAAAGTTACAAAAATCTCTTTAATTGACTTAATAGTGTTTTTAAAATACATTTGCTGAGAGCAATCTTCAAATTATATGCAATAATTAATAAATAATGATACCAAATAATTATATACAGTGCATTTGCAAAAAATTATTCAAATACGAAAATAAAAAATCTAAAATTTATCTGAAAAGATTTAGAAATGGTTTCATTAGGAACAAATTTGAAAAAATTACGATTTTTTAAAAAAATTTCTGTAAATTTTAAAATTTACATGAACAGAAGAGTATAAAATCTTCGGTTCATGTAACATATTAACATATTTGGCATAAGTGAAACATAAACTTGTTTTTTGGTCAGAATTAAATTTTTCTATAAAATTTTCTCGTATTTTCCACGAACTTTTGAAGGACAGATAGAAAAGCAATTAATAAATATATTGTATTAGCAAATATCGAATTTAGTAATTGTTATTTCTGTCTGACCTTTATTTGCAAATAAAGAACAAAAGTATTGCTAGCTATCAGACAGATTTCAAATGTCACAGATTGCAATTGATTTATAAAACATTTTGGCAAGAAGTCAAAGTTTGAATTCATATGGATCAGTCTATAAGAAAAATGTTTGTTGAATTTTTATAATAGATTTCCAAATTTTTCAAAAATTTTTAATAATTCATAAATAATAATAATACACTTTAAACACAATAAGAATCGTATTTGAACGAACACTTACAATTTAGATTCGATTTACTTTTCATACGCTATACAAATTCATAACTGAACAGACAAACAGACAAACACCAACATAAAAGTTGAAAGTTATTTATATATGTTTTACTTATCATAAATTATTTAAAATTTACTTTAAATATCAAACCAAAATATTTTAAATCTCAATTGGTTTTACATTTATTCTTATATAATCTACGTTGTTTATAATTTTTATATTTTCATAAAATGTTTTTTAAAATAACTTAATGCTGCATTTTTTTAATCTGTGAATATTCGAAAATTGTTTTAGAAAGTCCATTGGAGAAATATTAATTTTTAAAATCAGAATACTAAAAAATTAAAATTTCATAAGTACTGAATTAGACAAGATGGCTGCATTTAGGATTCGGATCAACTTGAAATTCTGTATGATTCCCATAATTGGGGGCTTATGTTATGAGACTAGTGTAACCAGGATGGGCCGTGCGAAGCCACCTTTCTATCTTCAGGGCGCAAAGAAGATGTTTTCCGTACCAATCATACAATTTAAAAATGTACCAAATGAAATAAAATTATAATAAAAACCAAAAAATTTTAAGATATTACAAAAAGTTCGTTTCTGTAAACAAGTTTATCGGTTTATTTACATTTTTATTGCTCAAAAAGTTAAATTTTACCCATTAAATTTATCAAGAAAACTGACTTTATTCAGATATGGTCTAGATATATAGTATTGTTAATCATCATAAAATGTTATATAATTAAAAATATATTTTAAAAACTTATCTTTAATTTTTTGGAATTAAATAGTAAATAACCCTTGAAAGAAAAAGTTACAATAATTTTTTTTTCTAAAAATATTTGTAAATTTTATTTGAACGTTAGATTTATAAATACTGTAGTTCCTGCTGAACATAATTAAGTTTTCTTGGAGCTTCACGCGTACTAATTATTTATGTTCAGCAGGACCGTTTATCTTGAAGAAATGTTCCTGTTAAATAATTTTGTGTTCTAATAAAAATAATCTAAACTTAGAACGAGCAATTATTAATTGTGACGTCGTCACAATGCCGGGCTGAAATTTTAAATTATATTTTAATTAATTTAATTTAAAATATATGCTCTCTACCTCATATTAGTAATGTTTTGCCCCTGTGCATCATACTTTTCCTTTAATGATAGCGTCGTGCCGGTCATTTATCTAGCACCTTTCAGGGGAATGTTTTGAATTGAAATCACGTCACTTCCGGCCTAGCTCGGAAGTTCGTATATTAGTCAATCATCTAGTCTCGTCTTTTATCTATATAACTCCGTTCTCGATATAAGGAAAGACAGACGGACGGACGGACAGTGGGAATTTATAGGTCTACAATTTTTTTCAAATTGCAGCCCAAACACTTAACAATATGAGTATAGTTATTATAAATCATTTTTATTTTTTTTGTAATGTATTTGTAAAATTGATAAATTTGATTAATTGATAAGACCGTTGTCAGAAATGTATTTTCTCTAATGTTAATTTAGATAGAAATTATCATACCGTTTTATATATTTCATATGTTTCTTTTTTTTTGCCTTTTGTAATAATTTTAAATAATTCTATAAAATTCTTCGATTGTATTGCAACTGGAAACTGGAAAATGCATTTTCCTACATCGAACTATTTTCCAATAGAATATTCTTTGATAGAAATCGCTCGAATTGACGACTGCGCTTTCAAGCGAAACAGATTGAATCGAAAAATTTTAATTAATTTAAAACTAAAGCCATGAAGATTTTCTTTCGAAGAGTTGAATTTTTCCACATTATGTATATTACTAAAAGTAATTATATTACACAAAACCGCTTTTGTAGACTCAACTTTTTCATCTTTTTTTTCAACTTACTATCTTATGAACATTAAGAGGATCTTTTCCATACTGATTATAGGTTCATCCAGGCCCATAATAGGAGCGGCCGAGTAAGGAGGGACAGCACCAAGTTAACCTAGCCATGACATTTTGGAGACACCCAACTAAACTCGGGTTTCCGGAACGGTAGCTGGTAACATAAACCATTCAGAATGATGAATGAATTCATCATTCTGAAATGACGAGGGATGAAGAACGAAACTCCGATTCATAACACCCACGAAAAATATTAAGAATCAAATTTATTCGAACCAGGATCTGTCAAGATGATTGAAGAAATCCTTACTTCTAATTACACAGTCAACAGTAACAACTTGAAGATACAATTGTGAAAAAAGAAAAGTATTCGTGGTTATATAAAGTCATCTCACACTATTTCATGAAATATTGTGAGTATATTTCTGTTGCTAAATGTTAATATAAATAAATGTAAGGCATATAAATGAATAATTTTATTTCCAATTTGACAGCAAATGGAATGCATAAATCATATATGCCTATGTCATATAATAAAGAGATGTGATTATTAATAATTCATTTTCTCCCTCATTTTTAACAATTTACTGCATATGATCTAACAATTTATATAGTGAACAGCAATATTAATTAAAAATAATAATAACAACTTATTTATTACGTTACTGAAATTCTCATTTTGTTCTTAAATATTTGCTGAATGATCAACGGATATGAAATTTCTCATATAATAAAATTAATTTTGAAATTAAAAAAATATTAAAAATGAAATGTAAATTATAGAATGTTTTATAGAGATATTTTTCAGTTTAAATCCTTCATGCTAATATTCTCAATCATTGGTTAACTTCTAATTTTGAGTCTTGATCTTTAGTTATGGATTCGGACATCAGACGACTTTAGTCATATGTCAATGACATATTTTACAAATGTATGTGAATGGCTTAAACTGGAAATGGAAATAGCCAATGGTGGTTTTAAAGATCTCAGATACTTCTAGATACTCATCATTGATCCAGTATTTCATCATCATCATTAATGTCTCATTGCCCGTTGGTGTCTGATGCCTTTACCACTATTTTCTTCCATTTCTCTCGATCCATTGCCGATTTTCTCAATTTCCATACATTCGCTCCACACCACTTCTTCACGTCATCAATCCATTCTCTATATGGTCTGCCTCTTTTGTTGGATTCATCCATAATACCGTAGACTAAAGTCTTAATTTTTCTGTTTTCATTCATTCTTGTAATGTGCCCAAACAGATGAAGTTTTCGTTGCATAATTTTTTTTTTGTAAGAGATTCTTTTTCATATATATCCTGTTATAAAGTTCTTCGTTTGTGAGTTTCTGCATCCATCCCATTTATAAGATCTTTCGGTGACAGTGTCTTTCAAATGCTAATATTTTTCTTTCCATATCTGTTGTTATTACCCATGTCTCAGTCATACAGCACGCAGGAGAAGATGCAGGTGTTCAATACTTTTAATTTTGTCTGCAAACTAATTAATTAAGCGAAGTTAATATTAAGGAGCAATTATTTATTATATTACATCGCCACAATAAATAATTGCTCAAACGTTCTGAAATTTTTAATCATGCTTTAAATTTATTTAATTTAAAATATAGGCTATGATTTTAGTAGTGTCTGGCCGTTACAACGGTTCCAACGGTTTTCGTTTAATTAGTCATCGGATTTAAAATTGGTTTTATTATTTGCTCTGAATTATATTATTTACTGGTGGGGTCAAATGGAAGTCCCAGGAGGCATACAGCCTATGGTGGTCTCAACTCCACTGAAGGTAACACATAAGGAATCACACAAGGAAATGCCTAGGCCAAAAGAAATGGGTTCCTCAATCGAAAATCAGATTATCGTAGAAGCAGCATCTCTGCTTGATAGAATAATGAAGTTATGTCCTCCGCTCAAGTCGGGTCCGAACACCCTTCAAAGGGCTGAAATTAGGGAGAGGGTTACGCAGCTACACGGGTGTGTCCACCAGTTAGTTGGAGTCCTTAAAGAAATAAGGGGGAAGACCCAAGTCACTGACACTGGCATGCAGAAAAGCTTCGCCGATGTTGTAAAGGCTAACATAAACCACAGTGTTACCACAAAAAACAATAAGTAAGGCTATTACCGGGAAGATTAATAGGGAGGGCCCAGGAGGGGGAGTGGCACTACTCTTGTACCCCAAACCGGGCGAAGAAGGCGACGGACAAAATTCGCAAGAGATTTCTAAAACTCTGAGGACCAAGATAGAGCCTCAGAAACTGGGAGTGAACATTAAATCAATCAGAAATGTCAGGGGAAATGGAGTTTGTGTAAGGGTTGGCTCGGATAGAGATGGGGCCAAGCTTCTGAAAGCAGTCCAGGAAGTCCTGGAACTTTCAAATAAACTGAACACCAAACTCTCACAGAGACGGCAACCTAAATTAATTATGCTAAATGTACCTGAATACATTGGAGACAATGAAGTCCTTCCTACTCTCTACAGCCAAAATAAAATATGAGGGAACTTGGCACAGGAAAACTTTCTAGAGCAGTGCAGAATAACATCCTTCCTAAAGAGAGGAAACGTTAAGGAGAAGTGCAGGCATATTATTGTAACGACCATACCAGAAATTAGGAAAATAATGATCAACGAAAAATATGTTGCGTTATCATGGAGCAACATAAGGGTAGATGATTTCGTGTATATATTGAGGTGCATCAGATGCTGCGGCTACGGCCACTATGCCAGAGAGCGCGACCAGCTGGTGACTTGCAGTCACTGTGAGGAGGAACATAGGTTCCACGAATGCCCTCACAGGGAGGAGGCGCCCAGGTGTATAAACTGCAACGAAGCTAACGACATGGTTAATAAGGGGAAAAAGATCAACACAGCACACAATGCATTTGACCAGAAATGCCCAACACTGCAGAAAATGAAATCAAGGGCCATCATGCAAACCAACTATGGACAATAATATTATTACAACAGCAAGTACAGCTAGCAATCCTATAACTGCAAACACCTGTATCACTCCTCCCCAGCACAATCTTCACATCCTCCAGGCCAATTTACAGAAAAGTAAGGCCACAACTTCCCAGCTTGCCTTGGATGTCACTACCCTAAATATTGATGTCGCCCTTCTCCAGGAACCCTACACTTTTAAAAACAGGGTTGCCCTCTTGGGTAAATGCAGGGTTTTCGAGGCCATTTCTCAAGGTCCTACCTTGGCTGCGGTGGCTGTTTACAACCCCCACTTAATTGTTCAGTTTCATCCGCAATTAAGTGGTACTTACCACGCCACAATTAGTATTCAGCAAAGCAACCTCAACTGCTACATCATCTCAGCATACTTTCCTCCCTCTGTCCCCATCCTCGGATTCTGGACTACATGGTCCCTAGTGACCACAACTACATCCTCACAATACTTGCCTACACCATTCCTCCTGCCATCTGCACCATCAGTAAGCACACAAACTGGGACCTCTACGAAGACTTGGTCAAAACTCTCTGGAAGCCTGACCCTCTTATCAACATCCAAACCACTGGGGAGCTGGACCACGCTATTGAAGAATTAACCCATACCTTACACATGGCATATCGGCTAGCCACTAAGGAGAGACTTCATACCACAAAAACAGCCTGGTGGAACTCGCACCTCCAGGATCTGAGGAAGAAAACAAGAAAAGCAAAAAGAGGCTACAGGAAGGCTAACGGAAACAGTAAGGAGGACCTACGTCAGGAATACTTAAAAATCAAAAAAGTGTACAAACAGGCCATAAATGAGGCGAGAACACAATCTTGGAAACAGTTTTGCAACAGGGTGGGTGAGAAAGGGCCATGGACTATACCGTACTATATAGCCTTTAACAAAACAAAAGCTGCACACACTCCCTGCTCGGTCAAAAAGGAAGACGGGAATTATACCAAAAGCATTGAGGAAACTTACAGTTATGTTTTTAATGCTCTCTTTCCTGACGATAACCCCAGCGAAGACACTCAGTACCACGATCACATCAGGACGTGCAGCGTGACAGAGGACGAACAAATCACTGACAAAAATTTTTCAATGACAGAAATTGCCACCCTTTTCAGAAAAATAAACAACAGGAAGGCGCCGGGTCCAGACGAAATTACCGGACAAATGGCGAAAGGGGCTCTTAGGGCAATCCCAGCCCACCTCCTGGTAATTTATAACAAATGCCTACAAATGAAACACTTCCCGGACAGGTGGAAGGTGGCAAAAATTAGGCTGATACCGAAATGCGACAAGCCAAACACCCCGAATGACTACCGACCCATTTCGCTTTTATTGATAATGGGGAAAATTTTGGATTCCCTTATGGCTAGGAGGCTCCAACATCATTCAGAACTCAACAACACCCTTCACCCTCTGCAGTATGGGTTTAGAATAAAGAAAGGTACAAATTTGGCCCTCCAGGAACTAATCAACAGCATAAAGGAGGCTAAGAAGAAAGACCAACATACTCTGGCTGTAGCCGTAGACTTTAAGGGGGCGTTTAACCACGCCTGGTGGCTGGCCATCATTCTGGCCTTGAAAAACATAAATTGCCCTTCTAACATCCTTGGGCTTTATAGAAGCTTTCTCACGCACCGGCAAGCACAGTTGGGCCCAACTGGCAAGATGGTCATCAAGCAGATTACCAGGGGATGCCCCCAATGGTCGAGTTTGGCCCCCTACTTTGGATAATACTATACAATGGTCTTCTTCACATCCAGGATAAGGCTCACTCCAACTTGAAAGCCAAAATCATAGGGTTTGCAGATGATACCCTTATCCTGATGAACCACAGGAATCAAGAAGTTCTTCAAAGCGGAATGAATTCCCTGCTGGACAACATCCAGGACTGGACTGTCAAAAACAAATTAATCATCAACACCAATAAGTGTGCTTGTATCGTATTCCCAAGGAAGAAACCGCTCAATAAAAAGCCATCAATAAAAATTCGGAATGAGAGAATCAGGTGTACAGACATGATCAAATATCTTGGAATACAAGTTGACAGCCAATTGACCTGGTCGCCCCACATGGACTATGTAAAGCAAAAAGCGGTGACTATGTCGCACGCTCTTATTGTCCATTAGCAGGAACCTTTGGGGCCTCAGCCACAAAAGTTCTTCTCTTATTTACCATTGTGCACTCGAGCCAGCTGTCTTGTATGGCGCCGAGGTTTGGGGATATGCTACCCATAGGCAACAAATCAGTAAAAAACTCCAAACAATTCAACGCTGCTGTCTCATTACTGTGTGTCGGGCCTATCGGACAGCCCTGACCAGTGGGCTGCAAGTGATAGCCAACACCGTCCCTCTCGACCTCAAGGCGGCTGGTAGATACTGGTTATTCCAACTCAAGCACTTCCCTTCTCACCTGGTCACCTGCAATACTACTCCACCTCGGATTAAAACCATAGCTAAAAACATTCTCAAAAATGGTATCGATAAATATAATGATTACAGTCTAGTGCACCCCGCCACCATGCCCCCAGTGGTGGACATTAACTCTGGGATTCGTGAGAAGACTTGCACCACTATCTACACGGATGGGTCGAAAGGCCCAATGGGTGTAGGGGCTGCCTTTGTGCACCTCAACAACAACAGTAGGGTGATCCATCAGGCGTATTTCAAATTAAATCCATTCTGTACGATCAATCAAGCCGAGAGCCTGGCAATCTCCAACGCATTGAAATACGTCCAGAGGACAGTTAAACAAGGAGCCAAGGAAAAGATAGCCTTGGTTAGCGACAGTAAGGTGGCGCTCCATCAGATCCAGGCACTAAACACAAATCTAAAACTTATTAAGGACAACACGCTTATGATCAACTTGCTGGCAAAGAAAAACATTAACATCTCTTTCCATTGGACCAAGGGACATTCCGGAGTACTAGGAAACGACAAAGCAGACTTCTTAGCAAAGAAGGCCATCTGTAATATAGCGGAACCTACCTTCTCCCTCGTCCCACTCAGCTGGGTCAAAGCTCAGCTCCACGAATTCACTATCAGTAGGTGGCAAGAAAGGTGGGCCACTGGTTCTACGGGAAGGAGCACTTTTTACTTTTTCCCAACCATCGAAGAGAGGAACAAAGTGAACCACTACACTCCTGACTTCCATACAACGCAGTTCATCTCTGGGCATGGCGGCTTTAAACACTACCTTAAACGTTTCTTGAACAAAGGCAACGGAATGTGTGATTGCAAGAAGGGGAAAGAAACACCAGAACATATACTGTTCCACTGCCCAGTGTACTCTACCCACCGTGTCCAGCTGAAAAGTGTCATGTACTCCCAAGGGTTCCATTGGCCCTGTCAGAATAAGGACTTTCTCTTCAACAAGAAAACAACAACTGCCTTCAAGACCTTCATCTACAACACAGGAATCACATCTCCGAACTTTCATCCTAGTACTAACCAGTGCTCCAGTAGGCGTCCCTCCTCTGATCCTGCCACATAGATCTACACGCGGCTTTTTGTAATCCTGTGCCGGTTGTAAGTCCGATACGGCACCCAGGACCTTCCCAAGATGGGAACTTGTCAGCAAAGGTTGTCGCGAATGCTTGCTTTTCGTGTATTGTCGTGGTATTGTTCTGTTATGTCGAGCCCTGGGGCTCTCACCGGATGTTCGTCTTTGCACCCACGTTCGGCTTCTTAAAGGCTATCTCATTGTGTTCGGTTTATCGGGACCGAGTGTTCTGTCGGGCGCCTCTTCACTATCGGGCTCTGTTCCCCCACATTGGGGATGTTATGTTCTCATCTGGGGAATGTTCATCACGCGACCTTTCTTGTACCCCTGAACCTGTAGTAAGTCCTACATGGTACTCAGGGTCCCCCGAGACAGTGGTTTGTCAGTTTATGTTCATCTGCCACCCGTGCTTTACTCGGAATTCCATGTAACGGCGTTTGCTTTGTGGTGTTTTTCGTCCACTCCAAGTTGGTGTTTGTGTGCTACCTCTCCTTCGAAGGAGCATTTTGTTCTTGTTTTAGTTAAGTGTACTGTAATTGTCGGGTTTCATCTGTCACCTCCAATTTGGAGCACCCACACTGTTCTCTGTGGGCCTAGGCCCACGCTTTGTAAAAGCTTATCTTGGCATTCTTATCTCTGCCCGGTACTTACCGCTCACGGCCCTCTCTTCACACTTTTCTATCATCCTTGCCCCATCTTCCCTCCCCCTCTTCCTCTTCTCACTTCTCTTCTAAGGCTAAGCCATAGGTACGGCCTTCTAAACTTTTATAGTAGTAGTAGTAGTAGTGTCTTGCCCTGCAAGGACGACGCCAGCCAATGGGCCGGAGAGAACAAGATGATGTAAATTGATAAAGGATATGAATTGTATGTAGGTAAAATAAAAACGATTCATAAAGTTTTAATCATTTACTATGTACCGGAAAAGAAATATCTTAATTAAAACATCCTTTTAACTTACAAGAAGCCTAAGAAGATTATTTTAATTAAAACTTAGCATTTAAATAATTTTTTCGATATTCTATGAGAGGGCAGCTGCCCCTCTGCCCCTCTGGCGACGCCCTTGTTGCCCTGTACTTTATACTTTTCCTGTTAACAATAAAGTCATGTGGCCATCTATCTAACTCCGTTCTGGAGAAAATTTTTGAATTAAAACAACGTACAAATCTGGTACAAATCAGAAATTCTTATATAGTCAATCGAGGCTTCCTGCACCTATGCTTTCCTCATCTTTCTCAACTTTCATCTATCTAATTCCGTTCTTTAGATTAAGGAAGGACAGACAGACAAATGGACGTCAGTGAGAATTAATAGGTCTACATTTTAAAAATTGCAGTCCAACTAACTTATAATAGAGGTTTTAGATCTATATTATATAAATATATATAAATTTATATAATGGTACCAAGAAGTCCGTGTTTGTCCATCTTTGCACATCTAAAACAGTTATGCGAAATGACAAACATTGTTCTGTAACAACATACTCAGTTATCATTGAAACTATTGTATTAATATAATTAGAATTGTATTTTTCAATGGATTAGTTAATTTACTTTATAAATTACGGAAAGAGATGATAAAACTCGTGTAAAGAACACACACTGTACTAAAAGAATTATAAAACAAAAATTACTCTTTATTAGTAAAAGAAAAGCACAAAACGTTACATTTTAGAATGAAAAACAAAAAAAGTGAATTTGACAATTCTGGTTTTATTAAGGAAATTAATTATAATGATTGATTTTTGTGAATTTTTATATTTTTAAAACGTCATCTCCTGTCAGAATATATTTTCATACAATAATATTTACATTTGATTACTCTTCAGTAAAAAATAAAAAAAATAATAATAATAATTTTGGTGTTATTATCCACTTTACTTGTATGCAAATTTCTAATATGTTGATTGATGTTTTTCATTATAGACACTTTACAATAAATAATTCAGTAGTTTTCATATTTTATTTTATTTATAATATTTTTATATTGATGTTGCATCAGTGATAAAAAACATTGAGATAAAATCATTATATTCAAGTTTATTTTTATTAAACGCTTTTATTTAATTTCTATTGTATCATGTCTTCAAATCTTACAACTCAAATTTCATCTACTTCTAATTATTGATAAGACAGAAAAGGCTGAAGCTTTCAGGACATAACTAAGTTCGATGACAATGTATTTTAATGATGTTTCAAGGTTGGCCACTGTAAAGGTCGCCTTTGGTGGCCTGTGTCAAAGAAACCGCCCGACTGAGGTAATTGCTCCCACCTGGGGTCGGGGCCATAAACGGCCGGAAGGATCAAAGGTGGAGCGTCTCCACTTAAGGGACAATGTGTTGGCCACGTGCCGGCCAGCTTGAGAAAACAAGAATAAATAAAGCACGGACGCAAATGTGAGCTACGTCGGCGGGAGATAGGGCGGACGTCTTGGAAGGCTCTAAGAAGGGGAAGGAAGTGATTGGTCGCAGGAGGCAGTGCCAGAATCCCTTAAATTGGAAGGGTGGCAAAAAAGCGAGGAGAAAGGGCGAGGGACCTGGTACGTAGCGGTCTCTAACAACAGGCAGACCTTTGAGGCGGATAGAGAGAGTGTTCTCCTCTTAGAAAGTCCTCTGGAAAAAGGTTGTTGTAGAGACGGACGGCCACGAGGTTAAGCCATCTCCGGAAGAGTGACTCGTGTTCCCCGGCCAGCTAAGTCGACGTGCGGCACCACGGCTTCGATACAGTAGAGTACGTAATGTTATTGCATAATGTATACCTTTGTAGATATTTGTAAATAAACTGTATATAACTAATTATCGAGTGTGGAGGTGTGACTTTCAACGGACCATCAAACGGACAATCTCGAGGCGTAAAGAACGACTCGGGACGGAACATTTGTAAAGATCACGAGACGAGTAGAAAGGATCTTCACTGGCGCAGTCTTCGACAGGATTTTCTTGCAAATCTTCAGGAGATTCTCGCAAGACGACAGGAAAGTACTGATCCCACATTCGAGATAGTTGAGAACTTTGGATACTTACGGAAGGAAGAGTAGCCGGAAATCAAGGCGGAACAGAACTCAACATTGGTAAGTTGTTCTTGATTGTTTGTATTCAGAATGCCGGGACGCGGAAGGACTCAAGGGTCAAAAAGGGGTATGCCATGCTCTGAGGATCAGGGGGGTCGGGCTGATCTTAGTCAATCCCAGGAAATGGACACGGAGCCAGAAAGGGAAATTTTGGACCCCGAGGTCGAGGTTACAGACAACCAGAATGAAATAGAGGGACGTGAGTCTGACGAGTTAGAGAAATTACGCTTACAGGTCAGACTAGCTGAGATAGACTCTAGAAACAAAGAAATGGAAATGGAAAGGGACATTAGAAAAAGCGAAATCGAAATGGAAATTAGGAAAAGTGAAATAGAGTTAGAGAGAGATCGTCTACGAAGCGATTCTAGGACGAGTAATAACTCTGAGCTGGGAGGTAACCTGGATAGCCTAGCTAGAAAAATTAGATGGGCTTTACCTAAAATGCCAGACAAGGAGGCGGAAGTACCGTCGTGGTTTCGGGCCGTAGAGGTAGTTTTACAAACGTACGATGTGCCGGAAGAACTCCAGGGGCAGCTAGTTTTAACGGTGCTATCGGAGAAATGTAAAACGGCGTTAAATAGGCTTACGGCAGACGAGATCAGGGATTACCAAACCTTAAAACAATTCCTACTAGACGAGCTGAGACTGTCTGCCGCTGAGTACCTCAAAGAGTTCACTTCCGCTGAAAAGGGAAGCAAAGAAACGTGGCCCCAATTTGCAGCTAGAATGGAGGATCTGTATCGGTATTATCTGAATAGTAGAGGCGTAGATTCTTTTGAGCAGCTAACAAAATTAGTGGTCTCGGATCACCTTAAGACTAAGTTAGATGCCGACACTAAGCGTTACGTTTTATTGCAAGAAGGTAAAGGCTGGCTCCCACCGGAAGAGATAGCCAGATACGCCGACAAGCATGAAGAGGCCGTAGGAAAGGGAGATTTCAGGCGTAGGTTCGAGAGGGGTAAAGGGATACCGTACCACGACCGGTATGCGGAAGCGAAGACCACCAATAAAACGGCGGATGCGACCGCGACCAACAAGGAATCTGAGGCGAGGGAAGCCAAAATCAAATGCTTCACTTGTGGTTTAATGGGACATTTCAGCAAGAACTGCCCGCGAAGGCGTAATAAAGAGGAAAGGATAAAGCCCAGGGCGACGCGAGCGGTTAAAATAGACGAAACGGTAGAATCGGACGAGCAGCTAGTAGCTAGGGTAAAGGTGAACAGGGAAACGATCAGCGGAAACGTACCCGTTAGTGTAAACAAAAATCTCCTGCTCGCTTGTAAAGATAATAAATTTTCTGCAATAGTGGACACGGGGGTAGATATGACGGTTATTAGGAAGTCTGTAGTGCCTGTTTACGTGTCGCGGGCAGCGAGAAAGGTTAAGTTGATCAGCGCATTTGGGCAGCAGGTATCAGCAGTGTTAGCGACAATACCTGTAAGACTAGAAGGGAGGTCGAATAAAAAGAAAAATGATTACGCTCCAGCCTTGATAACTTGCGCATTAACTGACGAACTTAGCTGCGGTACAGATGCATTACTTTCGGCAGCCGATTATTGCGTTTTGAGGAGAGTCGAACGGACGAAAACGAATAGGCGACGGAAACCAGTCGCGAGGGTTACGGTTGCGAAAGAAAGCGGGGAAAATAGGACGAGCCCCACGACAAATAAAAAGAGCGATGCTAGAAAATATTGTAAGGCGGGTCATAGTCGGCAGGCAAGCGTTCCCCTTCGGCTAGTTGACCGCACGCCTCTTAAGGAACAATCGGTCCCTAGGGCATTGGTAGCGCGGGATAATAAGGCAAAAATCGCGCACAGAAGAGGGAAAAATCGTAATGAGATCGACGTACTATCCAGACGGGAAATTAGGAGCAATCCGGAACCCCCAGATCGTACAGACAAGGCAGTTTAATTTCGGTATTAAGTCCTTCGGATAGGTGTAATCAGTATCCACCAGGCGATTCTGAATGCAATGTGACGGGACAATTTGCCGGAGATGTTATTGACTGTGTAAAATATCTTTTTCTGTAAAATATTAAATACTGTATATTGTTAGTATAGTTTATTATTTGTAGTAACTTGATCCTTGTAATAAGAAAGGAGGAAGTGTAGTGTAACAAAATAATTTGTACGGTAAAGACTGCTGTGTGTCGCGGTAGTATTGTTTATGTCAAACAGGCTTTTGTTGAAGCGCAGTTTGAACCTTGTCGGTGGGAGGTGTAAAGGTCGCCTTTGGTGGCCTGTGTCAAAGAAACCGCCCGACTGAGGTAATTGCTCCCACCTGGGGTCGGGGCCATAAACGGCCGGAAGGATCAAAGGTGGAGCGTCTCCACTTAAGGGACAATGTGTTGGCCACGTGCCGGCCAGCTTGAGAAAACAAGAATAAATAAAGCACGGACGCAAATGTGAGCTACGTCGGCGGGAGATAGGGCGGACGTCTTGGAAGGCTCTAAGAAGGGGAAGGAAGTGATTGGTCGCAGGAGGCAGTGCCAGAATCCCTTAAATTGGAAGGGTGGCAAAAAAGCGAGGAGAAAGGGCGAGGGACCTGGTACGTGGCGGTCTCTAACAACAGGCAGACCTTTGAGGCGGATAGAGAGAGTGTTCTCCTCTTAGAAAGTCCTCTGGAAAAAGGTTGTTGTAGAGACGGACGGCCACGAGGTTAAGCCATCTCCGGAAGAGTGACTCGTGTTCCCCGGCCAGCTAAGTCGACGTGCGGCACCACGGCTTCGATACAGTAGAGTACGTAATGTTATTGCATAATGTATACCTTTGTAGATATTTGTAAATAAACTGTATATAACTAATTATCGAGTGTGGAGGTGTGACTTTCAACGGACCATCAAACGGACAATCTCGAGGCGTAAAGAACGACTCGGGACGGAACATTTGTAAAGATCACGAGACGAGTAGAAAGGATCTTCACTGCCACATTTCCACAATCCTTTCCACCCCGAAACCCGATAAACATATTCAGAATTTAATTGTGTAAGTGCACCGTAGTAATGTATATGGTGAAATGGCCACACCTTATCACTCCCAATCTCAAAAAAACATGACCAATAAAATCGTTTTTTAAATTAAAAAAAATATATCAAAATTATTTTTTTTTCACTAAACATTTTTTTTATCTAAATGGCAATTATTGAGAATCTTTATCATTGATAAAGATTCTCAATAATAAAAAGTTTTTATCAATAATCTTTATCAAATTATTCCTTAATGAGAAATCCTCCAAGAAAATTCTCAAAAGACCTTTTAGCAAACATGTTTTCTTTTAATGAAGATATTTTAACTTTCCAGAAGCCATTTTGTGTGTAATTTTTTCATATCTTACAGGTGAATTTCTATTAAGATAAAAATACACTTCAAACTACTTTTGCAAATATGTTCATGAAAAATCCATTGTTAACTAAAAACATTTCTAAAATATAAAACTGTAATATAGAAATATGCCTTTTAAATCTTTAAAATACAATATATTAAAATTTTATGTAAGGAAAGAATTTGAATGTAAAATTTTCATTTTATAGAAATGTGCTTTTCTTTCAAAGTCCATTTAAATAATTTTTTAGTTTCTTTGACTTTCAAAAGGATGCCATTATCTAAAAATATGGCACTTGTCACTTTTGATATTTATAAATAAAAGTCTAAAAATTTTAAACTAAATACTTATTTATATCAATTTTATTAAAATTTAAATATTACTTTTATTTGTATAATAATATATAACACACCGTTATATATAACTGCTAAAACCCAATTATAGCTTTATAATTAATGATAATGCTTAAATCTAAAATATTTTTTTTGAAAAATTATCCATACCAACCGTTAGAAGTCATGTTTAATGTTTCATTATTGATTATAAGAAAAGCAATTTTAAAAATCCAGCAACGAGTTGCTTAACTTTCCCATAACATTTAAAACTGTGTGTGGCGCCATCTGTTATGATATTTTATTATTAAAAACTTTTTATATTTTTAATTATTATAAAATGGCAAAAAGATTAATTTTGAGGGTAGAGATGGTTTTATAAAAAAAAAACATTGTAAATGCTAATAACGAGTAAAATGGTCATTACTGTAAGTCCGACCTGACTCGAGATATGACACATGACTCCCCTTTACCTTCCCACCCGCTAACCTTTAACCACCAAAATTTAATAGCATCAATTTTCTAATACACAAATCTTTCTGCAAGATTTCAGAAATTTTTGACAAAAAGCAAAGGAGTTATTATTAAGCTTTAAAGAAGGTGAAAAAATCGTGTCATACACACAAACACACTAACAGCCATACATATAAAAAGAAAACCTAATTATTTTTGCATTTCTCGACGTTTTAAAGTTCTCTGAGTCAAAAATGTAAAAGTCTTGGAGGATCATTTTTTGATCGATCACCATAATTTTTTTCTGTTATATGTGTATATAACAGAGCCGGGAGGTTGTGATTATAAAAAAGCTGTACTTTATATGCAAAATAAGTTATCGGGTAACTTAGAATTTTGTTTAAGGCCTCGCACAAATATATGTTTACATAACTCGGTCAACATCCACTGTTAGAAATATAGTATTAGGAAAATTTGTCCTGTAAAATATTATGTAACAACGAGTATTAAATATACAAATTACTTAAAAATAAAGATAAAATCCCAATAACGGTTTTAAGCCTTTTGCCTTGGGTCTGACTCTTTTAAGGTCCTCATAAACTATTCAACACTATGTCTTGTACTTGAAATTCAGCATACATGTGTGTGATCTTAAACTTTGTTCAGTATCATATGATACAATCTTACATTATATAAACATTTAAAGGACCTACTAAGTTCATGCTTGCTTAGAGCCTTGCACGACATAAAACCGCCATTGGAAATAGAAATAAGGATAAATAAAATGTATCTTATAAAAGCTCTTCTAAAATAGATGAAGTTTTTCATTAAAAAAAAGGAGTCTTATTTTAAGGAAATAAATTCTTAAGAATTTTTCATTTTAGTTTAAAAATTTAACTTTGAATTAAACTTTTAACTTCAAGTAAAAATTATTTACTATAATATGCTAATAAATAAATAAAATCAAATAAATCAAACTAAACACAAATAATTATTAGCAATTTTATTATTAATTTAAATGTTGATAATAATTACATAATCAAATAACTATAAGATCAAACTTTTAACTAAAATTATTTTTCATTGAATTGTAGGTTATATAGGCCCACTGGTTATGAATTTTATCTTCAAGTAATAACTGATTTATGCAGTGCCTGTTTGATGATATGTGAGGCACTAAGGTAAGTGTAAACTTCCGTGGCCTCTTTATACAATGTAACGTCCATATCACACAATATTGTACGAGATATAAAATCCTGGTTAACATTGGATTTTAAATTCAAAACAGAGTATCGACTATCTCAGACTCTTAAAAGCCCTAAATAAAAACTTAGATTGTCTATGCATGAGTTTATGTTTTTATTTTAAAGTGATTTGCATGTGTATATTTAGTCACCTTTGTTTACATATATTACGATGTGTTTTTGTAGTTTTTGCATTTTGCTTTATTAAGATTGAACATAAACTAGAAGTCCATAAAAATATAAAAATTCAAATGTAATAATAAAAAAGAATATATCTCTTTTCGGAATATTAAATGACTCATTTTAATGTCTATTTCATATCATTCCTATCTGAGATTACTCTCAAATAATGTAAATTTATGAGTACTGTAATATATACAATTTCTGACATTTAAAAGAAAAAAAAACCTGAAATTAGATCTGTTTTAAATTTAAAAACTGTAATTTTGAACGAATGAAATGCTAGTGCTAAATTTTAGAATACAGTAGAGCATCGATTATCCGACCCCCGATTAACCGACTTATCGGTTAACCGACCGCGTTCTAGTCGGCAAATTCAAATGTCCGCTAGTGATGTGGCGCTACAATATTTGGTTGTCTTGGCTACTTTAATATTATTTTTGTTAAATTTTTGCATGTTTTAGCTGGCAGCACTTGCTCGACCCTGAAAGGGAGGCTAGTATTTAAACCAGGTCTAATACACTATACCAGGGCTGTCCAACTGGCGGCCCGTGGGCCGTATACGGCCCGCCAAATTATTTTTACGGCCCGCGAGTACATTTTACTATGAATAAATTTATGTTACCAAATTATTATTATTAATATTAAAATTATTTTACTATGTGAAAATTACGGCCACAATGTTCTCATTAATATATTACGAATATTTTAAAGTTTCTTTTTAGTATAAATAAAATATTTTCTTAATTAACATAAACTGACTTTTCATTTATCAACCTTCTTGGCCCCCGAAATGCTTGGTGAAGAAAATATGGCCCGCGGGCTATGGTAAGTTGGACAGCGCTGCACTATACTAATAATGTATTTTTTCATACTTTTCGGTTATCCGACTTTTCAGTTATCCGACCAACCCCAGTCCCCAATTGAGTCGGATAATCGATGCTCTACTGTATCATATTAATCAAAAAATATCATTTTATTATTTAAATTATATTTTCTTTTATGAATCGCTGTAGGCATTTGAAAATTAATGCTTTTATATATATATAATTGCGATAAATGCATTAAAAAATCATTAGTGATTGTTTCAGCTTCCTTACACCTTAGGCTAGTGTGGACTTGCGATGCCTTTTTATACAAAATTTTTACGGTATAATACAGTGAAAACTATTTAAAACGAAACAGGACAATGCTGGCTAGAGTTTTCCCTTATGTCGGATTTCTGTTTTAGAGAAGGTTTGGTATTAATCATGACTCTTCTAGAGGGTTGGGGAGAAACATTTGTGTTGTATTGTTACAGCTACATTTCAGATAACGAAAGTGGTCTTTAACAGAGAAAACAAAATAATAGACTGTAACTGCGTTAACTGAAAAAGCGACCGTGATCTGAATTCGCTCATTACATTATTATCATTTGGAATTTAGTTACTGCTAAGTCGAAAGATTATTCCACTTTACTCAGATTACATTATGCAATTTATTTACATATTGTTTTCCGTTTCTGCATTTGATAGGTTTCTGGGCTTTTATGGACTTACATTATTAGTACGTTATATAGCAAATTATTCTGTGCCGAGATTTATTTTTCGTTTAGGCAGGTTTTCGTTTTGAAGCGAGTCCGTTTTAGACAGGTTTAACTAAGTAAGTCTTGTATTACATGACATTTGATATTGTACAATATCCAGGATTTTAATTAGTTCAGGATTTCGAACCACGAGAACCAAGGATACAGAACCAAGAGAAGCAACATTTGTGAGACTTTTCTGAAGCCTCTAAAGTATAGACATAGGAAAAAGTCTAGATTACCTATATCTAAAATCGTTGCTGCAAGACATGAAATTTTTTTATATATAAACGTTCCAACAATAGAAAATAATGTAAGTCCATTGCTCGTAAAAGCTAATTCAATAAACGTGCTAGGAAAAAGTAACGAGAATCAATAGAAACAGAACATGAAATTTTGATCAGAAATGAATTAAATTCTCTATGAATTAATGTTTATGATATAGTGTATATATATATATATATATATATATATATATTGTTTTTAATTCTTTTGATACACATTTCTTCATATTAAAAATCATTATACTTTATACTTTAACCTTTCTTATTTTTTTTCCACAAAATTTTACAAAAAAAAAATTCTGGGAAATAAATATTTATTTTCATATTTTTGAAGTAAAATTTTTGATTTAATCATTTTTCTATATAAAATTTCTATTTTGAAACTAAGTAATTTATAAATAAATAATAAAAAATTTAATATAATATACTATATAAATCTGTAATAAAATGGGACAAATGAAAAAATATATAATTTACGACTGTGTTTATAATATACAAATAATTATTAAAGAAAAACTATCTTAAAATTTAGAACTTGAAATTATTTTATAATATTTTATATAAACAAACTATTATTTAATAATTTAATAAATAATTTTAAAATATTTTAAAAGTGTAGATACAGTACATTATATTAGAATTGTTTTAAATTTAGAAAATTATAATACTTTTAATGCATCTTTTGAGAAAGTACTGAACTAAAACACACACCCACACACACAAAAAAAGAAGGAAAATATAGACGAAAAAGGAAAAGAAAGTGATGTTTATTGTAGAGATGTTTTTAATATTATTTACAAGCCGAGAATTGGATAAGACTGTTCTGATTTAGATAAAAAAAAAACATAACAAATTTTATAGATAATTTTCGGAATTACTAGAGCAGTAAACATTATATTGTCTGATTCCAAGTGCCAAAATATCTTACAAAGAACTTGATATATCATCTGTGTTTATTGCTTTTCTTTTTGGTTAGTTGTTTCATGAAGTCTGAATATTCTTATAGTCTTATATTGACTATTATATTCTTTGAGAACTATTACAAAAGATCATGTAAAGATCTTTATTTTAGTGTTAGTTGATTATATATTTATATACATATATCTTCTTCGGATAGGTTCTGAATGTTAACTTATCATCTTCAGGACATATAGATCTTAAGATGATAAAGGGATGATAAAAGTAAAAAGAGATGATAGGAAATGATGAAAAATTTTTTTAAAAAGTTGATGAAAGAGATTAAAAAAGATGATGCTGGAAGAAGATGATAATAATGGAAAAAAATGATGCAAGATGATGAAAAGGTGATAAATGATAAAAGTTGACATTAAAAGAGAATGAATAAAAACATTTTCTATAGAAAACAGTACTAAAAATCAGTATAACAGAGTAAATACTCAATAACAACTAATTATTTTAAAAATAATTTAAATGAATAATGTGATAAACTTAACTAATGATTTAAAATGTAATAAATTACTTGAATATTTACAGAAAACACTGAAATATTTTAAAATAAATATTATTCAAACTATACTCAAAAAATTAATTAATTAATCTTTGTAAAGAAACACTTTAATTACTTGAACTTTCTAAAAACATTTTATTTGTTTTTGACTTCTTTATTCATGTTTACAGAATTTGCATTGATCTAAGTAATTTTAATTGAACCTTTTCCTCTTTTTTTGAAGAACAAACAATTCACTATTTAAATTTTTCTAAAGAAAAAAATTTCTTCTAAAAAAATGCTACATTCTTACTTTGTGTATCCAATCAAAACGTTAGAATTAACAATTAATAAATTTTATACTTGATTAAAGATTTACTTTTTTCAAAATCAAATTCAAGAAAACGACATTTATTTTTATTTATTTCTAAAAATCACTTTCCTCTCAAATTTCTTATCTGTATTAAATAAATTATTGAAATATTTTAATTTAACTGTGGAATAAATAATTTATTTTTTAAAAGTTAATTATAATGAATTATATTTCAATTACTAAGGCTAATTAAATACATTATTAAAATTCGCAGGTATCGAAGAAACACTATAGAATAGAAAAGGGGTGTCTTCATAATAAAGGTCAATTCCGCCGAGTGACTGTTGTGTTCCTGAGGTGTGAAAAGGACGAATTATGAAGACACCCTTTTTTCTTCTGTAGTATTTTTTCCATTTCTGTGAATTTCAATTACAAATTTGTCGTTCCGCATTTTTAAATCAGTTTTAATGCAAATAATTTTTTTATTCTTTAAATTTTTGTTTTTATTAAAAATAATTTAATAATAACTAACCGACATAACAAATAATAACCAAATGTTTTATAGGGTATTTGATAATAATTTTTATAAGTTATGCTGTTTTAATAAAAACATTAGCACAACGGTCATAATTAATTTAAATCATCCAATCATATAAAAGTTTTTAACTTAATGCGTTTAACATTCGTTTTAATGCCGCACTCATTACTGTATACAGTACAATTTCATATTTCAACAACAAAAAGCATGTGTCATTTGTCGTTGTTAAAGACTGATCTTCATTGCTGTTTAATTAAATACAGTACTGTGTTGTATTTCTTAGCGTAATAGAAGAAGCAAATAAAAGCGAAGATTTGTTTCTCAAAGATTAACTAGAAATTTTATAATACTAAGTTGGTAGTGAGACAACGGAATGCTGCTACACTGTTAATACTTTCACAACCAATTTTTTGCAAGATTTTGAAATACAGAGCGAATATTAGAATGTTGACGGGAAAAAAATGAGATAATGATTCAGAACAGTAATAGAAAGAAAAATATAATGAAGTTGAGTTAGCTTTGAAGTTATGGTTTAGAAATATTCGTGAAAATTTCACCTATTAATGGTGTCATAAAGCAGAAAACTTAGTTTGGTGAAGAAAGATTTTATTGTAACTGTTGCGTAGTGGAGTACGACTGTGAAGAAGTTGGCCAAAGAGTTGAATTTTCGAAATTTGTTCGAGTTACAATTTAATTCCACAATAAGGGATTATTTTTCATTATTATTATTTATAATTAGCAGTTTATATTTCATTTTAATTGTTAGTTCCCAAAACTTCTCGAGAAGTGAGTGATTGTCTTATGTTTCAGATATAATTTCGATTGAGTTTTGTTTCTATTACAAAATTGTGTGCCCAAGTGGATGTAATCAATAATCATCATTTTACATGGACTTGATTCCTGGATGTAAGAATATTACTACTTTAAACATAGTAACCTTTGAAAGTCATTTTAAAATATTTTAATTTTTATTTAAAGTTAAATCTTTTTTATTATTATTTTTATTATTTGTATACTTACTGTATTTATAGGCTATTTACAAGGCTAGCTTCAGCTGAAATTTATATCAGACTCAATTCATAGACTGTTTAAGTTTTAATATCAACAATTAAATCTAACGAAAAGACGGGATTTCAGTTTTATACTATTTTTATTCACAGAATATATTGTATTTCCAAACTTTCTGAAGACTTACTTTTGTTTTAGGACATTTATTTCGCGATTTTCCGTTTATATTTTAATACCATAAACTCCACAAATATAAATAAAATTCTCATACTAAAGCATTACTGCATTGTAGACACAATATTTTGTCCTTTTATATGTCTTTTTATATGTATCTGTAATAAAGCCATTTCCTTTAGTTAAAATGTAGTATATTTTTTATATACTTACTATTTCGCAAGTCTATAAGTTAACCGTGACCCTCATGGATTAATGACGTGACCCTCTACAGTAGGGTGCACGAACACTGTTGTAAGGAAATCATTATTTACGAAATTTCTTATTTGTTCATAAATAAATGACATAAATGTGCTAAAAGTAAAGTTTAGCACATTTGTTTTCACTGCACAGTTAAATTGTGAATTAGAATTGACAATGTTTAATTATTTATTTTTTCGTCTTTAAGTTGCAACACTATTTTAATTTCAATTATATTAAATAAGTGTATAATATATAAGAATATTTCAACCGATTTAAATAATAAAGTTTTTTAAATAATAATACTGTATGTAGATTTATTTAATCCTGTAATTAAGCATATATCATCCTGAACATCATGGGAGCAACCTTATAGGTTGCCCCATGATGTTCAGAATTTATACATGCTTTAGTTATAATTTTAAGCATGAAATTTGTGTGTAACTGGTTTTAATAATGTTAATTTTTTTGAATCTTTGTTTTGAAAATATGTACAGTAGTCCTTCCTTACATCGCAGATTTCTTTTTGCAACAAAATAAGGTATTTTATTTCTACAGTTGTTCTTGAAACTACTACTGCAGGTGAAACAATAAATTCGTCAAGATCTAAATAACTAAAACAGGTGAACAGATCAATTATCATTTACATTTCCTTTTGATATTAAAGTTGTTTATTTATTGGTTTTAAGTACTGTCTCCCTATTTACAAGTTTCTGTGAAATTTCTAATTCATCGCATAATGTGCAAGGAAAAAAATTTTATTTCTGAACGGAAAGTTTTAAAATTTTTATACAGTAGTAACTTTATTTTGCTTTTCAGAGAATTTTTGCTGTGTGATTTTATAAGTTTTGATGTTCTGTTATATGTTCACTATTTAATTTTTAAATTTTCAATTATTGTATTTATTGAAAAATATAAATTACACGCATTTTTAATAAGCTATTTATTATGAAATATAGTACTGTATAATAAAATTGCAACTGATATTTTGTTTTTATATCGACAGTATTTGTCTTTAAATGTCATTGTTACAGAAACAATAATGCTAAATGGGCGGTCATGGTATCGATGTTTACGTAAACGTCAATTAATACAATATAACGAATAAAATTCATTATTGAGAAACTAAGCCTATTTTATATCAGAAACACTTGCTGGTAAAATAATAGAGGATAGAGATTCAACAGCATGTTTAATCTGTTTAGTGAAATTCAGAATTTTTAGCACTCGGTTATATCGCGCCGCCGGATATATTATTTGTCTCCCGATAAGCGCGATATAACGAGGGGCTACTGTATTAATAATTGTGAATGTACACCAAAAATACGTAATATTTTAATGTATATACTTTAATGGCGTAATTTGTAATTGTTCAAAAATTGGCTGATATTTATTTGTATCTTTTATTTTGTACAGTTTTAATCTCAATGACTGTAAAACAACTGAAGACGGACGATACAGGTCCGAAATGCATTTTGTTAAAGGCGCTGTACCTAAAAAGAATAAAAGAAGAGTGTTATAATACACTAAAGTCGTTGTGATAAGCTTGGCAAAAAAGCACTAACAGGTTACTGGAATAACATTTTAGTACAATATAACAAACAAGAAGCTAAATGAATGAATCTATAAAGTGTTTATTTACAATAGGTGCAACATAAAAACTTTGAGTAAGCTTATAAATTCGTATTTAATATGTTCAAAATTTAAAAAAAAGAAACTTTTTTAATAATGTAAAATTATATTTAAAAACGCCACGAAAAATAATTGTGTGATTAAAAATATATATATACATATACAAAAAGCTGTAATTGATTATAGTAAACCTATTAAAAACACGTTAAGGAAGACATGCTAAATTATTTTTTATAGGTATAGTATTGAATAATTGTATTCAATACTACATATAATAAACCGAAAATGTAAACAGGTGTTAGCACTCTTTTCTGTATTTAAAACACAATACAAATCGTTCAGTTCGGAATGTGAATAAAAAGAAAACTTGTCTACTTCAGAAAAATTACGGTTCTGGCAAAAAACAAATGTTTTCTTTTATATTTTATTTTATGTAAAACTGAAAACAGAATTAATTTAATACTATAAAATGTTAATTTTAAAGGTAACTTTTTAATTTAGTAACATATTTTATTTTGGTTTGAATCAAAGTTATAATTTAAAGGCAAAGGAGGGTAAAATTAACGAATGTGTCGTTAATTCGTCTCAAATGGACTTTCGTTTGTTTTATTATCATTATTATTATGTTGGGATAAGTGAGATATACTCGGTTAACACCGGTGGCTGTGTACTATGCCGGACCAAAGTCAAGGCATAGTAACCAAAACAGAAATTAAAGAAGTGTATCAGTGTGTGTGTCTGTATTTAAGAATTTTCTCACAATATGACATGTATTCAATATAGTGGCCTTCTGTAGTGTGATGTATGTGTTTCTACTCAATTGTAATGTGCCCAGGCTTTTGTGTAGTGTGTGTGGTATGACACCTGTAGAGGAGAGAACAACAGGTACAATAAGCACCCTATCCATCCTCCACAGATGCCTTATTTCCTGGGCGAGTTCTGTGTACTTGCTAATTTTTTCGGTGCATGCGTTTTGTATATTGTGAGTGTTTGGAATGGATATGTCTATAATGTATGTGATTTTATTGTGTTTGTCAATGAGTGTGATGTCTGGTCTGTTGTGGTAAATTGTTTTATCTGTGATTATGGCTCTGTCGTAGTACATTTTGTGCGTGCTGTTTTCCAATACTGTCTGTGGAATGTATTTGTAGTATGGTTCATGGATGTCTACTAATTTGTGTTTCTTTGCAAGCTCTTGGTGTATTATATTTGCTACTTGATTATGTCTGTGTAAATAATCTGTCTGTGCCAAGAGCTTGCAACCAGAGGTGATGTGTTGTATAGTTTCTGGCATGATGTGACATTTTCTGCACGTGTCATTCGTGAGTGTTGCATCTTTGAGTATGTGTTTTCTGTAGTTTTTAGTATTTATGACCTGATCCTGTATGGCAATCATGAATCCTTCCGTCTCCCCAAAGAGACATCCCCGAGCTAACCAGATGCAGTTTTGTTAACAAAATCCTGGGCCAGGTCGTAAGGATGCCTGCCATTGGAGTGCCTTTCGAGCCCACGATTGCTTAATGGTGTCTATGCTTTTTATATGTTGTGTTGTGTCCATATGATGTGAATGTAAGTTTAATGGTTTGTTATTTGAGTCTGCTAGAGTTACTGCTTTATGCAATTGTGATGTTTCTTGTTTCTTGTAGAAAAACTTTCGCAGTGACTGTATTTGTTTGTAGTGAAGGTTAACTATGTAAATCAGGCCACGTCCGCCATCTTTACGTGGAAGGGTTAATCTTTCTGTGGCGGATTTAGGATGATGTTGTTTATGCTTAGTAAGTGTTGTTCTTGTTTTCCTTTGGAGTTGCTCAAGATCTGTGTGAGTCCAATGTATAACTCCAAAAGAATATGTGAGTACTGGAATGACATATGTGTTTATTGCTTTGACTGTGTGTTTTGCATTTAACTGTGTTCTGAGAATAGCATTTAATCTACTTTGGTATTCTTTAATTAATCTTTGCTTTATTTGTGTATGTTCTGTTAGTTTGGCCTGTTGGAATCCTAAATACTTGTAGAACTCACCCTCTTCCATGGATTCAATAACGTCTCCATTTCCAAGCGCAAATATCTTCTTTCTTCATGATTCCTTTTTCTATGTGAAGTGTTTTGCATTTATCTAGGCCAAATTCCATTTGTATGTCCTTGGTGTATGAATGTGTGATTTGTAGGAGTTGATGAAGTTGTTTTTGTGTGGATGCATAAAGTTTTATGTCATCCATGTACATGAGATGTGACAGTGTAAACTGTGTTGTTTTTTCGTGATATTTTCTGATATTGTAACCATATTGCGTGTTGTTTAACATGTTGGATAATGGGTTCAGGGCTAAGCAGAACCAGAGAGGACTCAAGGAATCTCCTTGAAAAATTTCTCGCCTAATAAAAATTTGGTTTGCTTGTATGGAAGTGTTACTAACCCTGAGATGTAGTGTTGTTCTCCAGTGCTGCATAGTGTTTTGAAAGAATGCAATGAGCGATGGATGTATTTTGTACATGTGTAGAATATGTAGCAGCCAACTGTGTGGAACACTGTCGAATGCTTTTCTGTAGTCTTTATATGCCATGTGTATGTTTCTGTGTTGTTTGTGTTCTTGCCGTAGAATGACTGAATCTATGAGTAACTGTTCTTTGCATCCCCTGTGATTTCTACGGCTACCTTTTTGTTGTTCCGTTAGAATGTCGTGTTCTTCAATATGTTTGTATATTTTGTTTGCGATACAGGATGTCAATAACTTGTACAGTGTTGGAAGACATGTAATTGGTCTGTATTGTGTGGGGTCTGTGGTATTGTTGTTTTTAGGTTTCATGTAGGTGATGCCCTGAGTAAGAAAATTTGGCATGTCTTAAGGATTGATGATAATGTGTGTTAGGTGTTTAGCTAGTTCCTGGTGCAGTGATGTAAACTTTTTGTACCAGAAATTGTGAATGTTGTCTACACCAGGTGTCTTCCAGTTGTGTGTTCTGTTAACAGTGTATTGGAAATCATGTATGTTTATTTCAGCACAGGGCATAGTTGGTATGTTGTGCAAGTTTCTGTTCTCCTCCTCGATCCAGCCTGCATCAGCATTATGCGTGACAGCACTGGACCAAAGAGAAGACCAATATGTTGTGAGTTCTTCTTCTGTTGGTGTGCCACTGTGCTGTGTATCAGTGTTTGCTTTGTTATTAATTTGTCTGTAAAAGAGTTTTTCATTGTTTGTAAATAATTTATTTTGTTGTTTTCGTAGTGTACATGTTTTGTATCGTTTGAGTCTACGTGCTTTGGCAGCAAGTTTTTGTTTTAGTGTATCAATGTATTCTGTAATGCGTGTGTTGTGATGTTCATGTTTTGTGTGTGTTTTTATTTTCTTGAAAATGTTTTTGAGCTGTTTCCTTAATTTGGGTGTTATGTTGTTTTTAGTGTATTGTGTTAGCCTGCCTAATTGCTGTCTAATGTCATTTATTTGTGTTTCTATTCTTCTCTGCCAGGCAGGCTTGTGATAGAATTGTGTTTTCTGTGTATTTGTCTGTGATTGTACTTTCAGTCCATGGTGTGTCACTACTGTGACTGCCCCAGCATAAACTAATGTATGAATGTCTGCGAGTGTAGAAATTGAATGAATGTAGTGTGGTAGTAAGTGAGTGTTTACATAATTTAGTGTTTTTCCTACTTCCTTCGACGTGTTGATTTTTGGTATTCGTGGTCGTTGTGTGGGATCTGTACCTGTATATTTAGTGAGTGTTTCCTGAAATATAAGTGAGAGCGTATTAACTAAATTCATGTCTATGTTATCAGTGATGGATGAAGAAGTGTCTGTAGTATCATTAGTGGTAATTGTTGTATGTGTGTTATTATCAATGCTTGTTGCTGGATTATCCTGACAGGTTACATGATCTTCATTAATGTTAGATGTTTCTGTCTGCTGATGTATTTGATCAGCAACCTGTTGTTTGATAAGTTCAAGTGTTGTTTGTGGAATAAGGTTGTTGTGTATAATTGTTCTTTTTTGATCAACAACCCTTTGTTCGGTGACAGTGAGATGAGGATACTGTTGTGTGAATCTATGGTGTAGTTGTTGTCTGTATGCTGTCATGTTTGTTTCAAGTTTTGTGATTGTGTAGTAAGTACGGATGATAAACTCGTTCATTTCTACTGTCCATTTCATCCGTTGGCGTGGTTTTCCAGCCTTTGTGGTCTGTGGATGCATTGCCACAGAAACACCAAGGCTGGGTTGGTTCCTCACATTTGTTGAGGGCATTGCAGTAGCCATGCTTGGGCCGGTGCTGCTTTCGCCACCGGTAACCAAGGGAGACTGTGGCCTATTTTTCGAACGTGAGCCTCTGCCTAACTCACGAACGCGGACCTTGTTAACTCGGGCGACGTCCGAGCCGGTATCACATTTAGATCTGGTTACTACCATGATACATATCTCCACAGAATGTGGGTGTGTGGTCACTCTTAGCTTCATTTCTCCCCATAGACCTTACTGGCATGGGTGTCCCTACCAGGAGCTTGTGCTCCAGCCTGCATTGCCCTATGGATCAGTAAAATTACTGGGTTCTCCCACCACGACCAGGTGGTGACCATGGGAGAGTTATTATTATTATTATTATTATTATTATTATTACTAAAACAGTACTTATTACTATTTAATACGATAAAATATGTACGAAGTACAAAAAAGTTAAGAAAAAACGAGAAAATAAATAAGGTTACACGCTGGACAAATTCGAAAGAACATTTGGTAGCCAAAATAAAATTTTTGTTCCCATGAACAACAGACAGTTGCTAATTTCGAACCGTGCTATTAAGTATTTGAGATTAAACATCTTGGAATACTTTATATCAGGGTTATTACGTTGATAAAAATTAAATTCGAATACTCCGAATATATCCAACATTTCGCCATATGTACAGTACAGTCGCAATGGCAGATCCAGAAGTACCCAAAAGGAGGCTAACTCAAAAATTAAAAATATGTGGATAATTAATAAGTATCTTTCATTAACACGTGCATGACGATTACATTACATATAGTAGGATAAACCATATTTTCCGCCATAACTGTTTTTAAAAACAACGTTTGATATTCGAACAAATAAATTTTAATTTTATTTTTTTGGAGTTAATGGTACCTCTTTGTATTCGTCACTGCATACAGACAGCGCTTCTTCAGTATCTCTGGCTTAATTTGCATTAAGAATAGAAGCAGACTAGATCCTAAATTTTACTATTTTATTCGAATTTAAGAACAACGATATTCAATCATCTCTACTGAATATTCACCGAGGAATATTAACAATACGAAACAGCATTTATTTCCGTGCAATGCCTGATCATACTTATATGTTTATGTATGAAAGTGCTGAAAGATTTAAATCACTAAAAAAGTGTTACAGCTCTTTGCTGTATTAATATGCAAGACCAGAAATAAAGACTTTTATGATTGGAAAAAGTGAAAATCCGAGATGTTTTAAGAGTGTAAAACATTTACCAGTGGATTGCTGTTCAAATGCAAATGCCTGAATGACAACTGACATATTTAACAGCTGATTAGTTAAATGGGATATGAAACATTTTTATGTCGGTAGACAATTGTACAGCAGATTCATGAGTCATTAAAAATATTAAAATAATATTTCTTCCTGCGAATATATCACTGATTCAACCACGCGACCAAGAAATCATATGTACAGTACACTACAGAAGTAAAATTAAAGCAAGAATTTTAGAAGAACTATATTATAGTGTAGAACGTATTGTGAAAAAATTGCCCTATTTGAGGCACTACATCTTATGGCAATGTCGTAGGATCAAGCGTCTGGAAAGACGAGAAGTTATTTTAATAAACCACTCTTTTTAAAACTGAGCACGAAAACATCTGAAAACGAAGTTATGTCTGTTGAAGAGAAGACCATAAAGGTCGAAGATATGTAAAATGAAAAGGTTAAAAACTGATTGGCAATTGACAAGGAAATTACAGTTTCTGCTAAGACACTGAAGAAAATTAACATGAAAATAATCTAGATCAGCGGTCGCCAATCAGTGGTCTGTAGACCATTGATAGTCCGCGAGAAAATATGGGTGGTCCGTGAAGAAATTTGGACAGTGATCAGCTCAAGGTTACGAGAAATATTACGAAAGAAATGCAAAGTGCTTAGTTGCTTTTCCTCACTCATTGGGAGTTTTTTATTCAAATCTAAAACCAAATACGAAATGACTTATCAATAAATAATCAACAATAAACAATGTTGTGAGTGTGATTGTCGTCCTTCATGGAAATGCTCTAAGAATCCATAAACTGATTTCAAACAAGCAGCGACAAATATTACACTAATTCATTATAATTAAACAAGTGAATTTCATATTAATATAATAAAATGGAACTTTTATGATCATTATTCTATAGATTTTGTATCGTTTAAAAAAATTTATGATAGTAGGCCGCGGAATTCAAAATTGTGAGTGAGGTCAGAAAGGTTGGCGACCGCTGGACTAGATAAGGGGTTCTCAAACTACGGTCTGTGGGCCTTATCTTGCCCGCAAAATGATTTCGTTAGGCTTGCAATAGTTATGAGAGTACTTTGTTGTGGCCTATATTATATATGTGTTGACTTTCAAAAACATTATGAATATGAGCATTTTATTAACGAAATATTGCCAAAAACAGCCAGCAAATAACTTCTGGTAATTGTTATTGTTGATATAGAAATCATAAAGTGATTACAATAAGCGACACCTACTGTATATAAAATCATGCATATAAAATTATAAAATAAATATATTAAAATTATATATAAAAAGTCAAACTTTAAATTTTATATATTTATTCACTTATTTATTTACTAATTTTATTTTAATGAAAATAAAAATTAAAAAAATAGCGTATTTCTCTTTTTGTTTTTAAATGATAAAATGTAACATAAACTGAATTTTTATTGCTGTTTTTATGTAAGAAAATATGTAAAAATTTACAGTAAATTATTTTATTTTAAGGTCTTACATTCCATTTATTTGCTCGTTTTAGTGCTTGAAATTTTTATGAGAAACATTTGAATCTTTTTTATTCACATTCAAGGTGTGAAAATTAATGATGTAAGGACTATAAACGCTAAATATTTTGCTAGAAATGTGTGTCAATATTTGCATGTTTTTATGGAAAAAGTGATATTAAATGATTTCTATTTCTCATGTTATTAAAAAATATACTTTTCAGTTCAAATATATTAAAAACATTTTTAAGATACATTTTTAAAATTATAAAATAGAATAAATAAAAATATTAAATAAAAACTAATAAAAAAAAAAACACGATGAAAAATTTTTTAAAACAATTTAACAGAAAATTTTAAATTTTTTGTAATAGTTTTAATTAATGCTTTAAAAGGTAAAAGTAATTAAATTTAATAAAATTAAGTTTAAATAATAATAATTAAATAATAAAAATATTTTAATGAAAATTAAATTCAGTAGAAAATAAAAATAATTTTTTTTTAAAACTTAGATTTTAAAAAATAAAATTATAGATATTTTTAATTTTATAAAATTACATAATCTAATAATTCTCTTCTAAAACCATCATAAACATATATTTTATAAGAATATAAAAATAAATGATTATTTTTCTGTATTTATTTTTTTTTATATAATTTGTACTGATAAATAATGATAATATCACAAAATTTAGGTTAGAAAATATTAGTTTCTATATTAAACTATTAATTATCTTATTATATTAGCTTATACAAAAGCATTTTATAATTTGTTTATATAGGCTTTATAGCATATATGACCTTATAATAGTCTAGCTATAAATCAAAAGCATCTCTGTATGTTTGTCTGTAACCAGTTAATGTGACAAGTCATTAACTGGAAAAGAGATAATGTTGAATTTTCTAAAATTTCTTATAAAAAATAGCTAAAATGATAAGGTATCAAAAGAATAAATATCTATATTTGTTGTTATCCACTAAAATCTTTATTGTTCAGATGATTTTTAAGTTTTATTATAGACATAGAGATTCAAAAGTTTCCTGCAATCATAAATCAAGTTTATATTACTTGTTTTGAGACACAGTCCATATATCATTACTCTTTCAATATAAATCATTCATTTGTCCTTCATTTTACTTTTATTACTTTATTTCCAACAACAATAATAAGAAAATTACATTACAATTAATCATAATTATAGTTAAAGTTGATTTTAATTGAAAAATTTGATCACTTTTTGGATGTCATATGGAATATGACATCCAAAAAGTGATGTCATATTCCATATGACATCACTGAATGTCATATGTAATTGGAAATTTGAATTGGAATATGACATGGAAATTTCTCCGTTGCGACACGCAACGGAGAAATTTGAATGTCATATGTAATGGAATGTCATATCAATTATTTTCTTCATATTTTGTTCAATTTTCAACATCAAAATAGTTATAATTAATTTAATTAAGTAGTTTTCACATATTAAAATTAAGTTTTATCATCTATAAATTATTTTAAAATGTTTAAATGATTAAAAAATAATTATATGAAATTATAAATTCAGTATACATTTCGTTTATTAATTAAATATCTATAAAACTAAAAAAATGTAAGCAATTTAGAGAAATTTCAAAATATAATTACAGTAGAGCGTCGAAAATTGGAACGTCGGTAATTGAAATGGCCGGAAACTGGAACGATTTTCAGTCGGACTGTGTCGTGCTGAATCGAACGTTTTTGATACTAAATTTACTTCTAAAGTATAATTTTCATGTTTTTTATATTCTTCAATATATTTATTTTGTTTGTACAAAATAAAGAAATAATTTTTAACGATACGATAGCCTCGATTATTATTATAAAAATTTTCGTTATGCTTAAAATCGACGAAAATTCAACACGAAGCGACACGCAACGGAGAAAAATTCAACAGGAAGCGATACGCAACAAAGAAAAATTTGAACATCGGACAGGTTAATATATTTTTTCGTACATAATCGGAAATTGGAAAAAATCACTACTTGGAACGACCCCAGTCCCCAATTGGTTCCAATTTTCGACGCTCTACTGTATTGATAGACTATTATTGATATCAATATTTTATTTTATTTTCAATTTATTCAAACTTTTCAAGCTGTTTAGTGTTAAAAAGTAGAAAAAATCTAAATAAAATTAGTAGTGTTAAATATAAAAGCATTATTTTTAATTGTTTCACTATTCAGAAATTATTATTGAATTATAATTATCAATAATTGTTATATTATTTTTCTATAATACTATTTAAATAAAGTATTATTTTCGTGACAAAAGTCATTGATTGATATACAAACTTTGAGGTATACTGAACACAATTTTCATTAGTTTTGAAGTGATTGATGCATAGAACAGTGGTCTGCTAAAGTATCTATCATCACTAAATAATGGATAAACATATGATAATGATTCCGGTATCAAGAATTTGACATATTCATACTTTAAAATTCATTGATTTTCGGAATAGTTTACCGTAAACGGAAGTTATTTATAATTTTCTCTCGTTGCATCGCAATGAAGTGCATCAATATTTTAAAAATATCTTCAACATTTGAAAAATATAAATATATTTTTTAATCTTTATTTTTAAATATATCATTGAATTTTATTTAATATTTTAAAGTATAAATGTTATTATTATTATTATTCTCAAAGCACATCCCTTACTGAGGAGGAAGCCTTAACATGTTGAAAAAGGCTACATTTATTCTTCAAAAAACGTAATTAAAAATGCAAAATACAATCTTAAAAAGTTTAAATTTACATTTAAAAATACTATTGTTAATGAATTCTATCATAAATATTTAAAATTATGAATAAAAAAATATTTTTTTCTTTTGGTTTATATTCGATATAAAAGTTAAAATACTATCGACAATAATTCAAGGTCTAAAAAAATCATTAGATCCATAAAAATTTCTGTAAATATCAGAAAACCATAATTTACATTTAATGTAATCAGTTTTGCTCTTGTAACGGTCAAATCGCCATATCAATGGACTTCGGCCAAAACTTGACATTTAACTTTTTTTGCTAAATGAAAGTAGAACTATTTTAGTACATTTAACAAAAATAAATGGAGTAAAATGTATTAAAATCTTATACTAAATTTATCAACATTAAATAAAAAATAAAGTAAATATTTAAATTTTATATTAATTAAAACATTAACTCATCAACTACTCAAGCTCCAAGATTTAAACTATTTAATTAACTTTATAAACTTGTATCATAATTTAAAAGTTAAATTAACTGTTAATTTTCAACTAAAATGTTTTAAAATTTTATTTTTCAAGTTTACGACAAGTAAAAACGGTCTTTTAGAATAATAATTTAGAAAATATTGACTTAAATGACAATTTTCTTTAATAATTTGAAGGTAAAATTGCATCTGTGCATTCAAAAAATGTGTATTTTATAATTATAATTAAATAAACTATACTTTAATTACTATTTTGTACGATTATAATGAACTATAGGCCTATATAATTTTCAAAATCTCTTCGTAAATCTATCTTAAAATATATAAAAATTAATATTAATCTTTATAATTAAGTAACTTGCTGTAAGACAATTTTAAGCTGGTATCATTGTTTATATTATTGTTTTAATTAATGGTAAATTATTTTAATATATTCGTATAAGTTAATAAAAATATTTAATAAATATTAAAAATAATTTACAAATATAATTTATTAATTACAGCCATTTAAAATTTATATAAATTGCCACAAAAAATACTGTCTTATGTTCCTGTTTTGATTCATAGATGCTCTGCTATGATGTTAAACAATTGACTGCTCTCTCTCTCTTTCTGGCTTTTTAGAAAATGTAGTAAAATTTATTTTTAGTTTTCAAAAAAATATGTTGTAGAAAAGAAAATATCGATCGACTTTACATAAGTATATATTAATGTTACAGTATTACATGTTTAATGCTATAACTGTATCAAGATATATGAAAATAATGAAGTTAAAAAATAAAATTACATAAGATAATATGATCTTGTTAACAAATTATAACATTTTATGATTAAACTTTATATAATTAGTTTATTTAATGTTGTATAAGTTTATATCTTTAAAAAAATTATTAGTTTTTTTAAAGATATAAACTTATGTAGAAGAATGAGATAAATTTATGGTCCTGTTTTAGAGGAAGAGTGTTTTGTTATTTTTTTTTAAGAAAAGAATTATGAATAATTTACCTTTAAAGCTTTATTTTGTAAAGATAAGAAGAAATATTTTCATTTATTTATTAATATTTTTAATTATAGCAATGATTCTGTATAAACGGATTAAGAACTTGGTTATTTTAATATTAAGACTGTTTATGTATGTAAATAATGTTAAAATGCTTATTTTCATCTTTATGCGAAGAATTTATTAGAATCCAGAGACATTTTCGACCCCATAAAATTCATAGGTAGAGTAATATAATAAATGACAATTAAGTACACAAATTTACATATTTCTGTTATGGCATTCACATTTTAATCATAAATAATGTAAGTTTAATGCTTGGTATTTTTTTATAATTAATTAATTAATTAAGCTGTTGATATTTTAATTTATTTTAAAATTGTATTAATTATAAAACACTATTTATCATTAAAGCATTATAGGTTAATTAATTACTAGTAATTAGTCATAAAACTACGATTTATTGGAAAATAATATATATATATATATATTTCTTTTTTATTAAATAAATCAAGTGTGAAATTTACTAATTGGATTCTTTTTTTGGTTAGACTTCGCTAAATTAAATTCTGCATAGCCTGAATATCATCAAGGCCAAAGGTATTTTTACTGACCTATTAAATAGTCCATCTCACTTTTTCATCGTTATTACACAGGCTTCTCATATATTTGTATAGATTAAATGTTATATTATACATTTATATAATATAATAAATTATAAAAAATTGTCGAATTGTCAGCAGAATCTTCAAAAAATAGGATATGAACCATAATAAATTACATAAATATATTAATTATTGTAAAAATTTTAATATTATAATCATGTTGTCTGCATTAAATAGTAACAGCATGAAGAATTTCAGACAAATTTTTAAGATTTTCTGATATATTTTTATTTATATTTATGATAAAATCATTATAAATTCATTTTTAATTAATTATCTCATTAAGTGATAAATTTTGAAATTAATATCTCAGTATAATATTGTATCAGAATTGCTCTCATTAAAAGAATATATATTTTGTTCTTTAATGAAAGATAACAGCTATTATATAATTTTATAAGGATAATTTATAATGTATTTTTATTCTACTGTATTATAATTAAAAAATTGCAATTAGTAAATTTAAATCGTCTCAATTATGCTCTTCCGTGTACATTCTAAGACAGCAGTATTAAAATAAGCTTAAAATAATAATTTATAATTAATAAATTTATTTTAAATACTTAAAATTGAATATACAAGAAGAAAAGCTTAAACAATTTGAAAGATTGATTTTATATAACAAAAACAAGAAGTAGGGGGAAAGGAGATAAAATCAATTTTGATGCTTTCTAGATGCAATCATTTCCCTTCCTGGTGTGCTATTTTAAATATTAGTTGTTTACGAAATAGTAAAATATAAAATATTAAAAATCATATTTTCTTATTGAATATAATATATTTTTTCCCTCTAAAAAAATAAAAATATGATGTATTTCTTCTATAAAAAAATCCCTATATAATTCATACCAAAATCCACATCAATCAAGATAATCCAGGAAGTGCAATATTTGGTAAATTATCACATTTTCTACAAAAATATCAAGTTATTGGAAAACTTACAAATGATGGTGGATATATCGAATATCCATTTAGTGGTATTTTAAATAAAAAAAAGTTATCAGTTTAATGTCTTAGCTGAGCTAGAACTACAAACTCCTCGATTGATTACTTGTCAGCAAAGAACAGAGAGAACCATATTAGTGGGCTAGTTAACTGAGAAGGACAGTCTGAAGTCTGTCTTCTCCGGTAACGGAACTGATTGGGTTCTGACGATCATTTAGAAGTCAGTTATACTTAACGAACTAAATGAGGTCAATTTTTTGAAACTAGAGAACTTTATTTCTTACAAAAGAAAAGTAATTTTCTTCAGTGAACAATTGTAATATTACCTTGTTCAAATAATAAGATTCAATGATTCATTATCACTTTCAGTAAAGGAAGATATTTATTTTTATATTATAAAAGTGGAATGTTCAAAAAAGGAAAACGTTAAAATTTATGTTCAAAAAAGGAAATTATTTAATTCCAGCTTTTGAAAAAATATATTGATTCATTATATTTTTAAAATGTGTTCAGAATTTCGTATTTTAGAATGGAAAAATACTGTTTCTGGATTTTAAAAAGAGAAATGCTCAATACATTTTTGAGAAAAGAATGTATTTAGTATACAGTTTGAAAAGAAAAATATCTAGTTTTAAGTTTTAAAAAAGGAGAAATATTCAATTCCACGTCCAAAAAGAAAACTGTTCATTTCTTATTCAAGAAAGAAAAAATATTTAATTTGATGTTCAAAATATTCAATAGGCCTGCATGTTCTAAAAAACATTCATTAACTTATTTAGAAAAATAAATATTCAACTCCATACTCAAGAGAGAAAAATATTTAGTCTTGATTTTTTTTTTTTTGAACATCCAATTGATTTTTATAATATGAAACTTAACATTTCTCTATTTGAACAAAAGAACTGAACATTTTTCTTTTCTAGATATCGAACTAAACACATATTATATGAAATTAATATTTGAATAGTTTCTTTTTAAAAAAATTTATTTAAAATTCCATGTCCAGTATTAGAAAAGGAATTTAATATTTCTCTTTTTGGACTCATGTTCAAGGGGAAAATATATTTAGTTCTGTATTCAAGCAAGAAAAGATTTAAATTTTACGAAACTAAAAAATAGAAAAATATTCATTTTTATATTAAAAAATAAACATGCAGAAGAAAGGGAAATGTTCAATTGTGATAAAAAATGATAATGTTTAGTTCTTTAATAGAAAAGTAAGAAAATTCAATTGCGTGTTTAGAAAAGATAAAGAATCAATTCTGTTCAATAAAGGAAAAAATAACGTACAGTAAAACGTCGCTTTGTGGCCATCTCAGTTACATGGTCACCTTGCTTATGTGCCACCCATAAAATTCTTCGTGAAACTGCATAAGTTTTAATTAATATAAATCAAAACTTTATACATAATTTTTATACTCACTTAAATGGCCTAGATAGGAATGTCCTAAAGTGGCATTTATTCTCGTTCACGCGGCCAACAAAACAGGAAAATTCTGCATTCTTACTCTTTAAAGCGGTTTAAACTGAATTGAGCATTATTGCTCTAGGTTTGGACCAGTTTGCTGAGATCCCTCCGACAGTTGATGTTCAAATAAAATAAATCTTTATTTATACCTGAAAAATTAAATTTATCTTCAGCATTTAGAAGGACAATTATATATTTATTCAATAATTTTATACAAAATCTGATTGTATTTCGTAAAAATATAATTATATAAATCTGCGAGTACCAAACAATTCCGTTCAGCACTATACTGTATAGTACTTGAATGAACGCTACTTTAAACAATTTGCATTCATTGTACAGTACATTTACCGTGTATTTCAACACTCATTCAATGTTGAAATACGTGGTTCAACATTCAATGTTAATATATTACTCTGCATAAGATTTTGAATTGCTGTGTATTACAAAGGATTATAGTATTATGTGAATTATTTATATTTTTGTTTAGTTTTACAATCTTATGAAACTTTTAACAATATTCAGAACAATACTTTAATTACAGTTTTATACGTCAAAGTTTTTCATAACCCGATCTAGATGACCATTTCATTTATTTGTAATTGTACACCCCAAAATGAACGAGGTTTTACTGTATCGGAATTTTTAAAGAATTATACATCGAAATACTAGATTTATATTTTATAAAATTTCAAATACAAAGGAGAATATTCATTTTCCTATTGAAAAGTAAACATGTTCAAGAAAAGAAAATATTTAATTCTACGTTGAGAATAATATAATTTTTACAGGTTATTAAAAAAAACAAGAAAATTCAATTGCATGTTTAGAAGAGACAAATAATCAATTGAATGTTCAACAAGAGAAAAAGGAACCTATAAAATAATAATAATAAAAATACTGGAGTATCTAAATAAGAATACGTTGTAGTACAAGAAAACGACATAATAATTCCTCTTCAAGTCTACTTTACTGCTTGATAATCGTTAATAATAAATATACTAAGTTACTGTTTATCTTAAAATTCTTAACTTTGGAATATTCCCAAGTGACATTTCATTAGATTACGGAATGGTGCACGTTTGGAAGATAATGTTGCTAATAATTTGTTAAATTAGCCAGAACAACGACTTGATCGCTCATATATCGATCTATAATACTAAACTTTTTTCCTCCTCCCCTTTAGTAAAGTACATAATTAAATGAATATATGAATATTAAAACAAGAGCATTAAATTATTCTTTTAACGTAAAAAATTTAATAATCAATTCCAAATATTTCTATTTATTATTAATCCTATTATAATTTTGCGAGAGTTTGTATAGTTTCAGATTCTAGATTAAATCTATTTAAATTTAAATTTTGATGCTGTATTTAAGTCTCATCAATTATGGAAATTTGTTAAACAAAATTTAAGTAATGCTTTAACGTTTAAATCATTATAATTTAAATCAATTCTAAAAATTAAATTATATAATTAAATTCTCAAAAGTCATTTTTTCGAGGTGAAGATTCTTCCTGTTATATTAATATATTTGTATATTTTATAGTATAATAATCATAATTAAGAAATTTAAAGTAAATTGTATAATTTTATTATAATATATCATTATAAAATTTTTTAAACGAATTTATTCAAGCAGTTAACACTCCAGCAATAAATTTCTTGTAACTAATTCACATCGTGCAGTTCCTAATTTTATAACCAATTTATTTGAAGAAAAATTTAAGATATAAAATAATAAATATAAACAGCACTTAAGATTGTGTTTTAGCTTTTAATAAACTCAATTATTGCTTCAATTTAACGGATAATTTTTTTAAAAATTTATATTCGTGAGGTACTTTTATGTGCTGTCGTGCATCAACTGGGTCTTTGGATGACGACACAGTTTGCAGATTGTCCACCAGTAGCGCTGTTGCTGCACAGTTTGCTTCAGTGTTTGCTACCAGACTGTCAGAGAGTACCAATGAACTACACCAGTGGATCTGCATCCGCCAACATCTCGGGAAAAATCCGAGACTTGCCTGTATCCAGCAGCTCAGGACATGCTCAACAAAGTGATAAATCCAACATCAATGATCAATTTGCCGTGAGTTATATGTATATATATATTTATACTTTGAAAAATTTTCTTTTATTCCTTTTAACGGAACAGGTGGTTTGAATGTTGGACCGATGCCGAGAAGCTGAGAAAAATAAAGATAGACATACCCGAAGACGTATCTTTATACCTTAAGCGATCATTCCGTATATAAGCACATATGGTATCGTGATTTATAGTAATAAATATTTGTAAAAATTTATATAATTATATATATTATTACTTATATAAATAAATAATTTGCATTAATTTTTATACAATTTTTCTGTACAAATATTTATTAAATTAATATAGAAAGTAGTTGTTAATTCAGCAATGAAATCTGATTGTTTCCTGTAAGTCAGCTTCACTTCAATATTAAACATGAATTGTTGTAAAGCTTTCTACATTATAATTAAATGTAGTTTACTTAAATACAGTTTAACCTGCTGTAAATTTTTAATTATAATAATTTAAACATTTATATAAGTTTTATAAATATATATTTCTTTTCTAAAATGTAATGAAAGTAACCAATGACATTTATAGACAGTGAAAATGTCATTAGTAGTGATGGTTTTTATTCCTAATTTTGGTAAATTTGATTAATTTAATGTGCAAGATATGTGGAAATTATGATAAATAGGGGTTATAGTAGGCTGAGTTTAACAAAAGCAAGGTTTTTTGGGCGTGAAGCAACGTCTTGCATTCATGGGTGTGGCTATATCGTGGATTGCATTCAGAGCGCTTTCTACTATACAGCATTAGGAAAAAAAAGTATATGTATATCTGTATCTATCTATCTATCTATACATATATAAATATCCCAACGAAGCTACACATTTAATAAAGGAAATGTAATTGAATTTCTCTTTCCTTTGCATTCAATATAATGCATCATATTGAAGTACCAATAGATCCAATTTCATTAATTTGTTTTTTCACAATAAAATTTCTCTTCACAATCCAACTTTTTACGAAATTAAAAATATATTCATTTTTAAATAATTTATTTTTTTAAAAAATGTCATTTTTTAAAATTTTTAAACAAAAAATTCATAAAGAAAACGCCTTTTCTAATTATATTTTTAAATTATGTGACTTATAAAATGCATTTATTAAAGGAAATTTAATATTTTCTCATGATTTTTATTAAAAAGGAAGTTTTTTAAAAATTTATAAACACGCAAATTCGCGTGATTTATTACCTTTTTATTGATGTACATATATATAAAATGAAAGTTGATATTTTATATTTTCTATATCTGATTCGTGCATGCCTTTAAAGAAATTAAATTTAAAAAATATAATATAAAAATATTATAGAATAAATTATATTACTTATAATAAAATATATCGTATATATATATATGTGTATATAAGAATTAAATAAAAATATATTATACTGTATATTTTATATTAATGTTATTTTTTTTAAAGAATAATAAACTCAATCAGATAAATGTAACTTTTAAAATTGCGATTTTTCACTAAAACACAAATTGCAGGTTATTGTAAACATTTCTCAACATTATTATTTATTACATCGCGAATGGTCATGAATATTTATGATGTTTTCATCCAATAAGCATGAGTTACGATCTGGAAATGTATAAAAGGGTTTCTTCATTTCTTTCTTGAAAAATTACTTATTATTGAAAGATTAATATTTATTCATTTAATTATTTTTTAAAACAATTAATAATATTAAATTATAGTTTTATTTACTGAAAAGATAAAAAAAAAATAATAATAAATCGACTTGTTCTTTTCATTATTTTTTTCTACTGAAATATTGTTTCCAGTAGCAATTTTTTATTGTAAAAATTTATATTTTAGTTTGATTTATTCAGAAAAAAACCTAATTTGATTGATGTTTACGCTCTAAATTGGGGTAGTAACCAATTAAATTGTCGATAATGAAATTAAGGGTATAAAAATGTAAATATTTTAATTTTTACTACAGAATTATTGTTTTCAGCAGCACTTTTCTATTTAAAAAAATATATTTCATGATTTTTTATATAGGATAGAATTAATTTGATTAATGTGTTTGTTCTAAATTAAGAAATTAACTAATTAAATTACTCAACAAAGAAATGAATTGTATAATATTAACACTTATGCTGTTTTTATGTTGTACAGCATAAGTGTTATGTACAGCACGAACATTTTAAAACAATACCTAACATATAATTTTAAATTTATTATTTAAAATAACTGAATAAATTGATTACTTTATTAAATTATTAAATACTTTATTAAACTAATAGATAAGTTGATTATGAAATTAGTTAAATTTATTAAACTAGTTAATAAATTTATTCAACTATTATGTAAATGTTTATAATGAAAAGAGATGACAATGCTCTGATAAAGAGCAGAAAATTTAAGAAAAATTATTAATTATATTTTATAAAAATTATTTTTTATTAATATTTCTCGTTAATTTTTATATATATATGTATGTATTATTAATATATTAAAATCCAAAATTAATATTTTATATGTTAGTTTTGATTCTTATATATATTAACATTTCACAATAATTTTTAAAATAAAATTAATATCTAAAATAAAAAATTGTCCAATGAATAAAAAAATTTAATAAAAAAAGTGTGAAACACTAATTACAAATTCTTTTAATATTATGCAGTTTTTAATGTTATTTTTTAATGAAATTTTATTTTTTACGTTACGTTTATTATATTTTATATCATTTTAATTACGTAATATTTAAAAAATTCTAATTAAATTGCTTTGTTACGTCTTGCAAAACTTGTGTTTAATATTTTAATTTAATTTTATATTATACTTTTTTAGTATTCTTAAAACCATTTTAAAAATATTTTTATGTATAAAATATCAATTTTATTTTATAAATTAATATATTACACATTAATTTTATGTTTTAAAATATTTTTTTTAAATAAAACATAGAAATAATGTATGAAAAATTTAAAAATTAAATTATTTTTTGAATTTATATGTTTAATTATTTATTCTTATTTTTTTAAATGTATACTTAATGAAAAATAAACATTAATTAATATATTAAATTAATACATGGTTTTTTCGTTCAATTATGGAATTTTAGAAACATTTTTTATGTATTTTTTTATTTTTTTTTTTTTAATAGAAAAAATTTTCATTAGAGAAGTGACATATTTTCCTACATTTTTCTGACTATAATTATTATTTAGTAATGAAAAATTATGAAAATAATTATTTTTCGTAAGCGTGAAAGATGAACGTTATTTACAGACAATGCATCTATTCTTTACTCTCTAAGAATTAATTAAAATGAGATTTTAAAGAATAGCCTTTACTCCCTTTTAATCTGTCTAAAAGTCTTATTAACTTGCAACTTTAATCTTAAAACTACAATCATTAATTATCTTAAGCTTAATAAACTTTTAAAACACATCATAACTTAAAGAAAATACACAACTTTTAAACTTTCTATCAAACTCATTTGACTTTTATACATTTGAAAAATTAAAATTTATAAAATGTCAGTTTATTTATATCATTTTTACTAATTATCAATATAAAATATACATTTTAAATAATTCTTTTCCTCATTTTTTTAAAATAAAATATTCTTTAACTTTCTGTCATTTTTATGAAAATTGATAGAAGTTAAATTAGTTTTCTATTCAAATTTATTTGATACAAAGTAAAAAAATATTATGAAATCTGTCAAAAAAGTTATTTTACTTATATTATTATTCGTTAAAATAAAAAATATTATAATAAAATTGGTATTTTTAGAAATTTTTATCTCAACTTTATTATTAAGTGATCAATTTTTCTTAGTAAAGATTTATTAGAATATCTAGTAAAATATTCTTATTTCCTTTTATGTTAAACTCTATATTATTTGCTCTATATTATATCATACTGTACATTCTTGTCTACATTATATATTTTTTAAATATTTATATTACAAAAATTATAAAGAAAAACTGTTTAAATTGTTAAATATAATATGCAAAAATATATTTTTAAAGTACTTTTTATTGCATTTAACTTATATAATTTTAAATAATTTACATATGTGTAAAAAAATATATGAAAAAGTATATCTTTTAATATGAGTTTTATTCATTAATTTTTTATAATTTTTATAAAACAAAAAAATAAATAAATAAAATAAATTTGAATAATTTAAAATATATTTAAACTATTATATTCATCATCAATATCACACGAATAATTTAAACGAATTATAAACCATTTAAAAAGTAATTTTTATCATTACTTTTATCAGGCAAATTGCATTTAGTCATTGGAAATTGTAATTATTTAACTGTAAAATTTGTAATTTTATCTTATTTAAATTTAAAAAAAAATAAAAATAAAATTTATACGTTAAATTAACGACTAAACTCTCAAAATATGGCCTAAAACTCTTCTGATCCTATACAATTTAAGTAATAAATTAAAGTGGATAAACTCCAAGTAAATTTTATTGATTATTACATAAAATATATAAAAATTATATTAAAAATTAAATTTTAAAAATTTTATGTTTTAAATAACCTAAATAAATATTATTTATATATATTTATTTTCTAATAATCTTTTAAATGTCAAGATATTTAATTTCGTAAATTACATAAATCCTCATTAGAAAAATAAGTAAAATAAATTTAATTAATATTATTTTTATTTTTTTAATTGCGAATAAATTTATGAATAAAAATACATTTAAAAAACTCTAAATGGTATTTTATTGATTAATTAATTAACTTTTTATACGTTAAAAAAATTAAAATGCAACACGATATCTACAAGTTTTATCTATTTTTGATAATGAAATTCATTATAATTTTTAAAACATTTTATAATTTATTTATTAAATTTAATTATTTATATAACGTGATCCGAAAGTCAGTTGATCATTGTATAGACTAAATTGCTCTTTTTCAAATACTTAAGCACTTGATCATATTTTAAAATTCTATTTCTAGCAATCTTGTAAAAGAAAAAAAGGTATATTTGTATCTACAGAGTGGGCCAATTAACCAATGTAAAGGTTAAATTGTTGTCTTATTTAAATACTTAAATGCTTAAATATATATTTTATCATGTTTACATCAATTGTACACGCTGTTTTAAACTTAATTTTATGCATTATATTGGCATCTCCACTTGTAATATACAAAATAAAACAGAATTAACTGACTTTTTGTCCACCCTGTACATATATAGTTAAATTTAATCAATAAATTATAGTAAATTTAAGAAATTAAGTTTAGTATTAGTTTATATAATTTTAATTTGAAATTATTTAATGTATTTCTATAAATTTTAGTCTTTTTTTCTTTTGGAGTTGAGTGAGTTGGGATTTTTCCAATGTTTCCAAAATTCCATTGAGGATAAAGATGTCAGATGTCAAGAATTTTAACATTATTGTCTCAAAGAAGAGTTGAGAATAAATTTCCTGTCTTCAATAAATTTGACGTGGATTTTGTTCTTTATGAAATGAAATTTTTTAAATATTTTATCTTTCATCTGATATTGTTTATCATCTGATAAACCTCACGTCATTGAAAAGAGTCAAATTATTTTAAGATACATCATAAATTTTAAATTAGAAAATACTTATCCCATAATAAATAACTCTATAGAATATATATATAGTTTATGATGGATATAGTTTATCCTCCGTAAAAACAGAAAAATAAGTCTATACTTTTATGAAAGAATTTTTTTCTTGTTCATAAAAAACATGTAGGATCGTGAGATATCTTCTTTATTTTTGGTGTTAAGTTACTTCTGTGCTATAAAAATTTGATAAGTTATGTATAGAATGGGATTATGAGAACCTTTATTGTTATTTTTCTTCTTATGATTGATATCTGATTATAGAAAATTGCATTATATCTATTCAGGAAATTGTTTCTCTGATTATACAAGAATTTCTTTTGTGCAAAATTCTTCTAAATGTTTCGTGCCTGTGTAAAATTATGTCTGCAACGTGGCATACTTTTGTTTAAGTGCATCATATTTTTAAGTGTATGTTTGATAATTTCTCGTCACTTGGTTTAAAATTTTGTAATTTATCCTCTAGAATTGTTCTTAAAGTTTAGGTTTTAGTGCTAAAAAAGGCAATAAAATGTTAAAATTTCGACAAATGTTTTAATTATAAAACTTTAGTGTTGTAAATTTAAAAAAAAAAAATAAATCAAAATTTTAAGTGTCATTATTGAAAGAATTACCAAAATTTTCTATTTTACTATTAAAATTTAGCAAAAATTTTAAGTTTTACAACAGAGAAAAGGAAGCCAAAATTTACATTTTATTGCCAAAAAGGTGTCAAAATTTTATATTTTATTACCAGAAAACCTGAACCAAAATTTAAAATTTTAGCACTAAAATCGAACCAAAAATTTCTCGTTTAATCACAAAAAAAGAAAAAAAATGTCAAAATTTTATGTTTTAGACTTTCTTTTATGTCATAATTTCGCGAAAAGATTCCCTTTGAGACAATTTCATAAAGCGTTTCATCTAGACGAATTTAGAGAAGAATTTGAATAAAATTTTTCCTTTAAAACTGTGTAATTTCTGGTCCATATCACGTCTTCTCTGTAGATACTTTTGCTTCCGCGCCGTAAGGTCAAAGGTTACGGCGCCGAACTTTTTTGTTTCCTCTTCTTTTATTGGAGGATTTTGGAAATACCATATCATTAAATGAGGTTTATAAGAGGGAAAATAATGAAAAGAATTGAACAAGAAGCGTTGTAAGTGAAAGTCACCACTTTTTATTTATTTTTTGTGTTAAACAAGCGTGTTTAAATAGCATTACATGCACAGAAGCTTTGTATGAATCAAAATGATTTTTTATCATATTAAATAACAACAATATGAACAAAAGATCTATCCACAACATTCTTTGTTCCACATCATCTTGTTGCTATGGTTACCAACGCCTCAGGCTTTTCTACACTCTGATACGACTGTCATTCCCAACGATCGATTGAATTTCTAACGGGTGGAATCACGAAAAATGAATTACTACATGATTTAAAATTAATATTACTTCATATTTACCATTATAAGTAACTAGATATCATCAGTTAAAACCCATCTTAAGTCTAAAATTTGAATTTTGAATTCAAAAAATTAATATTTAATTAACAAAAATTCATTAAAACATCCGTAATTTAGGTCAAATAGATGTCAAAACTATTAAATATCTTATAGCGAATTTCATTATTCATTAATTCTGTTTAATAAATATTATTTAACGTTCCATTAATAATAATTCAAACTGATGTAAATATTAATTTATTAACTTTACTGTATGTATACAGCTCTACATTCGATGATAAAGCATTAATTTTGTAATTAATCAAGGGATTATTACGGTTTATAAGTAGATATTTAGCAATTGTTTACGACTTCATCACTAAAGAAATTGCATTTAATTCGAAATGATTTGCAAATTAAAGATGCAAATTGTTTCATCTTTCTTATCTTTTTTTCATCCTTCTTCATAATTCTTTCTTTTGGTTTTTTCTAATAAATATTCGAAAGGTTACTTACACAAATTTTCGGTTGTTTGAAGTGAAAGGTTGAGTAACAAAATAGCTAAATAAGTAAACAGCAATGAAGAAAAACGTCTGTTTTTTTATCTAGAGAGTAATAATGTTAATATAAAATAAAATGAAAATCACAAGAGTGAGAAGTATATGGTAAATGGTACACAGTTTTAGAACGTACGTTGAAGTGCATAGATAAAGTGGAGTGTAAACTGCACGAACGAAAAGTGTAAGGTGAAAAGTAGAGAAATGAATGGCTTCGATAGGATAGAATATGTCATAGGAATGAAAAGCACACAATGAAAAAGTATAGAATTGAATGGCATCTATAGAATAGAATGTAAGTGATAAGAACGAAGAACACACGATGAAGTATAGAATTGAATAGCACTTAAAGAGTAGAATATAAGTCATAAAAGAAAACGATAAAAAAGTATAGAATCGGATGGTATTGATGAAATAGAATAAAAACGACAAATGATTAAGCGCACAGAATTAAAAATATATAATTGAAGAGATAATATGAAGCGTAAACTGAAAAAAATGAAAATTATAAAAAATGAACGACTAACAGAATATAAACGATAAGATTGAAAAGCACATAGATGAAGAAGCATAGAATTGGTTGGCATGTATGGAGTAAGAACATGTCATAAGAAAAGTATACGATTGGATGACACTGATAAAATAGAACAATTCACAGAAATGAATAATATTAATAAAATAGAATGTAAACGATAAGAATTAAAAAGCATGTAATTGAAGAGTGTATAAGAAGTAGAATATAAATTGTGAATGAAAAGTGTGATATTTTATACAACGTCGAATAGCAATGATAAAATAAAATATAAATCACAAGAATAAAAATTTTATAATTGAACGGCGGCACTGATAACGTAAAATATAAATCGTAGGAATGAAAAAAAACACTGTGAAATATAGAATTGAATAAAGCAAATCCGAACATTCGAATGCACGTAATTGAAAAGCATAGACAAAATAAAATATAAATTGTGAGAATAAAATACATGATATGAAAATTATAGAATTGAATGGTGTCTTAAAAAATAAATAAAATAAAACGCAAAGAATGAAGAAGTGTAAAATTTTTGGAACAGTTTAATATAAAATAATAGTCATGGAAGTAAAACGTAAAAGATAAAAAAATATATACAGAGAGAGAGAGCTGTTTGGAACTGAATAAAATAGAATATAAAAATCTTTAATAGTAAAAATTAATTCTGAAATTTTCAAGAATTGTTTGGAAAGCACAGAACTGAGTGTTAAAATTAAATACAATAAAATAGAATTAAAAATGCAATTAAAAAAGGAAACAACAAAAACACAAAATACGGAAAAATTCAACAAATAGCAAAGGAAATTTTTTTTACTATTTGTTGATTTCTATTCTACTTTTTTATTGTTACCATATTTTAAAAATAGCTAAGAAAAGAATACAGAGAAGTCTTTGAGTTTTAGAAACCTCAAGAGATAAACTTGGTCTCTCACATCTTATATACGACCTATAAATAGTTGCACGTGACATTATAAATCATCTACTGATATACGCTGTAAACTATCATTTAAAACTTTAATAGTTACTCGATAAAAATATAAAAACTTATCTTCCAGTTAAACGTAATTTATTTTACGAAAAATATGTCGCCATCTTAAACGATTGTATTGCATGTTGTATAATTTCTACATTGTTTTTTAATGAAATTTTCTAAAAATGAAATTTAAGGATAAAGTTTTAAAAGTAAAGTGGTATTATTAATAATAATGGCAATATAAATATATGAAAAATTTAGGAATTTCTAAGCTATAATTAGCGAAATGTGAATATGAAAATTAAAAATCCAGAAACAAAAGTTTTCATAACGTGATTAGAAGGAAAGTAAATATAAATATTATAAAGCCAAACAATTTCACAGCTTATAACATTAGTAAAAACGTAAGTGCGACATTTAAATAACATTTTTTTAGCTATTTAAATTTGCATTTTCACTAATTATGGGCTAACCTGATGTCATAAAGGGGCATGAGGGCATTAGGAAATTAGATTTGTGTATAAAAGTATATTTGTGAATAAATCTGATATGACTTTTACTCGTAATATATGAAATAATTTTACATTATAAAAATATTTAATTAATTTATTTTTATTTTATTATTAGAAAATCATACGAATAAATAGTCATTAAATATTTATTATAAATTTCCTTATGTATTTATTGTAAATATTTGGTGAAGGAAGAGCATATATCCTTCCGTCTTTTGAAAACGCCTAAGATAAATTTTGAAATTTTTAAAATTTTATAATATTTTTAACCTGTAATTAGTGAAAATATAAATACAGATATTTAAAAGGGAAATAAAAAATTCATACTTATTATTTATTATTATTTTTTTAATTTTATTAATTTTTCTTTTGTATTAATTCTATGGGTTTTATTGGGCTATAATTTGAAAAAATTGTAGATCTATAAATTCCCACTGTCGTCCATCTGTCCGTCTGTCTTTCCTTAATCTCGAGAACTAGATAAATGAAATTCAAGACCAGATATGGAAAAATGACCGGCACGACTCCATTGCTAACGGAAAAGTATGATGTACAGGGGCAAGACATTACAGTACTAATTTGAGGTGATCACACATTTTGAATTAAATAAATTAAAAATATGATTAAAAATTCCAGCCCGGCATTATGACGATGTCACAATAAATAATTTCTCGTTGTGTTTAATTTAATGTTTTTTTTCTAATTCAGAGCTTTTAGTTCTTTACAGTTTTTGATGTTTTCACATGAAATTCTTAAGAAATAGACTCTTATAAATATATTTTATTTATGTAATTTAAATGTAATAGGTTATAATTTATTTTGCTTCCATTAAGCGCATTTTTGCGGAGTTTACAGGCAGAGACTTATATGAATAAAAAAGCAGCTTAGTTTTGTGATGGGTTTTGGGCCATCCTGTATATTTATATAGCCTCATGTAGTAAATATAAAAAGTGCTTATATTTTAGCATTTTAAATGGTTTAAAAGCAATGATTTACATACAAAATTACTGTTAGTAACATTAATTACTTTAAAGTGTAATAATTACTTATCGATAAAAGATTTTCACATAATTTGCAAAAAAAAAAAAAAAAACACACACATACACACACACACATACACAAATAAGATATCAAATTAACGATTTCCTATACGAATTAAAGTTCTGTTAATGACAATTAATAATTTAAATTTATTTAATATTTAATTTGAATTAAAAGCCCAGAAAATATATTTTCTTTTCGGAGTTTTTAAAGTAGTTTGATAGAAAAATCATGATTAGATATATTTAAAAGAATTGCATTTTATTCCGGTTTCGTGCTTGGCAAATGACATTTTCTAAAAGAAACAACTTTAAAATTTAAGTGATAAGAAAGAAAATATATCGACCCTGAAGAGATTTTTTTGACTTTTTATTTTATTTTATTTTTTTTGTTTTAGCAATCCATTAATTATTTTAATTATCTTTCAAAATATCTGAATAACTTCGATACTTAATCTGAATGCTTAAAAATTGTGTGTATATAAGTTCTTAAGGTTGTTAAAGAGTTAAAAAAAATTAGAATGTTCTAAAAATTACAAGATTCTTTAAAAATCCTAAAGTTTAACATGTTTTTTAATGAATCAATGCTTACTTTATATAGCTAAAGTTATAATTTATAAAGATTTATATATATAATTTTGGATTATTATAGGATTTAGCGCTATAAGTTATCATTACTATTATTATTTTAATTTTAAGAATTTTTAAAAACCTAAAATGAAATACAGAGTTTAGGTTTTTAAACCTCAAACTTTGTAACCTTATAATAAAAAATCCCTTATAATTAAAGGAATTAATATTTAAAGAAGAAAATTCAAAATAAAAGAATTCTATAATATAAGGGTTTTTCTTTTAAATCTTCTCTATATTGATATATAAGTTTTTTCAATTAAGAAGGTTCTTTTTTAGAAGTAGGCTTCTTAGATAACTTAAATAGTAATTACTCATATATAGCAGCTTAACATTTTCGATGATAGACTAATCTATCAACAGAACCTGAGGGAGGGAATTTGGCGTTAATGAGAAAACTGTGATGCTTCGTGAGAATAGATAAGCTGGATGGAAACTAATTAAGATCTATGTAACTAAAATTAATTATGGATTGATTTTTAGAATTCTAGAAAAGCTAATTGTTAGAAATTGTGTTATTAACAAATCAATAAAAGCTAATTTGTTGAAAGAATTTTTAAGCGGTCTTTTTTAAATAAACATTTAAAAATTTAATTAAATAATTTGTGAATAATTTTTAAGATAAAAATATTATATATTATTACTAATTTTATATTGAAATTCTTACTCAATTTTCATCAAATTTGTAATAAATATGTAAATTGAACTATTGAGACTAGTCCGAAAATTTCGTTTCCAACGTCGGATATTTGTGAAAGATTCACTAACGTACAGACTAGTAAGGTATTAACAGTAGCTATTTTTTTAAATGCCGAGAGATTTTAATACTAAAGATTCAGTCGAGAAAATGTTTTTATGAAAATTTTATCAAAATTTTTGAAATTCTTGAGCAATCTTAATGAAATTTAAAGTTTAAGAGAATTGGCAAGATTTAAGAGTTAAACCCGGAATTCGAACTCTTGAAATAAACCAGAAAATATTAATTTTTCTTCTTGAATGATTTCATAGATATTCACCTGCTAGGTAATCGAATGTTAATATAAGCTAATTTTTAATATGTAATAAATATTTTAAAAACGCTTTTGCATCACTACAATGCACTTAAACACACATATCTGAAATATTATTTACGAATATGATTATTGATTAAATTATACTTTTGGTCATGATTTTAGAGATTGGGGATGGTGGGAATGAGACCAGCTCCACCACTCCGAACTCGATCTCGAAAACAATATATACACAACACCGTCAGCATCGATCTGTAAATATTTCCGGGATCGGACCAATGAGAATGTGTAAGCATAATTTCTTAGATATCAAGTTTTGAGTGGATATAAAAAAATATCCAGTAACGAGTTGCGTAACGTTTCCGGCTGAAATTTAAAATTATGTGTGGCGCCATCTGTTATGATATTTTATTTAAAAACTTTTAATGTTATTAATTATTATAAAATGGCAAAAAACTTAATTTTGAGCGTAGAGATGAGTTTTATAAAAATTTATAAATGCTAATAACGAGTAAAACCTTCATTAAGTCCGATGTCACTCGAGATATGACACGATTCCCTTTCTATCGCCACACTCCTTCGCTTCTAATCACCAAAATTTAATAGCATCTATCCCCTAATACACAAACCTCTTAGCAAAATTTCAGAAAATTTCGACAGAACACATATTGAACAGCTCGAAGTGGGTGAAAAAAATCGTGCACTCTCACACACTAACATCCATAAATACAGAAAAAAAAACAATTTTGTTTTGCATTTCACGAAGTTTCAAGGTGCCCCGAATCCAAACATGTAAAAATCTTGGTGGTCATTTTCGACCGATTTCCATACTTTCCCTCTGTTGTATATAACAGCCGGATCAGTATCGTTTCTATTCTTAATTTTTGTAATACAACAGAAAATAAAAATGCGTTGGGAAGAGTTTTTCTAAGTTTTCTGGGTATATATTTTCAGGTACAAAATATTGATGGGGACCTCTGTCCCTTATGGATCTACGTCCGTGCGCATCAGTACAGTACAATCCAAATGCATTGTAGTGAGGCACACGACGAAGTCCAATTGATATATGCTACTGATTAAATTCTATATTTTGTAATGTTTATAGGGTTTCAGAGCGGAGAGGATATTGGGGTTGGGTCACTCCTTAAAACTCTAAAATGTATTGTACTCAAAGTTTCAGCCTTTTATTTTAAGTAGAAGAGGATGAAATTTGAGTTGCAAGATTGAGGACATGATGCAAAAAAGTTACATAAAAACGTTTAAAATAAAAAAGAAGAAATTTTAATGTTAAAAATTCGATTAGAAAAGAATGTCTCTTACTAAAAATTTTACTGAAACTCTTGAAATTCTTATCAAATTTTTGGTAAGAATGTAGGGCGAGCCTTTGAAATTAACCCGAATATTTCAGGTTTCCTTTTTAAATGGTTTTTGAGATATTCATCAGACTGACAGCCTGACAGTAGCTTTAACGTAAGCTAATTTTTACTTAAAAAGACAAATATTTAATGTTAAAAATTTAACCGAAAAAAGAATAATTTTTGTACTTTTTTTTATTTTTGTAGCGTAAGAAAAAGAATAATTGTTTCTTATTGAATTGTGATTTGGAAACGTGACAATTCCCTTGCCTTTACGATGAAGATTTCAATAAGAAAAGACATTTTCTGACCAAATTTCTCGAATCTGTTTTGAATTTGTTGTTATTCTGTCTGAGAAAAAATAAAAAATAAAAACGAAAGCACTATTCATTTTAATAGAAAAAATTAAATTTTAAACAAAATTCACTTATTTTAAACTGTTCAATTTTATAATACAAATCTAAAAGTTTATTTCGAAATATTAAACATTTTAATAAAAATATTTTAAAAAATTAAATTTTATTAAAATTATTTTTACACTAGAGCTTATTACAAACTACAATAGACATATTAAATTTAAGGCTTATTGTACTTATTTATTCAAAAATATAAAATTGTATACTTGTAATAAATTTAAATTTTTTTATAAGCATATCTTTATTTTTTAATATAAAGACATTTTAAGAAAAATAAACATAAATATATTTATAATATATCTGGCAACATTGTTATAATCCGGAACTACTGTAAGCAGCCATATTGCTTCTTTTCCTCACGCGATTTCTTGTAACAGAAAGTATTTTTAGGGTAACTGAATTTAGCCAAAATTTTCGTGACTTGTATACTCAATCCATATTACTTTCGAACTCTAAAAATAAAATAATAGCGTAAAAACATATGACAGAATCTGAAACATTTGTATTTTTCTATATTATAATATTGTTTTACTAAAAAAAAATATTTTGTTTCGAATTTATTATAAATATTGAATAAAGAGTATTTATATTATAAAAAATATAATGAATAATAATATATATTCGTTAAACTTATTTGTATTATATTATTACTTATTATTATCATTTATTGTATGTTTAAATGATATGTTTAAGAAATATAATTTTTATCTTATAAATAACATTTTTGTGTCTATATTATAGTTTGTTTTCAAATTGTTTTACTTATTTTATTAAGAATATTTTCATGTTTATAATATTCAAAAGCCGTTTTTAAGTATGGCCACTTGCCAATTCTCTAGAACGCTAAGTTATATATACATGTCAAGGTTCATTTTTTGCTTTAAAATTTAGTGTTTTTGCATCATTATTTTGGAAGTTTTTTTATTAGATTATTAAGTATATTCATAATTTAAATTTCAGCATTTATTAAAATATATATACATGGAAATTATTCACAATATTCATGTAAACAACAACTGACGCATCTAATCAATCTTAATTGTTAACCATGCTATCAATATTCATTATTAAAGTACAAAAAATATTCCGAAAATTTCGAAAAAATAAAATTTATTTTATAAATTCATTTAAAATTGTTTTTAAATTTAAACATATATGTTCCTAATTTTTCTAAATAAAATAATTCTGCATGCATGAAACGAAATTAACGAATGAAAAGAAAACACAACTCAACGAATTATTTGATAATGACTGGTATTTGCTTCCATAAAATTTCAAACACGCAATATCTAAAAATATAAATATGTAATAATATAAAAATTACTTCGATTTATTCATTATTTTTGTTTAAGCATTAAATATTCCTAACTAAAGAAGAATATGCATGTATATACTGTATATAGTGTTTTGATTTTCTAAGAAAACAAAAAATATTGTTTTATATTTTATCATGGAATATATTCTACTTTGTATAGATAGTTTTGTGTATGTTGTTATACTATATAAAATCTTACTGTAACATGTTTTTAATATATTAAATATACTCTGTTTATAATAAGTAAAATTTTGTATAGTGCAAGACTTCTTAAACTTTTTTCATTCATTTTTCAAATCTTTTACCCGAGAAAATTTTACGCGACTCTTGTTATATAATTATATAAAATGGGTATACAAATAAAGTTACTGATAAGAAATCATAATACAATTAATTCAAAAAGAATTCTTTGATGTACGTGTTACAGAATTTAACCGTTTATTACCATTTTTTAGAGACATGAGCAAATTTTCATACTAATAAGATGGAAGCGCTTGTTTATTTTTACATAAAGAATTAAAGCTTGGCTGAATATTTGATACTGCAGGACACGGAGCATTTTTAACGTTTTTTCAGAATTCACCAATATTTTGATTTTATAATCTTTATTGCTGAAAATGCCGCTTTGCATAGATACTTAGTACAAAATTTTACTGTTGCTAAATTTTTCTCAACCATCTCTGGGTCTTGATCAACAGTTTAGGAAGCTCTGATATAATGTAATGTATATATTTCATTAATATAATATATAAAGTAGAGCATCGATTATCCGTCCCCCGATTAACCGACTTATCGGTTAACCGACCGCGTTCTAGTCGCCAAATTCAAATGTCCGCTAGTGATGTGGCGCTACAATATTTGGTTATGTCTTGGCTACTTTAATATTATTTTTGTTAAATTTTTGCATGTTTTAGCTGGCAGCACTGGCTCGACTATGAAAGGGAAGCTAGTATTTAAACCAGGCCTAATACACTATACTAATAATGTATTTTTTCATACTTTTCGGTTATCCGACTTTTCAGTTATCCGACCAACCCCAGTCCCCAACTAAGTCGGATAATCGATGCTCTACTGTACTTAATATAATATATATATATAACTTCCTGAATTACGGCGATCCAAACGATCGCCGTAATTCAGGAATAATATAATATATACTAGTATAATATATACTGTTATAAACTATTATATATATATTATATATACAGTATATAACAGTATATATAATATATACTGTTATATACTGTTATATACAGTATATATAATATATACTGTTATATACTGTTATATACTAGTATATATATACTTAGTATAATATATACTGTTTAAAACAAAACAGCTTCTTTTCTATATACTATAATTACAACATAATATGAAAACATATAAAATATATAAACCTGTAAGAGAATAGATTATATAATAATTATATACTATAAAATATACTTCACACTATAGAATTTTATTAATTATATATCTCAGAAAGTAAATATCGTCATACAATAATAATTAATATATGAAGTATAAAGTGCGATGTTATATCAACGTAAGTATATAAACTAAAAATATCTAAAATATTTTTCATTATTTTAAGATATATTTTATGTATAATTTTTAGCGTTTTAATTAATTTTTTTTTAGCATTTTGAGGTAAAATCTCAAATTTAAGATATTGTTTCAAATTCTATATTTTGTAATTTTAAATTTATTTTTAAATTGATTTTTTGAAATTTTTAATTTATTTATTTTGTTTTAGAATTTGAAAATATTTTTTCATATTTTTTGGCATTTTAAGATAGTTTTCGAGATATTTTTTGAGGGAGCATTTTTTAAAATGATTTCCGGTTTCACGTATTTTGACATCATCGTCCTTTTTTTTGCCAATTTTCACGAAATATATCAGAAAAAAGTCGATGCCAAAAATATATACACGAACTACATATACACAGAACTTTGTAATTATAATTATGAATATTACACTAGAGCAATGACGTATAAAGCACGTGTGTGTGATTTTGTATTAAATAAATTATTATTAACACAAACAATGCAAATTAACAGTGATTATGTGTAATATTATTATATTACAATAAATATCACGAATTTCATTATTTTAATTAATTTTGAATTATTGCGATGATGATGATGCTCTCGTCACGTGACATGCGCGCAAGCGTCATCTCTCACGTAACGGAATTTGTAAATGCAGTCGCTTGTTAGTAATCTTCAAAATTATGAAGATAAAATGGATGAATTAAAAGGCGAAAAGGTCTGTTAATTTTTATTATATAATTATTTTTTAAATTTATTATCGGGTTAAAATTGTTATAAAATTCGATTTTTACCCAATCGCATAAACGTTTTTGTTTTAATTTTGTTTTATTTGTTTTTTTCTTTATAAATTCGAATTTTTAAACTTGTAAATATCATATTTTGATTTATATATATTGTCTAGCGTATAATAATAATAATAATAGTTTTGCCGTATCGATAAAAAAAATGATCAAATGTTATTGTAAAAATGATCGAGATTATTTTCCAATAATTCCTGTAAATGGCTGAAGGAAATCTAATGATCGTAGAAGACAGATATGTTGTTGTCATAACTGTTGTCGTCATAGCAACAAGTTACATGGCATCGATATTATTTGCACGTTCGTTACTTAACTTTATAAAAATTTATTCAAATTACGAATCTAAAATTTGTAAGAAAAGGAAATTAATAATTCTTACTTAAATAATAATAATAATAATAATAATAATGTTTGAAAAATCTAAAAATATTCTTAAATTTCAAAAAATAAATTTTTGTAAAAAATAACATTTTTGTTTATTGATAAATTGTGTGAAAAATGGAATTTGGTGAAAGCAAAATTTGTCACGATTATTAATTTGTGTATTATATTTTTAAAAATTTTACAGTTTAAACATTTGACATTTTCGAAATGTCGAATGGTGCAGTTGTTATATAGGTAACAGATAAAGTTGTTAATGCGAACGAAATGCTAACGTTTTGATTTTCGAAACGACTCTCTCGATTTGATAGTTAACATAAATCTATAACTATTGATTGGATTTGTACGAAATTTGAATAAGAAAACATATAGTGGAGATAAGAAGCAAGTATTTATGCAACTGAACACATGGTAAACAATATACAATATACCAGGGTTTTTCTCGTAAAATTTTTATTTCTGCTAGTGTAAATGAAAAATAACAATTTTCCATTCCGCGGTATTTTATTTTTCATTCTACAAACTTGCAATTGTAAAAAAACAATGAAATTGTTTTTTTTTTACAATTGCAAGTTTTGTATAGAGCATACTTCAAAATAAATTATAGAAAAATATAATTGAATCATATTCTAAAGAAATTATGTACTGTACGTATATGATATGGTTGCAATGCACAAGTAAACAGAGTTTGTATTTTGTATATAGAATAAACACTATATTATTTATTGATACGGTATGTAATAATATAGTACTGTATTTGTATACAAAATTATATACAAATACTATACAGTGAGCTATATATTGTCATACTAAGATAACGTAGTATGATAATATATACAATACTGTGCAATGTATTATTATACTGTACCATACTATGTTTATCATATTGCATTTTAGCTCTGTACGGTGTACCATAGAACAACAGATTACATATACACGTAGTATGTTATGTAATATATGTGTGTATATATATATATATACACACATAGCATATATATATATATATATATATATATATATATATATGCTATATGTTGTGTAAAGTATGGTACAGTATGATAATATAGATTTCGTTCACAGTTTTGTATGGCCGCGTTTCTTTATGCAGCGCTCGAGAAGCGCTTTACAGCGAACACACTGAAACTGGTTTCTAATTGGCCAACACTGCTCGTGACGTCATTTCGCTACACTCTCGCTGCATAAAGAAACGCGACCTATATTATATAAGATATAGAATGATATATTAACTTTACATTGTATACAAATTCAATAATTAGTATTTAAAATTATCTTCATCAAAGAACCTAAATTAATTTATCACAAAAGTTTGATGAACTATAATTTTTTAATAATGTTCTCCTATCATTACAACATCGTTTAGAAGAATTACAACATTTAAATTACAATATTTGCATAATTTTTAGCTAAAATAAAAATATAAGTTTATGAAAATATTTGGAGTCTTTTAACATGATTAAAAAGTAGATACTTTTATATCTACTTTTTAATCATGTCTTAAATTTAATTCAATTTTTACATCACACTTTTGTTTAAATAATTAAAATATAATTTACAGAATTATAGTAATATTCAATTAATTAATGTAAATTATTTTTAAAATAAAAACAAAAATTTTTGAATAAATTATAAAAATCAACGTAATTGGTCGGTAATGGATGACCTTTTTAAATACAAAAATGGCGGCCGAGGATAAAGAACATTTTTCTCTTTTTCTTAGTTTTAAAACATCATTATATCAAGATGAGTTTTTTTTCATTATTTAAAAATGTTTTGAAAGTTTTAAATGCTAAAATATTATTTTATTCTGTTTTTGTTAGATATTCGGATTATTTTTTAAACGTAACAAGTGGTCTTACTCCACATTTAAGATTACTGGTAAATCTACATAAAAAATAATACTGGATGAAAACAATTTAATATATTTTCGAATAATAAAATGAATAGATAAATTATTATTATTTTCAGTAGTTTTTTGGAATTTTATATGTATATGGCAATTAATTTAATGGAAGATTAATATTCTTATAAAAAAATAATTTTTTAAAAATATGATAAAAAATTTTAAAATACAGTAAATTTTAAAAATCGATCACGGCGAATTCTTGTTACATTCTTTAAAAATTTATTTTTCAGAATTTTATTCTTCCCAAAAAGAAAAAGAAACTAATCAAAACATTTCTATGTGTGAATGTAGTTGAATAAATATATCATGATTGTATTTTAGTGATAAGTTTCTCTTCTTATTTATTTTTGGCATAAAAATTTATCTGATGTTTGAAAGTTCTTCATCCATTCGATCGTTTGGTTGTCTGTATGAACTTTTATTTCCGAAACAGCTTGAGTTGAGCTGTAGTTATACTTCAGTTATGTTTGTCACAAAATGAAACAATTCATTATGCTAATGTGAAAGAACAAGGTCTCTGAAAAGTTAACAGAAACCTGAGTCATTATCTTTTTTGAGTCGTTTTGTATATTCCGTTGAAATTTTACTATAGGTTTGAAAAATAAAAGTTCTTTTCATAATTCATAAGAAATACAGTGCTCCATCAAAATGGATTCTTATACAGGCTCTATATTAGGGCACTCACTTTTTCTCAAGCTTCGTCGCAAGGGAACCAGAAGATCAAACAGTTTTTCTGGTCTTTCTGTAGCAGTGCATGTATGAGTATAAATGCATTTTAATAATTCACTTATCAATTTTTCTTCAAAATATATATTATATGAATTTATACAGTATTTTGAATTTTCATAGAATCGAAATGGCGACTGTTTCAATTACTGAAATTAATATAAATCCAATGTTATAAAAGAACTTCTTGTCTCGAAAATTGTTGAAACTAATATTTCTCTAATAATAAACTCTGTTATCTCTACTATAGTATTTGAGATATTAGTTTCAATAAATCCAATGTTATTGATTGATATTGAATAAAATATTAATTTATGCATTCAATTCTCATGAAGTTGCGTGCCGTATAATAAAATGTTTTATTTCGTTTTATTATTAAACAATAAAATGAAACCTTTTTAAAAATTAGAATTAATTAATTAATTTTTTCTTGTATCCAATTTTATTTGAATTAATGATTAAAATATGTAATTAATTATTGGAGCTTAGTAACAAAATTTTCATTGTATTTCTTTAAATATTTTTTTTTTAATTTTGGAACTAAAATTTCTCTCCAATTTAAATTTTTTAAATGTTTTAAATAAATTGAATATGTATAAAATAATACGCTAAATGTAAATATTTAATTTACATTAAATTTAAATTAAATAAAAATAAATCATGTTCTTGCCATATTTTTATTAACGAAATTCTAGTAAATCAAATACAGAGACTGAAATTCCTGCAAAATAAATTAATTTTTAATAACTAAATTAGAAATATTATTTAAAAAATTAAGATATGTTTAATAGGCTAATACATTGGTGTGTACATATTAATACATATAGTGTAGCTACGTGTATACATGTAATATATATACGTGATATATATGAATACGTGTATACACATTACTGTACAGTACATGTATACACGTAGCTACACATTACTGCATACAGTATAGTATATGCATTCTATATACATGTTAATGTGTTAGTATACATGTAATATATTAACTTACATATATACATATAATACATATGTACTGATGTATTACATAACTGATGTTTGTATATAGTTTCCGTAAAATATGCGTTTAAGTTCGTATAATATCATTGGTATAATTTTAAATTAATTGATTATAATTAAAATCTGTAATTAAGTATTAATTAATTTATAATTGGAACCCATTAATCAGTTGTTGGCATTTCTGACATTTACTTCCTAATTTTTCGATAATTTGCATATTTAAAAAATTGTAAAGAGAAAAATCTATTTACGATTAATTTATTGTCAGAAATATTATTAAAACATGAAATATTTGAAGAATATTTTGTAGACGGAGGAGACATGACACGCATTTCTTTATGGGTTATTCGCCATGCATAAGAAGAACTTTAATAAAATGATTTATTTTCAACGTCGAATGGTAATCTCTCTTATCGAATATAATCTTAGAAGACACACGAGAAGAATGGATTTTCTTTGATAAAGAATTGAAATTGAGTCACAAGTATTGACGATTACTGACTTTTGAGAATTGAGAAGTGTTATTTGACACTTTGCATGCGGAATGGGAATTCAAATGATGTCGAATTGCCTTAGAAGAGATATTTATAATCCTTTGCTTCATTAGTTTACGTCACTTTTCGAAAGTCTGACATTAAAAAATAGTTTAATGATCTTTTAAACGGAATTTCGAATTATTTTCGTGGCTGAATGTAGATGTAAATGATTGCTTTAATTGATGTCTTGTAATTTGTATCACGTTACACGATATCTTATGCAAATCAATATGCATAAGAGTATATGCATCGATGACATTTGGTGATGTAACAGCTACGTCACTTAGACGTGTGTCCCGTCATATATTCATGGTATTAGTAAAGAACAGACACATAAATTTTAAATTGCGTTTGAATTAATTGTTTGATAAAATTATGCCAATTATATTAAATTAGTTTTTGAATTTAAAAAATTAATAAAGTTTTGGTTGAATTTTTTAAAATTCATTTTCGTTGTTTAGAATTTTTTTTCTGATTTTAATTAAGGATGGATAATTAATGTTTATAATTTTTAAATATTGTCTTATTTTCACGATAAGGAGTAAATGATATACGGAAAGAAATTAGTTTATTTTTTTAAATTGTGATTTAATAAAAGATTTATAGATTTGTAAACTTAATTATTAGCCAAGATATATTATATTTAAGCTTTTATATATTAATTAGAAAGATTATTATTTACAGAATTATGTTTTTTAAAATCATTAAAGTAGGATTTTAATGGCGTTTCTTGCATGTGAAGCCCCAAAATAGGATTATAATAAATTTCTTGTTTATGGGTACATGAATTTATTTTGATATATGTGTTAGGCTCAAAGACCGAAATCGCTCGTTGAGCGAAAAAAAAACGACCACAACGCGTTGTGGTCGTTTCAAAACGGCCACGAAGCGAAATTCACGTCGTGGCTTTCATGATATTTGACCACTACGCTTTCTGGTGATTAAGAAAAGCCATAACGCGTTCTAAACGTTAGCTGATGCAACCACGATACAGGACCATACGACGCACAGTAGTTTGTAACTTTAAAATATGGATTCTAGGCTCGAAACATTTTTATTTACAATTTTTAATGCCGAACAACATTAGTTCTACAAGTTTTTCTAGAAATTTAATTTTCATACTTAAAAAAATTTTAAATAAATAAAATGTATGGAGAAAAATACACATTTGTTTCTTTTGTTTTGCTAAAAAGTGCTAAAGGTCTAATTACATATACCTGTAGGTGCTTGATACGCGATGAAGTAAAAATCAGCTGCTAAAGTTATAAACCACTGTGCGACGGATTTATTATGGTTAAAAGCCACCACACGTTCTGGATGTTAACTAATAACGAGGTAATGATAAGAAAATAAAACTTTCTTTTTCATTATGATTCAATCATCTTATATACGCAAGTAACAAAATTATTTACCATATACAGAAATTTAACTTGGTTACTTTACTTTGTTATTTTTTCGTCCGATGGTTATTTTTAAGTTTAAATATTTACAGACATTGTAAATATTTAATTTTATTGGTTACTTTACAACAACATTTAATTATTCATGCATTCTATATTCTTTGAGCGATATTTGCATTTTTATCAATACAGTATCTTTTACAGTGACACATTATAAACCCTTGCTTACTTCCAGATGTTAACATGGATGCTGAGCGAAGTGTTAATAAAGTTGAGGGTGCGTTCTGAATGTTAATAAAGTTACTGTAGAAATTGTAAATTCATTACGAGCATAAAGTCGATCGAGAAGACTTCCCTTGTTTCCTAACTGATAGACCTGATGGATTAATGCTCATAACAAGAGCTAAAACATTTCTGGGAGCTGCACGTCCACTATCAACATTAGGCACCCTAACTAAAACAATCGAACCAATTTCAACTGCAGAAAATTACCCTAAATTGAGAAAACTCTCCGTACTCGAGCTCAAGCTCAAATAAAAAAAATAAAAATTAAAAAAATAAGACGAACGATTCTATGACGCAGATCCCTGTACTATCATTGTGAATAATAATCAGAACAATTCTTAATTCATTGTTTTTGAAAATTTTAATAACTAAAATGTCTTAGGATTTTTAGGCATTATCAGAGATATTAATTTGCATCTGATATGGAGAGTGCCAATGGCTCAATGGCATGAAGGTTGAGAAAATCCTACTCGGGTGTAATATACAGTAATACCTCGGTTTTCGTTGATTTCGGTTATCGTCGGTTTCGAATTTTGCCGATGTTTTCGGACGGACTATCGACGAAAACCGAAGTATTACTGTACAGTGTACACCCATGTACCTAGCGTCAATCTGCATTATTTCTTTAGCTTCTGTTGTCCTATCCTAAAACCCTCCAGTTACAGGGAAAAGCAGAATGGTTTCAGGCTAAAACTTTTTCCAGCGAAACTTGTGAAGCAATGAGTAATAGCATCAGAACACAGGGTACTTTTACCCTAGATTTACCTTAAATATAAGACTACACGAAACATTAATCTGAGAGGTTGAAATTACTCTAGAAAAGGGTAATTCCCTAGAAACGGCAGCACTGGTCAAGAATGAACACAATACAAACTCCGCAAGTGTTTGCAATGCGCCCGTTGATAAGTTACAACCTATCCTTCGTATCGTGGTTGCATTAGCTAACGTTCAGAACGCGTTATGGCTTTTCTTAATCACCACAACGCGTAGTGGTGAAATATCGTGAAAGTCACGACACGAATTTCGTTTTGTGGTCGTTTTGAAACGACCCCAAAGCATTTTTATCGCTCAATGAGCGATTTCGGTCTTTGACCCTAACATATACAGTACCTAAATATATAAAACAGAAAGATTCAACAGGTTTTTTAGAAATGTGTTTTAGTAATTAAAAAAACATGATTATTTTAGAGAAAAATAATTATAAAATTATTTAAAAATAAATTAGAGGAATGAATAATTGTTGTATTTATAATTAACAACAAATCCTAGATTCTTAAAAAATAAAAGGAAATGAAAAAAACATTTTGAAGATTTGATAAATATTTAACTAATTTTTAAGACAAAAAGCTAAGATGTATGAAAACTTAATTAAAGAATTAAATTTTTAAAGAATCATTTGTTTTTCTAGATTTATTTATTTCTGTTTCTTTTTTATAAATTCATTATTTGTTTTCAGAACCAATTTTATGCATCATTAAATGATGAAACTGAATAATGATTTTATGTCTAAAATGATTTTACCTGATATTCATTTAGAGCAAAAAAATAAAAGAATATTTAAGATAAAAAAACATATTCTTAAATGTAACGTTTTAATAGCAGTTTCATGTAAAATAAAAGACATTAGAATGAACAAGAAGCTGTTATTTTTGTAATAATTTCCAAATAATAAAAACCCTCATTAATTTCTAAAGTGCATAGAATAATATTTTATGGCAACTCTCTGTATAAATTATTTATTATTATCGATTCGGGTCATAATAATGAATTTATTTACTCCATTCTATTGAAAATTCTATCTTTTCTGTAGATTCTATAAATTAAACTTCTCATATATATTCATATAAATTTATAAAATATATTAAAATCTTTTGAGCATTTCTTAAATTTAAATATATAATTTTCATTATAAATAATTTTAATTGTGAAAGGATAATGTATAATTGTATACTGTATACTTTTTTATAAGATCTACTATAGCTTAATCTTCTTTTGTAATTTATTTTTGCAATGATAAATACGTTATTACGTTTTAAAACATTTTAAAAATATTTTTAAAATTGCATTCTGTTTGAAACGTAAAATCATTTTACTTTTACATTTAAAATGATTTTTATCCAGTAAAAAGTTTACTTTTATGTAGAATAATTATATTAAATTTTTAAATGTTTCTCATATACAATAATCTTAAGTTTATATTTACATTAAAAAGTTAAGTTTAATAATTGAATTGTTAACATTATTCCATCCACAGTACATTACGAGTATATAATCTCAATTTTTTTATTTATAAATATTAGATAAATAAGATAAATTATATTAAAAATCTCAACGTTTAAAGAAAACTTACCAAGTTAAATTTATATTCAATAATAATTCATAATTTTTTAAAATTTGATATTGTTTCTTTATTTTTATAACACCAAGCTTCTGGTATAGAAAAAAAAGGAAAAATGTTAAACAATTTAATATAAAGTATAACGTAATATAATTATCATTATATTTAATGTTGCAAGTCTATATAACTTTCAATAAATCAATCCAAGTAACAGATAAAACGTGAGATTTATATTATTTTCTAAACGTTCGTCGACTTTTGTTGAGTTTGAACCATTAGTTTAGGAATTTCCACTATAAAACAACGTTCAATAAATATGGATTTTTATAGAATTGGATTTAAATTTTAATCGTTTTTAAACGCAATTAAAAAAAATTAATAATAAAATACTTTAAGCAACATTTATCTTAACTTAGAAACTTAAAATTAAAGTTTGTGAACGAGAGAAAGTTCTGCACATATTGTAAGATATCTAACGTTCTGCTCATGATATTCCTAACATAAATTTATTCTTGATGATTTAAAAATCCAGCTGTAGAGATAATTCCATTCTCGAAATAAACTTTTTAAATTTGATAATCTTCTACAGTTGTATTCTTCTGTAGTTTAAGTATGTTATTTGCTTAATTTTCTTTGTTTGTAGGTATAATTTCAAACTTTAAAATAGATCTATTTAATGTATTTTAATCTAAATTTTGACATTTTGAAATATTTTAACATATTTATAATTACAAATTAACATAGAAAATTTTAAATAATTAATTATATTTAAGCATATAAGATTTTAAGCTATTTTATTACATTCTCATCTTAATGTTTTATAAGAAGGTTTTATGTTATAATCAATAATTTAAGGGAATTTTAAAGCTAATTAATAAAAATTTTATTTTCTAAGATATATTTTTTTAAAGTTTAAATAATTACAACGTTATTTTTTTTTAATCATTATCTATAAACTATGCACATTTGTAATGGTACTTTCCAGTAAAATTAATAGTTGGTTCCAAGCTCTTCAATTGGATAAGATTGCAATATCAATAAAACAAATAAATAAAAATAAAAGAAAATTTAAACAGTTCCCTTGATAAAATTACAAAAGAGAGGGAGAGAGAGAATAAATTTATTGCTCCAATGGTAGGATATTTATCTTTAAACTGTTGAAATTAATGGTTCGTTCGATACAATTCATAACAGTTACATTTAGTAATAGTTGTAGAAAATTGAACTTTGGCATATATTTCTAACCCTTATAACACAGAAAATAATTTAAAGAACATAAATAATTTTAACGCAAAAACAAGAATTTTTAGTTACAAAATAGGAAAAATTAAATCAGTAGTAGTTACTGAACATTTAGTATTTATATAACCTTTATAATACTTAAGATAAATGAAAAATAATTTTAAATAGGAAATATAACATTGATTCACAAAAAATTGAAGTTTTATAATTAAAATATGGTAAAAGTTATGTTTGGTAATAGTTTTAGAAGGTTCAACTTTTAGCACAAATATAAAAACAAATAAATAAATAAGTAATTTTAAAATGAAAACATCAGGACGATAAAAAAAAAATAAATATTTTAGTTAAAAGATAGTAAAAGTTACATTTGATAAGTAAGTAGAAGATTGAACCTGTATAATATATGAAACATAAATAATTTTTAAACGGAAACATGAGCATAACTTGCAAAAAAAATTCATTTTTTTTATGTAAAAAGTTGTAATTTTGTTGAAGAAATTTCATGTTTTTTTTTTTAATAACAGAAAATAAAGAATTATTTGGAGAGAATTAATAAGTTACACTATTTAAATTCCATTACTATTAAAACGTTATTTATTATTTTTTTTTTTTTAAACAACGGTTGATGTGATGTAAGAAAATCCAATTTTTGTTATCGATTGAATTCTCGTGGTTACGTCGTTTTATACGACGTCATAGATTATAAACGATACTGTGTTATCTGATGAGCTTCTACCTTTTCATCAATGTATATTTAATATGGAGAAAAATATATATAAAGGGAAACCTCGAGTCGTCATTTTCGTCAGGAGATTTGAAAAAAAAACTGAATACGGTGAACAATATATGCAGGGACCTACATAAAATGAAAAACAAAGTCTCATTTGCTGTATGTGTATTTAGTAAACTTCTAATGTGTATTCACTACCAAATCCAAACAGGCTTTTCACAACAGTATTCCTTTTCAAACCGAACAATAAACTTAATATTTACGATGTTTGCTTGGTTTCTTATGGCGATTTCGTGAGCATACGAAAACTCTCTCATGGGCTCGAACTTACGAAGTGCTTTTGTAAACTCGGCGCTGGTTCGTGAACGGCTTGATCATCCTCATCCCTTTCCACCCCCTGCAGCTCGTGTCTGGAAGGTACGACGTGTGTAGGTTGTACAGAATCCAAATTGCTACTTGCTATCCACGTTCTACAAATATCAGATGCTGTTACTATTTCCGATGCGTATTAACGATTAATCCAGGATTAACGTACTGTACTCCAGGAGTAAAAATTTTAACCGCTAGATGCGGGAAAACGATAAACTAAGGAACGATTGATGCGGGATTAATTTTTATAGTTAGTTTAAATACTGTAGTATTTATCAGGACTCAAGAAATTGAGCAATGTTTCTCGAAAAGCGATATATCCGGGAAAGGTAGAACGATCGTATATATATATATATTTATTTATTTCTATTAAAGAAAATCATAATATAAATGCAAATTATATCTTTTTAAACAAAATTTTTAAATTCGTGTTTTACTTAATGTATTGAAGAAAATAATTTAATAAGTGGCAATTTTATGATTTTAACTTGTAAATTTGCTTACTTATTGCGAAATTTTTCTTATAAGTTGATATGTTTTTCGTCTTTTAATTAAAGTAACTTAAAATATATAATAAAAATGTTAACGCAGCATTATCCGACTGGTAGATCGCGATCTCTTAATTCATTTGAAAAGGCTGTCTTTTAAAATAGGTTGAGAAGTTAATGCTTTCTGAGTTGTTTTTAATGCAATTTTTGACAAATAAATATTTTAATAACACGCAAGACATTGTCTATTTAATTGAAACTAATTGTTTTAATTAAATAGACTTTTTTACGTTTGTGTAAAGTTATTCGAAGAATTTAATCATTTTTTAAAATTTTGTATCATAAAGAGCTTCAGATAAATGGAGTTAATCTTTCAAGCAAAGTTACCGAAAAAATAAAGTTTAAAAACTATTTAATTTTTACAATATTGAATCATTTATTTCAGGTAAATCCAATATAAAAAATGATAAAATATAACTTCCAAACAATTCGTGCAGAAACAGTTAAGTTTACCTGAAAGAGTATTACGAGCATTAATTTTCTTAAATTGAATATGCTGTAAGATTTAATTTAATAAATAAATCTAGAATTTTGCTATGATTTTGATTATTTTTAGCATAAAATACAATTAAATAATTAAAAAATAATAATAATTTTTATACAGTTTAACTTGAAAAGAAATAAGAAATGCTTAAGCTTGAGTGCTGAAATTTGAAAGTTTTAAGACAAGAAAATACTTTGAAAATTTTAAATATATTAAAATTTTATGAAGTTCTGATATTTCCAATATCTCATTTATTAATTATTTATCTTTATTTATATTAATTTCAATTTTAAAACGGAAACAATGCGCTACAATGAGGTAACTCGAATTTCAAGAAAAAGTGGAAAATTCAATTAAATGCTCAATTGACCATCTTGATCTATTCTCAGGAACTGTCCAATTGAAGAAAATCGATTTGTAAGGAAAATCAACCCAAAAATTTAATTTTTTCATGATTCGATTTCATGTTTTATGCCATTCAAGCTTATCTAAAAAGCCTATTCCGATTAAAATTGCGATGTAAACTTTAAATTATAATAAATTCTATGTTTTTTACCGCAAAATAAAATAATTTTCATTTTAAAAAATATACCAAGAATTTTAAAGTAACACATTAATTTAATTTATTAACGTTATTATCATATAAAGTTAATTAATTTATCAACAAGAAGATCGCGAACCCGTTTAAGTTATATTGCTGAATTTATACTGATAAAAGGTTGAAAAAATAGCTTCTCGAATGGTAGAAAATCATTTAATAAAATAACTTTTAGTGAATTATGAATAAGATCGATCATATTTATCGATATAAATGTATTATATCTACATACATTTATTTTCAATTCGTTATTTTGGAGATTTACTTTAAAATTATTTTGTAAATAACATTGATGTGCGCCATATGTTCTCTTAAAATCAAAGATTCAAGTCAAAGAAATTCAATTTTATTCTTTTATGAGTTTACTCAGTATATTAAATTCTTATCACAGTCTTCTTTAATATTATTTTGTTCCCGCGAGTGTTCATATTACAGAAATCAAAATTTATGAGTTAGTTCTAAAATCAAAATCGAATTAATTATAATACTGCAGGGAATTAATGTTTTCGAGTTCTTTGAATATTCGATATACCAAAATTGACTTATATAATAAAAAATAAGCATTAATTTAAAATATTTAATACAGAAAAATATATATATAAAACTTAAAAAGGAAAGGTATATTTATTTTACATATTCTATAACTTATATTACATCAATTAATTTAATTCTAAAAAAAATCTGAATTTGTAAAATTATTTTAAAATTTTACTTATTTTAAATGCTGTTTTGAATAATTTAAAAAGTTGTTTAAGTTAAGGTTTTGTTCGTGGGTATGTCTATACACGTTTGAGAAATGTCTGGTAAAAGGTTTGCAATGGATGCTTGAAATTTTTATGATAATTACTGCCGAATTTAATTAATTCTCATAATTTAGTTATAATAAATACCGTTTAAAGTAATGTTGTACCATATTAAAATAGTAATATTGAATTAAATTAAATTACAGTAAACAATTAAATTAACACCATATTAAATTAGGATGCTAATAATATTGAACCAGCTGTGTTGATATCTTAACAAAATTTCGTACGAATCTTGGATCGGAACTCTAGAATTTTTATTCAAAATTTTGAAATAAAATTAAGAAAAATTCGAAAATTATAATTCTGAATAACTTTCTATAAAGTTTTAATTATAATAATTGATACAATTACCATAAATGATAAATATACTAAGGTAAAAGATAACATTGTGCTAATCTTAGATAAGCTTAATTTAATATGAAATTTTTGATTAGAATTCCAGAATCTTCATTAAAAAAAAAGTGTAAAATAAAATTGAAAAAACTAAAATTATAATTTTAAATAACTTTCTGCATACTTTCAATCTTAATAATTTAATTGATTTTCAATTTTTTTTTATTACCTTTTGTTTAAATTGCTTTCAAGCAATTAATTACTTTGACTTTTTCTTTTTGTTCTGCACGTTATTAAATGGTACAAACTTAATTATAGTTTTAATCATATTTTACGGAAATAATAAACAGTTTCATCATATTTGCAAAAATATCCAAAAATACTCAAAAAAATTTAAATTATTTGCAATTTATCAAATAATAATTTAAATTTTTTAAATAATAATATTGTTTAAATTATGTATTTTTTCATTTTAATATTTGATTCAATGCTTAAATTTTTATACATGAGTGCAAATAGTGTAATAACGAAACTACTTTGTAATAAAGAAATAGTTACGATCCATCAAGAAAATTATATTCGTTTTCATCTATTAATATGGCACACGATATGTCTCTTTCCTCTTATTTCATCATCATTGATAAAAAAAGAAAAGAAAAGAAAGAAAAAGTTTAATTTTCTTGATAGAAACCATATAAATATCATTCGGGAGTGAAATTTTACTTTTGTAATTTTGGAACAGCTAATAGCGAGGTTGAGGCCGAAGTTTTAAACGCGAAAACGTGTACGTCGGACGTTGAGCGCCGCTTTCCTGTAAGCCTAGAAGTTTGACAATGGTGGTTGGAAAGTCAGTGGAATCATGCTCGACATTCCAAACGCCATTGTCAAACTACTAGGCTTACAGGAAAGCGGCACTCAACGTCCGACGTACACGTTTTCGCGTTTAAAACTTCGGCCTCAACCTCGCAAATCTTTTGCTTAAACATTGATTTCTTTTTATCATTAGGACACTAGATATATTGATTACTCAACTTAGAATACCATAAAACGACAATTATTTATGATTATTTTCAGTATATTTTTATTTAATTTAGTTTAAATGTTGTAATAGATAATAATGTTCCTTAGATTTATTGTAAAACTAGCAGGTAGGCCCGGCGTTGCTCGGGCAAAAGTAACAATAGCGAAGATAGATTATTACGTTATAGTCACAAAAGAAAAAGAGTAATTTCAAGTATTTCTAAAGAAAGGTCGAATTTGAAAATCGAATGTTCTAATATTGTTAGATTTTCACGACATGTTCTGATTTTATCGTTCGATTTTTATCGAATGTTCTAAAGAAAAACCGAACTAATCTGTTTAAATTTGAAAACCGAATGTGTTCTAACATATTACTCTTTCTCTTTTTTTTTTTTTTTTTTTTTTTCCAGAGCCCATAAATCTTGCACGTCGCTTTCTCTTGTTCTCCATTGTTATTTAACACTTTGGTACTTAAATATGGTACCCTAACTGTGTACCAAATTTCAACTTTCAACTCCTAACCGTTTTAGCGAATATTAAGATTATTACGTTATAGTCAACCTTACCCGTTTTCACAGAATGCAAGAATTGGGTCCTCCCTGTTTCCAGAGTAATTACAGAATTTTTAGATAGGTCTAAAAATATGTTCGATTTCCCGCAAAAACAAAAAATACTGCATCTGCGTCTTGCACGTCGCTTTCTGTTAATACTTCCATTGTTACGTAACACTTCCATCGTTGATGGAAGTGTTAAGACTTAATCCTGTCCCTCTCCCCCGCGGGGAGGAATTTCGAAAAATCCCTTCTTAGTGTGCGTTCTCGTGACGTACCCTAACTGTGTACCAAATTTCAACTTTCAACCCCTTACCGTTTGGGCTCTGCGCTGATTATTATTATTATTATTATTATTATTATTATCAACTCGTCTCGATTATATATATAGATTAAAATGATATAATATATGCTTAATTATTTTAGAATTTTCAAGTATGGTTATACTTTCTATATTGATCGATATTTACACGATGACAAATTTAAATATCATTTTCAAGTTTCGTGTTTTTCAACTAGTTTAGACACAGATCTTACTTTAAAATAATAAAATGATCATCGCTTTATTCGGGAATAAGATTTAGGACCTCTCGAAGTGACCGCGATCCACTGATTGAATATTCTTTTGGTTTATTTTCTTGAATATAAAATTTAACTAATTTAAAAACTTAATTATATTCGAACTTCATAAAGTTACGATCATGATTTTTGCGACTATTAATATGGTAATAAAGATCCTAACCAATCATTTATTAAGCAAAATATATTCATGTTATTTGATAGTATAAATTAACACATTATCACAAAATTGTGTTTATAAACAAGGTCAAATTTAGACTTATTGACTCCTAAGCTATAATTTATAAGATCTTATAGATATTCTATGAAATGTTAAAAGGTTACGAGGTTACTACTTTAGATGTGGGTCCTAATTTTTAACGTATTTTTCTTATATGTGAATCTGACCGTGTTTATAAATGACGGTTATAGCTTTAAAAATCGTATATTATATATTGAAAAGATTGGAATATATTTAAAATATGCCCATATATATTATATTTTATATACTTTATTTCTTCCACGTATTACTTGTTATTTATTCGATGACTTTATCGTTAAAAATCCATTAATCAACTAAACTTGACTAAATTTCAAAAAATTAAATATCCTTATAATTTATTAAAACTCATAAGAAAGTATTTATCGATCTAAATAAATACTCTTCAACAATAATTTATTTCTTAGAATTAAAAGAAATTACTATTTTTAGAATAAATTGATCATCGAAGTATTTAAGGTTATCATTTCCAGATGCCTAATATATAATGTTACTTATTGTCAGAAACGTTTGAAATTTTCTATTTAAAAAATAATCGAGTAGAACAAGTAATTCTGTAGAGTTTGTATCTATGTAAAATGTTTTTTTTTAATCTCGCTTCGTTTACTATATTATAGTAATGATGAATATGGTACTTGATTTAACATGATGCAGTATGTTTGTAATGACCTTTTTACGACACTTTTCTTTCAAATATATTATTTTATCTGAAGTTCTGAATTATAAATTGGATGTAGAATATATATTTATATATATTTAAACATTTTTTATATTTTAAAACCAATGCAATGCGCGTTTTTACAAATTCTCTCCATTACCTCAACCATTTACGAAGACTTTTCATGTTTTTTCTTAAAAGACCTTAAAAACAAGCTCTTAAGTTATCTACCTTTTGTAAATCTAAGGAGATTTGGAATAGAATGGGGAATTGAATTCGGACTCTTCGGCTAATTCACTTGAGACACTATATTTCCAGTTCATTAGGAACGTATTGATTGTGTTTATCTTCATATTCAATAAGTGTATGTAGTTGAGAAGTTATATAAAATAAGAAAAGGTAAACTATATTTACATCTATTTAATTAAATAAGTTAATTGTTTTAGCTGATATGTGCAATACATTTGAATGACCTTTCACAACTTTTTATTTTCAAAAATAACATTTTATTTGAATTATAAATTTAATAATAGAATACGTATTTTCATATATTTAAAATTTGCATGAATCTAAAAATATAAAAGAATGTTGATTTTTAGAAGATTTCAAGGCATTCACTCATTCTTCTAAACATAAAAACTTTATAAATTTTTCAATGATAATAAGTATATCAGGATAAAATGTAAATTACAAACAACTCAAACTTTGTCTATAAATACAGTAAAAGTGCATAAATATCGAAATAAAAATTCACAAATTTAAAAGCAAAGAAATTAATATTATTACTTATAAGAAGTAACTTATCATTTATATTTTAGAAATATATAAAATAAATAAATTTAATAAATATATAGGATGGTCCATCAACCGAAATAAACCATCAAAAGATTTTTAAAGAATTTTTTAAAGTTTGTGATTAATAAAGGATTTGAATAAGACAATAATTTAGCTTTTATAATAATTAACTGACTTTAGATCAGCCACGTATAAAGTAAAATCTATAAAATCCCGTACAGCAAATTTCTTTATTTATATCTAAAATTAACCTAATTAATTTAATAAATATACAGTGTGCTTCAAAAGTCAATTAATAGTATGAATCGCTCGAAAGAGCTATTTTTAAAAAAGTTATAATTTGCATATTGAACAAGAAAGATCTCATGTTTCGAACAGTTTTCTTTTTCTTTTTTTAGTTTGCAAGTAATATCTGAATAAGACAGCAATTTAGTCTTTACAGTGGGTTAATTAACCGACTTTTGTGACACCACATATATCGTAAAATATTCAAACACTAAAAGAATTTTTACAATAAAATTTTCATGAAGAAATGTAAATATTTTGAATATATTTTGAAATATTGAAACTTTGAAAGACATAATATATAAAATCTTAAATCGTTATTTGAAAATTTTTGAAATATTTCTTGAATGAAAACAGTTAAGAAACTGTTATTAAGTTATATATTTACAAAAATAAATAACAGATATTTCGCAAAAAGATTTTAGAAATTATTGATATATCGATTATCCAGTTCCGAATGAATCATTTAACCTTACTTCAGGAAATAGTTCTTCAGTAAATCATTGTAAAACTATATTTATCTGAAGAAAATATCTAAATTTCATCGTACATTTTTTCAAATATCGAATACCAGAATCTAGATATATATATATATTTTATTTAGATAGTCGAATTTTTTCCATTTTTAAGCATTAAAATAATCGACTGTTATTCTTTTTTTTCAATATTGCATTGGTATTTTAAGAAACCCATTTGCAAATGTTGGAAAGGTTTGAAGAAATAGACTTTAAAAAAATGTTTAAAATATATATACATATATATAGATAGATTTTTAATATGTAACGAGTAATTATTAATTGTGATATCGTCAAAATGCCGGGCTGCAATTTTTAATCATACTTTTCCTGTAACAATACAAAATCGTGTCGGTCATCTATCTAACACGTTTTAGAGAAGAATGTTTGAATTGAAATAACGTGACTTCCGGTTTGTATCTGATGTTCTTGTATAGTTAATCGGGGCCGCCTGATCGTAATGTTTCCATATTTCGTCTAATCTTTCATCTACCTTACTTTTGTATTGAAATTGAAGAAAGACAGACGGACAGACAGACGACATTGGAAATTTATAGGGCTACAGTTTTTCAAATTGCAACCCAATAACATTTTTTTTTTTTTTTTATAATTCGAATCATTTGCCTTTTAAAATATTTTGTTTTGGACTAGAAATTATTCTATTTAATCAGAATTTAGTGTTAAGAATAGACTATTTCTTTTAATGGAATTAATTTTTATAGAACGGAAGCTGTTTTCTTTAATTTATGCTAGAATTAACCATCGGAAATGTGAATGAACTGTAATGAAAATTTGGATTTATATATAAAATATCAAGAAATATAGTAAATATTTTAGTAACAATGCACAATTACTTTTATTTTAGTGAAACAAATTAATGAACGTTTCATTACAGTTAATTAAATTAGTGATCGTTTCATTTCGTGCCATTATGAAGCATTATGAAAGAGTTCATAATGACACGAATAACATCTAATTCTATTTCTATTCGTAAACAATACACATTGTTTCGCTTTATCAAATCAAATTAATGAACGTTTCATTATAATCAATAAAATTATTTAATGTTTTAGTTTCGTGTCGTTATGAAAGCTTCCAATACATTTTATAATGACATAAATTCGATAATTTCAATTGGAATTCAGGACATTTTACTTTGACATTTTATCAATATACACAACGTAGTTTACTTTAACGTTGTTTCATCTTAAGGTTACGAAACAAAATGCCATCCAAATAAAATTTTTTCTGATTTTATGCAATTTTTGTTAAGAATAGATTTATTTAATTTAATCGGCTTTATAAAAAATACATTTATTAGATTTACATTATAATTTCGCAGTAAAAGTTCCATTTTGGTTTTATTGGGCTGCAATTTGAAAAATTGTAGTCCTATAAATTCCCAATGTCGTCCGTCTGTCCGTCTGTCTTTCTTTAATCTCGAGAAAGTAATTAGACAGATGAAGACTAGATTAAATATGGAAACCTTATGGTCAGGAGGCCCCGATTAACTATATACAAACTTTTAATACAAACCGGAAATTGTGTTATTTCAATTCAAAACTTTTCCGCTGAAAGCTGTTACATAGATGACCGGCACGACTCTATTGTTAAAGGGAAAGTATGATGTACAAGGGCAAGCCACTACTAATTTGAGGTGGAGAGCATATATTTTAAGTTAAATAAATTAAAAATATGATTTAAAAAATGCAGCCCGGCATTATGACGATGTCACAGTAAATAATCGCTAGTTTATCTTAAGTTGTTGATTCAAATGTTTAACGCAAATTTAGATAATTTTAATTATTTAATATAATTAAATTTAAATTAAACATAAAACTAAGTTACATAATATACATATATAGTTCTGAAAGTTCGAGATGCCTAAGACTCTTAACATTTTGAAGCTCCCGTAAATGTGAGGCGCAAATTAAATTGCTCAGCTGAACCTCCTATGAGAGAGCCTCTATGCATATTATTTATAAATATACTCAGTTGTAGAGAATATGGATATAAATATAAATATACTGTCAATTTTTGAAGATCTACATGAACTAAATGTTAAAATCTTAACGAGACAGGATTTCATTTTGCTTGATTACTCTTTCTTTTGGCTTAATATATAATTTTTGCACCAATGTGATATATTTCTACGCTTTCTTTTTTTCACATATATGCCTTTATGTAACCCATATAAATAAATATTCACAAGAGCATTCATGGGCATCATGTAAATTTGTAACACAATTTTTTTGCTACTGAACTTCTCTTTGTTTAGTAGCAAAGAAACGGTATTGGTAATGTTAACTATATTGTTCTATAAGCTTATATAAAAATATATGTCTGAACCAATATATACATTGCAAGAATATATAGATACTTGTATGTAGAATATATATGTTTAATGACATATAACAGCATGCAAAGAAAAATGAAAAATACGCTTCAATAGTATATATAAATATCATGTAGAAACATGTTCGCAAGAACATATTTGTAGCCTTATGTTCAAAGTCAACAAATTCAATTTGATAACGTCATTTATATAATTTATTGCCTATTTTGTAGCCAAGTCACAAGTATATTTCCTTCGAATTCAAAGTGCTCTTACTTGATATTAATAATTCACTGGAGAGCAATTGTTCCGATTGTAGTGAATAAATCAATTTTAGTGCAATTAGTTATGCTAATTTCAACTAATCTTTCGACCTTTTGAGGTATTATTTCATAAAATTCAACAGTCTTTGCAGGATTTTCGTATAGAATATTCTTGTTTTACGCTACAAATGACTGTATAATTGTTACTTGTTACAGATACGTGTAAACTGATTTATTTACTTTTTATCGATCTCTCTTGACACGAACTCGCATTTTGCCAAGACATTTACATTATTATTTAATAGCTTTTAACATAAATAATTTAAAAACAATAAATATTAAATAAATACGAATCATAAAATATTCAATATATGATATTTATTCTTACTTTTAATTATAAAATTATAAGAATATGCTTCAAGTTATTGCTCTTCTACTATTCACTAGGATCGATAGATATATCTTAAATTTTTATTTTTTTTATTATTATTTTTTAACTCTTTCCGCCCTGTGGACACTAAGAGGGCCTCTTTTAGTAGGCCCATTATGGGTTCTGCCAATGGGGCGACCGGGTGGTGAGGGACGGGGCCCGACATATCCGAACGGACCACCACCCGAAAAATTCCTGGGGATTATTCGACCCGTTCGGATTCGATCCCGGGTCCCCCAGAGCGGTAGGCTGCCACCTTTACCGCTCGGCCATCCGGCCGTCAGTTTTTTTTTTTATTTATTTATTTATATTCGTATATTTAAATATTTCGATATAAAATACGAAAATATCAAAAGATATCAAGATTTCCTGCTCTTGTGTATCATGAAAAATTTCTTTCGATATCTTCAAACTAACAGAAATCGGATTCGTCGAGTGAATCAATGCGCTTTCATCCACTCAGTCAAAGGTCTTGCCTTTCTTCAAATAACCAATAAAAAAATGAAGCTTAACATAAAATTCGCCTTTTTTTAAGATCCTTTCACGTTCAAAAACAAGAATTTTTTTTTTCTAAATTCTTGTTTTGACCTTTTTCCGTGATTCTTCCATCATGTCAACAATACTACCTTGTTTGTCATGGTTTTAAAAAGGTTGTAATTCAACTAAAATATAAATTTTAACAAATCAAATTATATAAAACTATAAAAAATATAACAATTTATTAAATTTTTATTTAATCGAATAATTTAAATGGCTACAAAGCACAGAAAAATCGATATAAAGAATAACTCCTTAAATGCCGCAACACCGCATAACTTATTTTGGCATTCAACGGGTTAAAAATAAATTACTAAAAATCTTATAGAACTTCAAGAAAATCTTAAAATTTTCAGGATTTATTAATTCTAATTTAAATGAAATAAATTAAATAAAGTTTTACGCATTTTATTTTCTACAGACGTGGGAATTATGTTAAATTTTGTGTTGATGACACCAAAAGCTACAACCATTTGTATAATTTTCCGATATAGAATCTATAAAATAATATTTTCGTTAGATATTTTGAAATATTATTGATGTTTTTAAAAAACGATGAAATCAATAACTAATCTCGAGAGAATTCTAATTCGAAAAGTTTAAACTTTAGATTTCTTATTCTATAGAAGTAATGGGATCTCCTCCCTGGTTACTTGTCTCTTGAAATTTAAACAAGTAACACATCAAAGAATATTTAAGAATCTATTCACATTTCGATTTACTGATCAATTTACTGATCATTGATAAGTAAATCGAAATGTGAATAGATTCTTAATCTTAAAGTGAGAAAGAATTACTTGGAATTTAAAAAAAAAAAAAAATTGTTCTTTTATGGGAAGAGCAAATTACAGTCATTAATGGCAGCTTAGAAGATTAGTTTAATTTAATTATAATTTAAGTTAAATTTAAATACATTTATAACTATAATGATGAAACCATAAAATGCATTTTCTTTACATAATATGTAAATTATGAAATGTTTTGTTTTCTACAGTCAAACTTCCATTTAGCACTATCATTTGTTAGAATGAAATCGAATGTCACACTGAACCAAAGTACCTCAAATAATAAAAATTATACCGTACATATTAAACTGTATACAAGTTTAAACTTAAGAATTTTAAATCATACAATTTAGTGACAACAATATGATTTGCAAAGCAAAATAGTACGTTTAGTAATTCACAGATAATGAAGTGTTCTCTATCTGATCTGTTTACAATTATTCGTTGTCGCTACGGCAGTATTTAGGAGGTCTGTTTATCGAGGTTTGGCTGTATTCATGAGGAAGATCAGTTTATTGGCTTTTTACAAAAATATCTCTGTTTATATTAGAGGTATGTCAAAGTTTGGCTGTAATGTGCATATTACAAAATGTATTGCTCCTGTAAATAGCATATAAATTAGGATTCCCAAATTTTGGAAAGTCAGAGAAAATCAAAGAAACTCAAGAAAATTAAGTATTTCTAAATGAAATAGGCTACTATAGTCAGCTATTTTTATTAACTTATTGAATGTCACAAATTGATTAAATTTTCGTTAATTTTTTGGATAAAACGTGTTACTGCATTACTTTCTCACAGAAAGCTCATTTCGACATACCATAGTAATTAGCCTGTTTAAAATTTAGTACACTTGGCCCTACGTCTTAACTCTGCAGTTATATGAACATGATGTCGAAAATGGAACGTATTTGTTAAATCGTCTCAATGAACTTGATCCTATCACAACTTCCTCAATAAATTCGTGTTGTACACATAATTCAAGGCTAAAGCCCTGCTATAACAGATGACATTTCCAATGTATTATGGCACATGCTTATACTGACAGTTTGATGTGACCGTTGCTGTAGATTGCGGTCATTTTATTAAACGTTAAATACGTTATTTTTTCCTTTATATTGTTAAGTTACTTTCTAGTAGATTCAAAGCTGTATTTATCATAACACAAAATATAAAAATTGAGAGTTATCTACTTGGAGTAAACTTTAATCCTAAACAGGAATTCTAACAGCAAGATGTTGATAAGGCTGTTTTATTCATTAGTTTAACAATGTCTGATGTGGTAAAAATATCAAAGATTATCCCTCTTAACATGAAAAATGTTCAAAATATTATATTACATACAGTATCTTGCATGTGAAAAATAACTAATTATTTTACAAGTTTCTATTCTCGATTAATACCATATTGCATACTAGAAAGCAGTGTATAATGGGGATGAGTGGAGAGAGAGAAGGAAAATTGTTAGGCCAGGGATTAAGTAATATGCAGCTAAATTGAACTTCCTACCACTCACAAAAATAAATATTAAAAATATGCTGTGACATGTATTAAAAAAAATTAGGTTGGGAAGAAAATTGAAAGTTGCTTTAGAGGAAATTTAGGATTAGAAAATCAGGGAAATGGGTATGATTTTAATTTGGGAACTTGATTATATATTATCTTTCATTTAATATAAAAATATTGAAATTATTTTTGTAAAGTTTTTAACACTTTTTCATGTATTTTCATATTCTCTATTTAATATATGAATTAAAATTATATTTATTTAGATAATTTTCATTCGTGCATTTACTACTAAAAACTTATTTTTAAAAATTATATTTTAATATATATATAATAATTCTATACAAATCTGTAATAAAATATGATGTTTTTGAGCAATTTTTTAAAAACTAATTTAAGTTATATAAATTTAGATAATTTACTTTTTTAGAATTTTTAATATCTTTTTCACTAGTATCAGTTTTAATTATAAAGATATAATAATAAATTATTTAACAGGATTTAATATCACCCGGACCGGATGATAGGAACTGGAGAGGTATTGGTATTGCTCTACTGGTTATTGTAGCTGTGTGTGCACTCATTGTTGCAGCAGTCATTTTATTGACTCCAGGTAAGTTTTCCTTACTTTTTAGCTCAATATATACTTTTAAGATATTTCTGAACGAATTTTTACAATAAATGCAATAATTAAGCCTGCTTGTTAGATAACAGGAATCTGATATGGAACTTATCATAAGCTTCTTAATTTAATTGATGAATTTAATGTAAAACGTAATAAAATAATATATAAATCATTTAAATTAATAGGATGAAAAGTTATTCTATAGAAGAGAATTAAATATTATATTAATTGCAATGAAGATTATGAGTTTTCGCGTTCTAAATCAATCGATCGTTTCGTGTACATTAGCAGAGGATATCCTTAAATATTTACTTAATCATCCAAGATGATTAACTGTTGATTATTATGAACAAGATTAATTTAAATAAATAATCGTGATGTAAACCTCGATGTAAGAAAACAAGATATTTAAAAGTTAACAAAATAGTAAAAGGAAGAGTACTAGGTGGAATACACGGGAAAATAGACAAAAAATTTATTTTAATCACAGATTAAATTTTTTATATGTTATTTTTCCACCTAAAAATGAGTATATATTTTCAATATTAATAGATATATATATAGAGACTTATAAAAAGGTTTATAGGCTTATAAAGAGATGCAGGCTTCTTGCTTCTCTTGAAGGCTTCTTGCAGCTCTTCAGTGGCTGGATGGTCGAAGCGACAAAAGCGTTAGTCTACACAACGATCCTAACATTAACCCGAAGATGTCTGGAGGATTCGGCTTCGAGTTCGGATCGGATTCACAAAGATTTCATGAATGATTGATCCGATGTGCGAGAATCGGAGACGGCCCTACGTAAAGGTGAAAAAAAGCGACGCATAGACAACGCAGATTTGGTAGTATTTTGATAGTTAAATCAACAAATTAGTAATTATTTAAAATGTAAGTGTACTTGTTGCATCTGAAGAACGATCATTTTCGAATTACTACCACCGAACAAATGTCAAAAAATTTTCTTTATTTTCGATCATGTCCATTGAAAGAGATATTGCTACAGAAGTGAACTTTTCTACTGTAATTAATGAATTCGAGCTGCTAGACCAGGAGAGCAATTTTGTAGGTGAATTTCTATAAACCTATTGAATTTTGCAATTTATTGTAAAACTATTGTATACATTTTTATTACTTTCTTGTATGTTTTACTGCCTGTTTATATATTTAAAATGTTCATATTATTGTAGACCTAAATAGATCTAACTTCTACCTCCATCGCTCTTTTAATGGGCCTCAAAAATAAATTTTTTGCCTAAGGTCTCACAAATCCTAGGGCAGAGATGGCGAATCTTTTTGTATTCGCGTGCCATATTGTAAGCATACTTAGCTGTAAAGATCTTAATGCGTGCCAAAGTTTCAGTCTTCGAATAACGATATTTAAAGAAATTAAACGAATACGCTTTAATTAGAATAACTGTAAAAAAGCTGCTTGAAAAAAGGATGATCAGGTGATAAACCAAAAGGATGATTGAAAAAGACAAAAATCGTATGATACATTACGTGCCAGATCCGTTCTCCTTACGTGCCACTTCGGGCACGCGTGTCATAGGTTTGCCACCTCTGTCCTAGGGCATTCTCTGGCGAGACCCGCTTACATCCGGATCAAATCACTCACGAAAATTTTGTTATCCGACTTGCTCGGGCCTGTTCCTGTGATAGACATTAATACAATTCTTCATAGTGCCATAAGGTGGCAAAAGTTTAAAAAACAAATGAATAAAGAAAAGACATCTTTTCAACCTGTAAAGTTAAAATCGTAGAGTCATTTTATTATTAGTATTTTTCAAATTGGTTATTATCAAACAGATTTAACAATATTTTTACTTTCAAATTTAAATATTAGCTTTTTGCTAATCTGACAGACTTAATTAATAATATTGTACTTCAAAATTCTCCCGACATTATGTTTAAATCTTTAATAAAAATATATCATAATTCTTCCGTTCTAACATCTTATTGGGTCATATTGGTCCTTCTATTTTTTTCCTATCTTCCACATTCTTCCTTCGTGTACTACCTTCTAGTCTTTTTAATCTGATCCCTCCATCTCTCTTCTTGTCTTTTCTTTTTGGTCTATTGCCTACAATTGTTTTATCTGTGGTGCTTTCTTTGTGTCCTTCTCGCGTCTTTCATATGTCCAAACCACTTCAAATATGTCTTTCTCATCCTGTCCATCAGACTGCTTACATTTAGGCTAATCCTAATCTTTTCGTTCCCTATTCTGTCTCTTCTAGTTTTCTCTTTTATTGTTCTTAACATTTTTACTTTCATTACTTGTATTCTTTCGCTAGTAAAGAAATATATATAAGTTATATAGGGATGGCTCAAAAGTTAGCCGTATTGTCTTAATTATAGATGTACAGTACATGTCAGTATAAATCGTGATTGAGTTTCTTTGACGAGAAAATGTGATTAAAAATTTAAGTATTTGAGTAAGCTTTACAATGGTTAGCTGACTCCTGGGCCACTTTGTATATTAAATAAATACATCATCACTAGCTCTTACTTGGGTTTAAGTTAATGGATAGCTATTAACACGAAAAATTTATTTATTATTTTATATCATAAATTATAATCACGAAAAAAGAAATTGGAGATATTTCATTCATATTTTATCCTCGAAGACAAAAATAAAAAATAACATTTGTTATAAATTTAAAATTATTTGCGTTTGTAACGATAAAATGTAATAAAATACAACATTTTATTTTCATTTTTTCGAAGTAAACAACGGAGAAAATCAAGATTTATCACTTTACAAATGGATTCTTGCATTGATTCTAAGCACTTTTAGATTTACTCAGTACATCTGTTTGTAAAAACAGTACGCTAGTAGACAGGTTATCAATTTAAAACATACAAAATATATCTTTGAAATTAGTCAAAATTATATAATTAGGATCCACGAAATTCGATTTATAAACTAAATTCCGATGGATGAAATTTGTGGATATTTTTTTTTTCTGAGTTTTAAATTAAATACCAGCAAATAATTAATTTCAATAATTAAATTTTATTTAAGTTAGTATTTGGAAACGTTATAAATTTAATTTTTTTTAAATTTAATTTAAGATACAAAATCGAATTTTGGGATTCTTTTATCATAAAAATATTAATCTTATTAATTAATTAATGAAAACTTCAAGAAAAGTCTGTTGAAGTTTAAATAAATTTCGTTAAATATAATAAATTAAATTATATTTACGAAAAATAATTATAATTAATTGCTTTAAATCAAGTAAATTGAATAATTTAATCAAGAAAAGAAGGCAATAAATTTTATAAAGCGAAGTAGTTAATTAGAATCAATTAACAATTAAAAGTTAATCGAAATGATTCAAAATTCAGGAATCATTTTACAAATTGATTTTATTGATTTCTTTAATGTCCTATTCTCGTGATACCTCTTACATAGATTGACTGTTAATTCCTTTCATTATAGATCCTTAGCCATTTATTGGAATCTTATATTATTGTTTGGAATATAACATTTGTTTCGATTGCAAACATTTAGTCTACAAATTCATTGTTAAGTGAATTAAATGGATAGATGCTAATTTTAAAATAATTTAGTAAAATTACAATTGAAATCTACAAGAATTGTAAGAGAAATCTTTAAAGCCATGAAGAATTTCTGATCGCTTTCTCTTGTAATTCTTGCAATTTTCAAACTAAGTTATATGTGAAAATGTATACACTTAATGATGGGGTCTTTTAGATGTCCAGAGTCCCTAATTACTTTCTAAGGTCCCTAATATATTAAAAAGAAGCGTTAAAAATCATTTTAAGTAATAATATTTGAGAAAAAATAAACGTTTTTAATACTCAAGAAATGCAATAGAAGAATGAATAATTCGTAACAGCTGGTTTGAGCTTATTAAATACGAGGCCTGAGAAAAAAGACCCTTTTGTATCCTGTCATAGGGCCTTTTACTAATTCCATACTAAGTTATTGATATCATGTAAATTTATAGTCAACCACACAGAAAAAGTTGCGAAATATTGTAAGAATTCCAAGCATTTCCTTTATTTTCACTTGGTTTAACTCTCAATAAACTTGTCACTTTGATTTATTGGTTTACTTTCAAGAAAGTTTCTTCTTTCTCAAACCTGTTAGAATCAATTGAACCAATTTAACCTTTCATTAATAAATAAATTTAAAATTAATCAATTTAGAATATAATTAACTGATAATCAGAAGTTAATAAAATTCGAAATTCATAAAATTTCGAATTTTAAGCATTGAAATGAAGAATTAAAAGCAAATTCAGAGCGATTAATTAATAATTACCTGAAATACATTGAAAGTACAGTACAAGAATTAAGTTTTTATATGCCTTTTACAGTACATTTCTATCACATTTACATACAAAGTTATTAAAAGTTTCATGTTGTAAAAGGATTTTATAATCACTCTGCATATAGCTTTATCCACAAGAATGAATACGATTTATGAAAAATATTTCCAATGGGAAAAAATTAAATTAAATTTTTTAAATGAAAATAAAATTAAATATTCACTTATTTGTTGACTTATAAATCATTTACCAGAAGTTTTAATGTATGGTTGATTTTCCATGACTTTAATTAGATGAGCGACATCACGGATTTAATTTAAATTAGTTTTCAACTGTTGCATCTCTTGTGAATAAAGTTGACTTTTATGTATATAAAGTTATTGATGCAAATCGTTAGAATGTAAATAGGAAACACCATTAAATCAAATCTTTCAAATAAACTTTCGTCGAAATTTTAATTACTAAATTAATCATTAACTATAATTACAGTTTAAATGAAATTTGCATTTTATGATCAACATTTTTATATGATTTTCTTTTATTTTGCTGAAAATTTTATTTGTTTTAAGTTTTAAATAATTTTAATTACATTAAAAACTTTTAAATTTTACAATTTAATGAGATATAAAATTTGATCTTTGTTATGATTGCTGTGCACACTACATGCCGATTTTTGTGGATCCAGCAGCAAGTATAGTTAATTCTTTCTTTATATTTGTTAAATATAGTTAAAAGCATCATTTTAAATAATATAATTAGCTAAATTGAATCTTATTATTCGCTGATATATGAAATTCAATCTTCGTATCGAGTGGTTTCGTGTTCTCTTTACAAAGCACATTATTCCCTGATTTCTGTAGATCAATAAGCAGGGGCGGACTGGCCATGTGGAAAATGTGGAAAATTCCACACGGGTCGTATACAATTTGGGCCGTTTTTCTAAATATGTACATAATATACCGTTTTGTTCGGTTTTATTTTTTAAAAAAATTCATTTATTTTTTTTCGTTAAGTAAGATAAATTTCAATTTTTAGGTGTAATATAGATATATGTGTAGGCCTTTATCGTTTTACCCGGCCCTATCAGAGGCCGAAGTTAAATTAGTCCAGCCGACCCGAGTCCAACACTACATTGGCCGACTCGGCCCAAACAAAGCATCCTAAGAGAAAAATAATCAAAACAGACAAAGTTGGTCATTTGTTTACGTTGCTAGAAACTATTCACCACCCCTATGAATCTTTGGAAGCACGAGTTACTGGTTTTTCACCCTGCCACTATGATTACAATCAACGTTTTGTTGATTGTAATCATAACAGATTTAATGGCCAATTATATCATTTCGTTTATTTTAGATAAATTATTATTGAATAACATTTTTACTTATCTATATTCCAAACGATTTAATTAAAAATAATCTATTTTTTAGGTTCAGCTAACTAATTTTTAGTTTGCCATTCACCCACAATGGCGTTGATTGTAGATGGGCAACCTGCGGCGTCGAACATAATATTACAAAACAATATAACGCTATATAAAATAAAAATTTAAAATACTGACATCTAGTCGTTTGTAATCGCACTAAATACCAAGAGCCCGCTTCGTACATATATTCGACGCAACTAGAATTGGTCCTTGGGTTGGTTAATTTTTGCGTCTTTAAGGGATGATAGAATTGTGTACAAATGCACATATACTTTCGTAGACTGTCCATACGCGCTTGACACCTTTTCAAGACTAAGTGAAGTCCAAGGGAGTATACGTATGTACTGTACTGTACAGTACATTCGTAAACGATTCTATCATCCTTTAACTAAAGACGCAAAAATAAACCACCCGAGGGCCAACCCTAATTGAAAAGACTATTTGGACACTTCATATAGAGCTGTAAAGTGTTACTACAGTTTAATCCAAAAGCAACTCAATATTATTTCAGAATTGCAACATTTTAAATCGTCGTGGAATATTTTAAAGGAAAATGTCAGTGAAACTTTTATAAAATTAAACGAAAATGAACATTCTACTGATGATCAACTAGAAAACGATAAAGATTCGATTTCATCCTCTTACTGCAAAGCTTGCAAAAATTGTCCTATTTGTTGTTATAATATATTATTCGGATATAACGTGTTAATATTATTGCTCAACAAAGCAAACTTCTAAATAAAAAATTAATGTTCTAGACTTGTGCTTATTGCAATTTTTGTCAATGTTGTATTTTTAATATATTTAAATATAAATAGAAAAAAGTCATTTTTTTTATTTATGGGCTGGGCCGGTAATGATTTTTTCCACACAGAAATTTTAAGGCCAGTCCGCCCCTGTCAATAAGTATCAATATATTTAATATTTTTCCTTAATTTATATTAAACAAGTAAAATTATCGTTTAAAATAATTTTAGTTACACAGAACTTTGAAATCTTTGTAATTTAGTGAGGCGTAAAATTGATCTTTGTTGAGTGTTCTCAATCATGTGTTTTTGCAAAGCGCGTTATATGGCAAGTTTTATACAACTAATAACACATACAGTTAATATTTTCTTTATTTTTTTAAATATTCATAAATATTTTAATAATAATATATTTCTAGCAGAATTTAGAAAATATATGAATTCTTTCTGCTATAGTACAGTATAATGCCGTTACTTTATAGAAAGATCAATTATCATTAATTTGCGATGCGACCTCCACTGGAGATGGAAAACAATTTTAGTGATTATCTAAATTTATTGCATGTATAAATAATCTTTAATGACATGTTTAAAATATAAAATCATTTTATTATCGAATTATTAATTTTCCTAAAGTGTATAATATAGATAAGAGAAAGGAACAATCGAAGAACCTTTATCAGAAAGGAAAATGAAACAGGAAAATAAAAGTTGAAAAATGGAAATTTGACAATCTCAAAGCTGGATTTATACACAAGCTAAACGTGTTACAGCTCAGAACTTCACGCCATGAAGCTGCGGCTAAAGGAAAAGCTTTGATGGAAAAAGCGCTCTTATATATTAGAGATTAAAATGTCAGCAAGTCTAAATGCGGCTTTGGTGTATATGGCAAATATTTCCGTAAATAAGAAAGAATATGTTACGAATAGAAAGTAATAATAAGAAAAGTGTATTGTTTCATAGAAAAATTGATTTCGAAATTTGAACTGAAGTCCTCTGCATGGAAATGACTAATTTGGAAATGGTTTTTGATTTGTTTATTTATAGGTTATTTGGATAAATTTAACATTAATATATTTTCTATAAATGATACATTTTCTGCACATTTAAACATAAAACACCAAATCATATTATAATAATATGATTTGGTGAAACTATTATAGTATAATTATTATAAGTTTCTACAAGTTTACGAAATGAAAATAAAAATATCTTTTCAAATGTTTTATAAAATCATTCAAAACGCAAGTAAAAGCTTTAAAGTATTTTTTATTAACAAAGTTTATAAAAATGATTAAAAATGAGATTCTCCATGTTCGATATAAATCTGTAGCATTGCTGCAAATCTTCATCACTTATATATCACAATATATATATATATATATATATATATATATATATATTTAACCAAAAATGTTTGAAGATTGTGTTTTATTATAATAATCTTAATTAACTGATTTTTGGACCACTCTTAACCTCATTCACATCATATTCTGATTTATTACACAGAAATTTGCCTGATGAACAAATTATTTGATAAAAGATTAGATTTGAGAAGCATTTCAGAGACACATTCATCTATCTCTGAGCGATCCTGGGAACAAATATCATATAAAAATCACAGAATAATGAAAAAACTTACATTATTGTAAACATAAAATAAGTAAATGTTATTCTCCATAAAAATTTTTGCAAGAAAGTTATCAAAAGTTTTTTCGCTACTACAATTATCGAGTTTAAAATCTTGTGAAACTGTAACATTCAATGATAAATGATGATAAATGTTCACCCATTAATCGCGATTTTTTTTGAAGTATGTTACTTCAAAAAATCGCGATTAATGGTTCAAAAAAAATCTCAATGGTTCTTTTAGTAATTGATATCTATTTTTGGAAATATCCTTCATTAAATAGAAATTAAATTAAATTTATTCAACTTTATTAAATGTTAATTGTAAAAGAAATTAAGATGAAATATAATTGTTTCTGGGAGATCGAAAGAAGTCTTGGAAACAATTTTAGGTTTTGAGGCTTAGTAGGCTATACAGTACAGTAATAAAAATATATTTTCAAAGAGTTTCATTATACTTTTTAAATAATAAAATTAAGCAAAAAATAAAACTTTTTTTCTAAATATAAAAGAAAGTTAATAGAATAATTTTAAAAAATATTTTTGAGGACCAATAAATGTGAAAACCGAACCGAATGCCCATGCTGGTCCCCTTGTGAATTTGTTTGATTATTTCTTTTAGAGTATCCAAACTTAAAGGGCATATTAAACATAAAAATTTCATTTATAGAAATTTAAAATCTTATGTTTAACACCAAATTCATTAGTAAGACCTAAATTTAAATCTTCATTTGATCTCTTTATTGTAAACAGCGGAGGGACCAAAGAGCAAAATGACCACGGATCTCTATTTAAAAATTATTTGTAAAAGCTCAAAAATTTTATATTTATTAAATTCATTATAATTTTTCATTATATATACAGTCGAGTCCGCATAAGTCCGTCATAAGTATAACTAGACACCGTCTAGACGTAGTCAGTTTTCTGTGGTTCCGGCCGACTTACATAGGCATTAATGTTAAAAAAAAACTCCGGTTTACTCGACACCATTTAACTCGTCACCACTGGATAAGTCGATATACTTTTCCTGTCCCACACTCGTTTAGACGTCTGATAAGTCGACTCCCCTCCTGAAAAAACCGAGTTCACACCGCACAGCGTAAACTCATTTTTTTCAGAAGGAGCGTCGACTTATTTATTAATATGTACTGTACATATTAATAAAAATACCTTAACATTTTATGTATTTTTATATATAAAATAATAACAGATAAACAAAAAGAGAACATACAATCTATAACATCATAGCAAAATCCAATCTTGCATTTTCTCACCTTTCATTCATGCGTTATTTGTAGCATGTGTTTCACATTTCAGTTTGAAATGAGTATCCTAAAGCTAACAACGCTTACGCGACGGCCGGATGGCCGAGCGGTCAAGGTGGCAGCCTACCGCTCTGGGGGACCCGGGATCGAATCCGAACGGGTCGAAAATCCCCAGGAATTTTTCGGGGGGTGGTCCGTTCGGATATGTCGGGCCCCGTCCTCACCACCCGGTCGCCCCATTGTGGGCCTGGCCGAACCCATAATGGGCCTTCTAAAAGAGGCCCTCTTAGTGCCCACAGGGCGGAAAGAGTTAAAAAAAAAAAAAAAAAAAACAACGCTTACGCTGAGGGAAAAATACGAACATGTATGTGAATTTGAGTGTAATAAAACTTCGCAAGCGGAATTTGCAAAACAAAACAAAAAAAATTTTCCAAGAACAATATTGGTGGGAATTCTGAAAGAAAAAGAGGAAATTAAGAAACTTTTTCTTGGTTCTTCGTCGCGGCTCTCTCGATAACGCCAGAGAAAGTAGCCGTACAAAGATGTCGAAGATGCTCTGGTACGTTGGCTAAAATAAATTTGTTTATCGAATCTTCCTGTTTCGGGACCGATACTGAAACAAAAAGCGATGGAAATCGTTAAAGTACTTGCAGTAGAAACCAACTTTAGTGCCAATGATGGATGGTCAGAGAGATACATTGCATTGTATTGTATAAAGCACTACTGTATTTTCCTACTTGTGGTTTTGCGATTTTTTTTTTAACTTTGTTTTAGTCGTCATATCGGAAACTCGACACATTTATACTTCCCCTTGAGGTGTCGACTTATGCAGACTCGACCTGTATTTCACATTTTTGTATTGAAGTAACCAGCCTGGCCACCCAAAAGCCTGGATAGTGCCAAATCTACTTAAATCCTCACTATTAACTCTTCTGAAAATTTCTTACCTCCTTGTACAAAGATATTACTAGATGGCCGGATGGCCGAGCGGTCAAGGTGGTAGCCTACCGCTCTGGGGAACCCGGCATCGAATCCGAACGGGTCGAATAATCCCCAGGAATTTTCGGGGGATGGTCCGTTCGAATATGTCGGACTCCGTCCCTCACCACCCGGTCGCCCCATTGTGGGCTTGGCCGAATCCATAATGGACCTTCTAAAAAAGATGCCCTCTTAGCGCCCACAGGGCGGAAAGAGTTAAAAAAATATATTAGTTCATTTGCTTTTTTAAATTTTATATTGAATTCAATAACAATTTGAATTTTATGATCAAAATGTTCGTTAACTTTACATCCAGCATCATTTTCAGAACCAGTCATTGAAGGAATTTTATTGATCGTTTTATACACGAATTTGTTACGTGGAAAGCCATAATTGTTGGTGTAATTTTTTTAATGTAAAAAATTCTTTACCAGTAAAAGTATCATTCGAAGAAATTAATCCTAAATATTCTTCATAATAAGTACCAATTAGCTCATAGGTGCTTAAAAGTTGTTAAGTATCTTTACTTCAAACCAAGAGCTCTTGATTAAACCTGAATATCTCGTTTGGACGTTTTAATTGATCCATTAAATCATTTGCTGTATCGTTTACACATTATGCAATTGAATTTCTGTTAAAATCTTTGATTATCCGAGTTTATAATTTTAGTTAATTCGATAAAATTGATCATTCCTATAAACGAGTTTAAATTATAATCTAATAGGGCCAAGAGCGTCGCCAGCCAATGGGCCAGGGGGGGCAAGATGATATAAATTGATAAAAGATATGAATTGTATGTAGGTAAAATAAAAACGATTCATAAATTTTAAGAAGCGTAAGAAGATTATTTTAATTAAAACGTAATCTTCTTGGGTTTTTCGCGCGGGAATTATAAATCGGGCAATAAATGACTTAGCATTTAAATAATTTTTTTCGCATGTCTAGGGAGCGGCAACTGCCCCTGTGCCCCCTCTGGCGACGCCCTTGAATAGGGCAATAAAACGTATTTTGTCTTATTCAATTGTTTAATTATTTTAGTACGTTCTGCTATTTTTTAAAGTTAGTTTGTGTTTAGTAAACGGACCTGAGAGAGATGAGACGAAGCCCACTCCAGTCACAAATTTAGTGCCCCTTTCCTATCCGAAAACCCATAAAAAATACTTGAATAAAATCAATAAATCAGTTTTTCGTTATATATTAAGATAATTTTATATCACTTTACAAAATATCGTATTATTTTTTACATAAAAGATAAACTTTTAAGACTTGTGTTTCGGGCCCGAGACAAATAGCCTTGCTGGCTTCTTATATCTTGCATACTTGCCAACCTTATAATGGGGAAGAGCTGGGACTTTGGTAGAAAAACGCTGATTTTTAAATAAAAATGCCGAGAAGATAAAAAGAGAGAAAATCTTTATTAACATTGATATTGTGCAATGCTTATATTAAATACCTTTAACAAACGAAATTTAATGTTATCTCTGCGTATGATATCTTATAAAGCTATTGCCATAGGGACTGTCAGGAGCATGGCAATATCTTTATAATCTTTAACATCACAATTTAAAAAAGGTACAATATTTTAATATCATAAATCTAGGTGTTACATGCCTTTGTGCGATGTTTTGCTTTGTTAATAATTTTTATGGTTACAATGTACTTATGACAGTTGCTATCAGTCAGTTTCATTGCAATTATTAAGAACAATAATTTTTCTGGCTATTTATTTCCTATCTCTGTCTTTTTTTTACCATACTGAATATATTTTCCTTTTGCCACACAACATTTCAGGGCCTCCCCTGCATTGCTTTTCTTGAGAAAGTGCATCCCGTACGGTCTGTATACTCTTAAGTGATGAATCAGATGTTTTCCTTTTTTAGGGATCAGAGAAATGTAGCGCTGCTCAATAATTTGGTATAACTAAAAGTAACTTATTTCCTTCCGCTGATAAGTCGGCCATGATTGATTTAACCGTCAACGTGATGACACTAACGTTGCCAGACTTGAAGATGCAATTTATCTTATCTACCATTTAACATCATCACATTTGAGCTAAAACTCTCATACATACACCAATATTCCAGTGCCTGGTATGTGTAGTAGGGTACTGTTTTTCTTCGACGTCGTACCCAGAAATTGGAAAAAAATAATAATTTTATTGTTACAATTGTGTATCATAATTTATAAATAATTCTATAGCTACAATTAAAGGTTGAATAATTTTATATCATAAACTAATAAAGAAACCTTTAATTTTCTTAATACCAAAAGACCACTGAAAATCTTAATTCTCCAATGAAGAAAAATAATGGGCATAAACGCAGGTGATACAAACATTACGATATAGCAAGACACATGAAAAGTTACGTGTCTACTCTAGAAACCTTTAGGTTAAATGTTGTGGGTCGTCAGACTTTCACATTAGCGGAGTCGTAAATTGTCAAGAGCTTCTACCCGCGAATAAAAAAATTGAAATCATTTTTTATAATTGATAATATTGTTTATAATTATTATTTATTTTAGATTTTGATATAGCATTTAGGAAATAGAATGGTGACAATTGGTTATTAATTAGATCTATTCTTTGTAAAAAGTGTCCTTTATTTATTTGAAAATACAGTATTATTCATCATCAGAGTATCAAATATGCAGGATGAAATCAATTTATTAAAGTTTATAACATAAAATTTGGAAAAATAATACCATAGTCATTTGCAGTTTATCATATAAAAAATTAAAGTATACAATGATTCATTTCAAAATTCTGATTATTATTGTCATTTATTATAAATTTATTATAAAAAAATATCTTAGATGTTGGTCTAATATATAACAGTTACAGATGATGTAATATACAGTATTTGTGGGTGCTTCCCTCATCAAACCCTTCCTAACTCCTTAATACATGTATGCTATATATTGTGAAATATATCAATTTATGTATATATAGTTCTGTCAATTACAGCTTATAATGAAATAACTTATCATCTATAACTTTCTTCATTAATGATATAATGTAAAATTCACTTGTAATCTCCATTGTTTACTCTGTGTTCATAATCAAAGATCTAACTGAATTGATTTGGTATGCTGCAAAAATGATTAGTATTTATTATTGATCAAATAAAAATGAAAATTGTTTTACTGATTTTCCTATAATTATAAGATAAGCATTTAATTAGATATGATGTTTCATTTTTTATAATGTTGAGATTGTTTTAACATAAAATTAAACTTATTTAAACAACAAAGAATAACCTTTTCTTCTTTTGTAGCAGAAATTTTAATAAACAGACAAATGTCTTTGGCCTATTAATATTTCTGCTGGAAAAGAATAAAACATTATTTTTTGCTGTTTGAACTGTTACAATTTTTGTTGTATATTTCTTTTGAATCTTATTTATTTTAAAGCTGACAAGGGACTTCACATAAGAAATGTTAGACTTGATATGAGAGAAGTTATTGGTGGCAATTTTGAGCCTGCTACATTTAATGGAACATGGATAACAGGTAAAATATCTTATTTGGTACGCTTTTAGATTTGTTTTGGAATAATTTAATTCATACAGTTTTTCTAGGAAAAGAAATACTGTATATAAATCAGAAAGATTTCTGGTATTCATCTTCTTGTTTACTTTTCATATTAATCATTCTGTACTTATTTTTGTCTGTATCATAATTAATAATAATATATTTACAATTTTTAATTTACAAATGAAGGAATTTCTTATGTAATCTTGAAATATCTTTATATATCTATGTAGATTAACAATTACTTTTCCACTGTACAATAATTTTTTTTAGAATTTGAGGAATAAGTAGAAATGTCTCTTATCTTTAATAATTTCCTATGTAGTCTTTAGTCTTTTCTTAAATGTTTTTTAAGGAATTGAGAGATAAATTTACATATACAGTAGTTCTTTGCTTATATCTTAACCTAAAAACAGAATAATATTTATATCTATTTTTGCATAAATAATTTGTCTCCAACCATCAGCCAAATTAATCTGGCAGAAATTATGCTACAGAAATTTGGCTGATGGTTGGTTGATTATTAATACATTGGGTTCTTGGTATGTTTATATCTAGTTTGTCTCACTTGTAAGTAAACTTCATAATTATTTAATTTCATTAGCTTTTTAGTCATTATATTATTCATAATTCATTTAGTAGGTTTTTTTTTTATTTTACTATATACTTTTAGAGATTATTTAATAGTATAGAACACTACAGCAAATTAGACTAAAGTTGATTGATGATTAAATAAGTCCAGTAGTTTCAAACAACATTGTGTCAGATAGAGAAAAATTGATCTGTTCAAATGGATAGATAAAGGATTTTGAAGTTGTAGCTGGATAATATATCTCCATCTATCTTGTTCTTCACTAAGTTATTTTATTAGGAACTAAAAATTATTATATGACCTCTAACTTTTTAGGATAACAAATCATCTTTAGGAATTAAAAATACTTTCCAAATACAGTAATCAATTTCAAGAGTAATTCAACTTTTATAATGTCTGAGAATTATTTTTTCAACATTATAATTATTTCAAATTTAATAAACAAAACTTGCCTGTTTTATTAAACATGGAATAACTTTGTTTAAATGCATGTTCAATTTGTTACATTTTTGGAGATCAAGATGAAAAATTTTTTAAAATTCTTATACTCTTGGCCATTCTCAGAGGTATTGAAATGGTATTTTTAGAATTAAGATAAGAAGAAATAAAAGAGGAATGCTATTAATACATTACATATTTAAGTACTGTATTTCCTTGATTAAACCCTGGAAAAGTTATTTTTAAAAAAGTACATATTTCCCTAGGTTTATTTGAAGACTTGGGGTGTTTTTGAGGACGTGGTTTATTACCTTGCATGAGTAGGTAAAAATTGAAGAAATATCTTATATATATATATGTATTCTTAACTATCAAATCCATTTATTTACTGTATTTATGGTTATAATTACAGCATTTGAAATAATTACTGTTTTCATAGTTAATCAAATTTAGTTACTAAATTATAATTCATGCCTATTACAATGTTGTAAGAATCAAGATCTCGACTACCATTTTTTGGTTCAAATTCACCATCTATTTTGGAAAAAGATGGGGAGTTTGATCCAGAGTTTTCCTAGTTCCGTTTGACTGATAAACTCTTGACTTAATTGCAAATTTTCCATGCTCAATATTCAACATTATTTATAATTTTATTTTAAAAAATGTTTCCATGAATCTTAGAATAGAAAATGCTGTCCAACTATAGAAAATTTGAAGAGATAGAATTTTAGTTAAATTTCTTATCTGTCACTTTAAATTACATTACCCTATACAATGCAGTACTTCAATATGTTTTTCATGCTTTTCAGCCCAGGGTTTATTTTTAACAGTACTGTTATTCCCCAGGGTTTATTTGAAATCCAAGGTTTAATCAAGGAAATTCAGTATTTATTCATTTTGGTGTTAGATTAATCTATTTGCAAAGTCATAAAAAATATATTTTACATATTGTATAGAATATTTATGTTGGTAAACTGCACTAATGTTATGAAATGTAAGCTCTAAGCTTTCTATAAGATAGAAAGCTTTCTATGTAAGCTTTCTATCTAAGAAACTTCTTAGACAGAAAGGTCTCATGTTTAAAATTCTGTTATGTAGAAATACAATATAGAATTCAATCTTTTTTTATATATATACAATATAATATCTGGAGAAAGCATGATTGTTATCATGGTCCTTTGGTTATCTAGTCAAGAAAAACAAAGAATATGAAAATTGCATCAATTTAATAATAATATAATTTTCATTTAGATGCTTATTTCCTGTTATTTTAATAAAATGAATTCTTTCAATAATGGGGATCTCACTCTTACTTATATAACAAGATTAAGTACATTTATGGTGCGGTTTGCACCAGGCCCCTGGAAAACGATAGGCCCATGGGGGCCCCAAAATCACGAAAAAAGACCTGAAAAAATTTTTCGGGGGCCCACAAATCTGGTTCCGCACCGGGCCCGGAGAATCCTAGCTACGCCACTGCATTTATAGATACAAGCCTCATAACCAAATTTATCCATGCCAAGTTATACATTAACATTTTTTGACTTAATTAATACAAAATAAAATATTAATTAGTTTACTTATTAACATAATTTTCTATTTATAAGGAAAATTTTTTACCAATTATTCAAAATTTTAAAATAATTTTTAAATAAATTAAACATCTAAGGAGTGTTCCAAAAAATAATGAGATTCTTTCTTTTACAAGTAAACAGCTTATTTGACAACTTACCTTAATGGCTTTCAAAGTAATTTTTCTCTGACACCAATTGATTCCAATGATTCTTTCCTTTGAACTACAGTTCAAAGATCTTGTTAGGATGTTATTAAAGATTTTCATTATTTTGTTAATTAGTTCAAAATGCCTTCCTCAGAGTTGTCCTCAGAATCATTTATTTATTATAAATGGAAAAATAATGCATGAAGCTAAGTGAGTTTGGTGGATTCAATAAAAATTGATAATAAGAATGTGGATAAAGTGTTAACTTTCCATAAAGAAATTTTTGAATAGTAAGACTGAACAATGATGATAAAAATACTGTATTTGATTTATAAATAAATAGCAGCAGTTTATGAAAATTTGGAATAAATTTCTGCAAAAAGCTCAATCTTTCATAATCTAAAAAATAGTAACAACATTTAGCAAAAACTTTTCAAAGACATCCATTATATAACATCCAACAAAAAAAAAATGTTTTTGTACTTTTGGCATTCTTATATAGGTGATTCTCATAGAAAAAATTCTCCTGATTTTAAAAATTACCTTTAAATTTTCCTGTCATGAAAGGATCCTAAGAATATATACATGTATATATAATAAACTTTCCAAAGCCTGATACATAGTATATATAGATTTATAGTTTGATTAATTACAATGATTGTTTAGTTGTGTATACACATGTAGAATAACATAGATATGGATCATGTACAGTACCTGTAAAAATATTTTCCACATATCAAAAAAAAAAAAAAAAAAAAAAACACATTTTGAGTCCACTGAAAACAGATTAATAAGCAGTTCAGAAACATTTTTGGAATCCAACTGATTTCAGCTTCAGGTTGTAAGAATTTCTTTTGATCAGAATGCTTAGAAAAAAACATGCATGCAATTCAAAATTTAAATGGACCAGTATCGGACATGCATAGAGCCATCCTTTGTCACTGTGACTATAACAATAGATCAAAAAGTGCCTGCCACATGTGTTAATTTCTAAGCATTCCATTTGAAAGATACTCTTTTAACTTGAAGCTGGAATCAGTTGGATTTCAAAAACGTTTGTGGACCTCTTATTAACCTGTTCTCACTGGACTCAAAAAAACGTTTTTTGTGATATATGGAAGATATTCTGTCATATCCAATGTAATAATAGTATTTGTTATTTGTTTTATTGTTACCTATAAAAATCATTCTAATGTGGTTTTGTTTCTTTATTTATACTATTTTGAACATTGGCAGATGTACAGGTATATTAGGAAATCTATACATACATATTTTTATGTTGAATTTGGATCATGTTTCAATTTTGCAGAATATGAAACTCCTTGCACCAAAAGCAATTGTTCTAAAAGTTAAATATTACTTTTACTCATATTAATATATATTTGTATCTAAGTTTTATAATATATGGTAAAATGAGAATAAGATAAAATAAAAGAACAAGTTAAAAGATGCACCACTTTGTCTTTTTGGCCATTAACATATCAGTGAAAGTGAATTCCTAGTTTGGTTGACATTTAAAGTAGTAAAACTTATTGTAGTCTTTCCAATTACAGTTGGTATAGATTCTTATTAAATTCTGAAGATAAATTTAATTTGTCAACTATAAATGAAGATTTATTTTGTTTCGATGTCATCTATCAAAGGAATCTCAACAAATTGTTCCAAAACCTAGCAACGTAGTTCAGCTCCAGTTTAAAGTACAGTATTTTAAACAATATGCTCACTTAAGGAATGTGGGGTTTCATTTTCAAGTTTCAGCTGCTTGTTTTACTTCACTGAAAGTGCTTCCTGTGGTATTAATTCCTAATATTTGTCATGTTGCATCATCATAATTTACATTGGTAAATTCAGAGATATTTGATGTAATAAGGACTTCAATATCTGAAAACTGTGATATGATATAATATTTTCTTGTTGATTTTTGAAATATAGGTATTTGATTGATAAGAAACTAACTACCAGTATTTCTCTGGAAATAAAAATTATATTGGGTAGTGTAATTATCTCATAAAAGTATTTAATACTGAATCAAAAAACGACTTTAATATAATGTTACAATTAGTTTCATTGACCAGCATTTTGCATATTACTAAATTGCAAATAATGTTAACAGAGATTTCATCAATTGATTAAATAATGGCACTTTTGGTGATTCATTTGATTTATTTTATTCGTTTAACAGAACATACGGCAGTATTGATGTGTAGGAAAAAGTAGGACAGAGAGTGTCAAATTGAATGTCGACAAGTATATTTAAGGTTAACAAGATGTGTGTCATTTATAGCATCAATGAATTTGTTTTATATTTAAATTTTCTGTTTTCTATTTTTATTATTTATGGAAAATTTTGTAAAAAACAATGAAATATTTTAAAAAATTTCTTTATTATTAATGCATAATATTAATTTTTATTTAGATATTTATTTCTGAATTTAATTTGATACATGAACTTTAGTGCTCTAAGGCTTTATATGATAAAATGTACTTTAAGGTAATCTATGAATTCAGATCTGATTTTTTTCAATTATAGTCATACAAACAGAAATCATAGTCTGATATATTTGAGCAGCCAAAGACTTAAACAACTAGATATTAACAGATTGTAATAGTACTATTAATTAGATAATTAAATTACATAATTTGGGCTAAAGGTAGGTAGTTAGGCTGCCAACTTACAATGATAATAATAATTAATTTTAAAGTAAATAAATTAATTTAGAAGAGTCTGGAAAGAATAGATCCACCCAAATTGTAGCTCAAATCATTGTCTGTACAGTACTGGTATGCAATAGATGGTTTGTATATAGATGTGTCAGTGGTTATGCTACCCAGACCTCTTACTGTTATTCCATTTAGCCCAACTGTTTAATTTTAGAATTCAAATTACTTAGTGGTATTAATTAGGTAATTTAATTGTTATAGTCTATTAATAACTTGTCCACTTGTGTCTTTGGTAGATTTAATTATAGCCATTGTTGTCTATATGGAACAAATTGATGCATTATTATAATTGAGCATTTAATTAGATTATGCATATTTTATTGATTTAAATTCTTTTGTTTTTCCAGGTATTAAAAAATATAACAATAACAATAATCTATTGGAGTTTTTAAAGAACTTGGAGTTGTTTTACATTGATTTTTCAGGAATCTTTTAAAAATATTATAATAGTAAAGTTCAGTTATTTTTATGAGGCTTACATTTATTATAAATTATTTATTAGTTACTATTCAATTACTTTGTGAATGTTTCAGAGTAACTCTTGCTCAAATTTTATACCCAAGTTGAGATGAAAGCAGATGATATAACAGAGACATGTAAATAAATTTTTATAAGAATCAATTAATTTAAATTGATTGGAATGTAAGGATGTTTATATGGAAGAGAATAAACTAACGGAACAACAAAATATTTACAATTTAGTAATAATGACATCAATTTCATTAATTTTTTGAAATACTTCTTGTCAATTAATTTTAAATAACATAATAAATATAATTATATTTAATTATTTTTAGATAATCATTACTTTTTTAAATATTTAACTTTTATTTTATAGATGATGAATATATGTTTCAAGATAAATATGGAGCAATTGTTCTGTATAATGTAGATACAAAGAATATTACTGTATTGATGACTAACATTTCATATGTATGTACTATTAAATTTTTAGCATATATTTAATATTTAATTAAACTGACAGAAAAATATAATATAAAGTTCTTTAGTGTAGTTCCAAAAGAATTATACTGTTATGTTAGTTAAAATTTAATTTTGTTTGCATTCAAAATATAAATCAAGCTTAAGTATAATTTTCATGTTATAGAAATATGTTAAATTTTTTACATTAGGGTAGAGTTGTTTTTGTTTTTTCACTTTTTTAAGTATGTGGGCACCCTAAGAGGGATTTTCTCCCAGGCCCATCTTGAATTTGACCGAGCTCACAATGTGGATAGCCAGATGATGAGGAACAGAATCTGACATAACTAGGATTCACTCCTGAAAAATTTTTGAGGTTTCTGACCCAGACATGAACTTGAGTCCCCAGAGTCTTAGGTTGATGTCTTTGTTACTTCTACCATCCTGTCTTGTTTGGATAGTTGATTTCATGAAACTGAATCTATGACTAAAATAATTTATTTAAATTGTTTTTGAATCCTAAGACTCATCTTTAGATTAAAAAAACCATACAAAAGCATTGTATTTGAGAGCAAAAACTTTTTATTATATTTTTTAAGGATTCTTCTGCTCATAATTAGGATATGTTGCTTAAGTTTTAAAATTTATAAACTTATAATAGGTTAACCTGAAGATGCAGTAACCATGACAGTATATCAGCATGTATATATTTATTGATGTATATATATATTAAATGAAAAATTTTTTCATTCCTGAAATGCTTATTTATAGTTTATTTTAGGAATAGAAATAATTAATTATAATGCATCTTCAGAAACCAAGAAAACCAAGTAAATGTAAATGCTTTTCTTAGAATGAAAATTTTTTAGAAACATAATCTGATGATGACTAGATGGTTAAGGTGATAAAGGCACCAGCCTGTTACTCTAAGTGGCCTGTATTTGAGTCTGAGCTTAAAGAAATTTTTATGGATGATCAGTTATGAGTTATGTCAAGTCCCATCCTTCACCACCTGGCTATTCCCATTTTCAGGACTGGCTGAATCCACAATAGGTGTTAAAAAGGCTTTAGTGCCTGAAGGACAGAAAAAATTAAATTTAAAAAGTAATTTGGATATATTTTTTGAGTTCTTTTTTCTTGTTTAAGCACATGTATGTTTTTTTGAAAGCAAAAGCTTTGAAAAAAAAAACAATTAAACAGTAATTTTCCCAGAATAAGAATAAAGCTAATGTACTGGATCTTGAATGTGTATCATTCTATTACTGTAACTAAATGACAAAGCTATTGCAGCAGTAATAAGTAATAAAATAGAACAGAATAAAAAGTTTGGAAATTCAAACATCACATCATTGTGATGTTGTATGATGTTTTTTGTGAACTTATGAACATCACTTCTATTCTTATTCTGGGAAAGAGTATAGATTTATTTATGAGGGTCTTCCTTAACAAGTATATTACTCAAATGAACATTCTGTTATAATTTTAAACATTGTTTAGAATTTTTTTATAAAATATTTATTTAATATTTATCATCCTGAAAATCAGCACTAAACATTATATTGCATTGAATGAACTACAAAATACTTTAGTGCTACACTTAAATTCAAAAGAACCAATAATTTAAAATGTTACAATATCATGGATTTCTGTAAAAGATATTCATAGAATAATTTACCATGTTATAATTTGATTCATTTTTTTTTCAGAACCGACATTATATTGATGGATATAGTTTATCTCCAGATAAAAATTATTTACTAATTGTTCAAGACATAAAAAAGGTTTGTTATGTTAATTTTGATAAGTTTTTTTTTATTATATTATTACATCATTTTAATATTACACATATTAATTCTAAATAGAAAATTTAATGTATTTCAGATATACAGATATTCATTTACTGCAAAGTACCAAATATATAATATTAGTGATGAGTAAGTTCAGTAAAATTTTTAATTTACATATTGTTTTAATATTTAATTTATTCTGACTGATATTCAAAATTCTACAAACTTAATTTCAGCTGAGTACAGAAACTTAAAAAAAATAATTAATTGATAAAAAAGAATAGTTTTTATAACTAAAGTTTTGACCATTATAAAATTAAATTTCAATTACTAAACATTAATTATTTAATAATTTTAATTCCATTATATCCATATAACATATATAATCAGCTTCATATTTGCAGAGTATTGTATTACTAGCCTATTGTTTAAAGTAGCCTATTCTTCCTAGTGATAGGAAGAATTGGCTACTTTATTATAATATCATCCTATCTTTCATGATATCATCATATTATTATGAATGATAGTATGATATCTTTTATTTTTCTTGCTCTTTCTGTTCAGTGGGCACAAAGAACTGTGACTAGATTCTTGATGAGATAGTTGAGTTGCAAAGAATAAGACCTTACACATCTGAATCAGATTACCTATGAAAATTTCTGAGATTCCAACACAAACTTGAAACCAAGTTCCTCAAAATGGAAAGCACACTTTGATCATCTAGCCATTAAGATACCATAAGATCAAATTGAAATTTCTAATATTACATGAAGACTTTAAGTTAGGATAGTTTTTTCTATTTTGTATTTTTAATGGCCACACCCATTGCACATCTGTCCTTCATATTGAACAAAGAGTGAAATTGGACATATAATCATTAATAGCTTGTTTAGTCTGCTGGTGGTTCATATCAACAAATTAATCAACATTATGTTATAACAATAAATTCTAATTCTAACTTTTATGACAAAGTAGAAAGAGTTCTCTCTGTTTAAAGCCATTTATTTAATTTCTGTATAAAATACTCTTTGACTTATTGATGTAATATAATGAAATTTTAAATTAGAAATGAAAAATGCATACTTCAGGATATATATATAATATATATATATATATATATATATTTCAAATTATCAATTATAATTTATACAATAGTTATATTTATTGACGTGTTGAATTTTGCAATTCTAATCATAAAAAATCAATTATCATTAAATATTTATAGATTATTTTACAGTAGAAATGAATTAATTTTTTATAAAATTTGTCTAGAGATATACAAATTTTGTTTTAATTCTTGAAAAATTAAAACAATTAATAATTATTATATTGTAAAATTAAAATTTAGCAATTTCTGAATTTATTCTTTCTAATAATATACAATTATTTATATTTTTAACATTATACATTTTTTTTTCTAGCAAACTTTCTCCACTACTTCCGAAAAATTCCTCAATAAGATATCAATATGCAGAATGGGGAACAAAAGGAACACAGTTGGTAGTAATCTGTTATTTATTTTAAAAGAATTAAACTAAATTATTTATAATAACTTTTATAAATATTTTCAAAAATCAAATTTAATAATTTAAATATTTAATTTAAAATATTAAATATTAGATTCTCCACATAAGATATTTAACAAATTACAATGCATAAATATAAAATTGTATTTCAGTTTATATTATTAATAATATTTTATTAAACAAAAATATATATAAATAATTAGAAACATAAATAAAACTTTAATTTGATTTCATTTTACTCTCTTAATGTTATAGAAAGCTATGAATGAAGGTGTATGCAGTAATGGTTACCATACCTTTGCAAAGATGTGCATAAGTATGGTACCATTGGCACCATACCCATGGACATCTTTGGCTTTGAATAACAGTTTAATAATTGTGATAAAAGTTGAATCATACAGTCTACAGTTTAATAATTATAAGTTTAATTATATCTTCTTCTTTACAGGTTTTATTATGATATGATAATGCTTTAATTATTATGTTAAATTTGTAATTATTATGTAATTTATATGATTGTGTGTGACATTATATTTGTAATAATGGTTATTTCTATGTCTATTATAAAACATTCCACAGTGTCACATAACAATGACAACTTATTTTTTTCTTCTAATTTTGAATAAGCATTACCATTAATAATACTGTTTTTCCAAAGAAACAATAATATAAATGTCCATTAAAATCTGACAAATAAACATTATGTTTAAATGTTTATTTGTTATAGGACTTGAACCTGTAATTGGGAAAATTAGATATGATGCCCTTATATATTTTGTAATTAGTTAAACTTGCTTAATAAGTATATATAAAGTTGATGTTTATTCAACATAGGAATTTGCAGATTTTTGTGTTGGAACTGTGTCTGCTTAGACTTGATTACTTCAAATAAAATTCTTATGTTCAATGCTCATAACAACAGCTAAAACATTTCTGAGAGCTGCACATCCCCGATCAACATTAGGCACTCTACTAAAACATTCGAACCAATTTCAAACTGTCTGAGTAACCTAGCTTAACCTAGCCTAACCTAACCTAACCTAACTAGAACGCATCATGGTCAAATATCATGAAAGCCACCACATGAATTTTGCTTTGTGGTCATTTTGAGTTAGCTATGTGTGTTGAGGCCATTTTTAAAAATGCCACAACGTGAATTTTGCTTTGTGGCCATTTTTTTCGCTCAATAAGCGATTTTGGTCTTTGAGCCTAACATATCTTAACATATCTACCATATGAATTTGGTACATGTTGAGTCATTCGAAATTTTAAAATTGATTTTTTGAATATTATCATTCTAGCATTCCATTTTGGAGTTTGTTTTGTTAAAAAACATGAGGCAGGCCTTGGAAAGGCCAAAAACGTTCAAAGTTTTCATTAAAGTTATGTTACTGGTATTTAAAGATTTTTTTTTTGTTTGATCAAATCATAAATCACATTTAAAGTTGTTAATTGGATATCTCATGTTCATTTCATTGGTATTATTAATGGTTTTACTATCTTCTATGGTCTTATTTAAACACTAAGTAGATAACAAAACTGTAATTAATGAAATATGTGATAAAGAGTGAACTATTCAAAAACAAACTTTTGTCAAGCTAATCAGACAATGAACAATTTTAAATAATGTCCAAGTACATGTTACCAGAGTTTACAAGGGTTGCTCTGAAAGTTTGAGTTGTTGATGTTGCTCTGAGTTTAGTTCATATGTTGCTGTATTTGATATATAGAAAAATCTGTTGTATATGTAGCAAAGCAGTTCTTATTAAGCATTTTCACCAAGAGGTGTCACTATCCATTCTGTCACCACCTACAAGTGTGCAAAATGAAAGTGGTGTCATTTTGACTTGAAGAAGCAACAGAGGTGACTTGTGAGCATTTTTGGACAATGATGTTTGTGAAGATTGAGTGTTGATACAATGCTGACAAAAGCAATATACAGAGTGTAATACCAAAATACAAATAGTGAACAGATACAATTAATACATTTCATTTACACAGAACAAGTGTTACAGGGTATTTTGTTGGGATTCCAACTAAGATTGGATATCAGTGAATTTTCCCTGTGCGTAGTTAGACCAAACAAAAGAAAATCGTTTCATGTGTAACAGAAGTAACCCGAAATTAATATTACCTTAAAACTACCTTACAATCTAAATAAGAGGAAAGTAGGATATAGAAATTAGAAGGATAGAGATAGAAAGATCAATAGTGAAAATACCCAGGATTTTGTCTGGGGGATACTGTTTCTCGCTTGCAAGATGGGGTTCACAATGAATTCTTCTGGCTTTGTGATTTTCTGGCTTTTGGCAAAAATATAGTTCCATTGCTTATCCAACTTTGTGATGATGGAAAGTCTTGTTCGGAAAGGAGCACCAATAAAATTTATGTCCTGTTGAGCCACACGGTATTCGCCGAAGCTTAACCTTTTTCACTCTTCCATTACCTCCTCAGACTATAAGGACCTCTGTGAATCCTCTCTGAAATCAAGCTTAAGAGTGACCAGTTTCTCTTTCCCCTTTGGGCCCATTGCTGTTCTCTCTATCGTTCTTGATGTTTCTTGGAACAGACTCACCCCACATTTACAAAAGAGAATTAAAAAGGGATAGAAAGTTCTAGAAAGGGAAAACAAGAACAAAGGAAAAACGTTGAGAATTAAAATAATCAAAATATGTCATCTAACATAACCTTAATTGTTCCAGTTAATCACTTTCATACTTGTTCAAACGTTTTTGACCCCTCCTGGGTCATCTTCAGGAGTTTGTTTTTGTTTTTTTGTTTGATGTTTGAATAATCAAAATACGTAAAGTTTAAATAATTAATAAGGCAAGCAGCCTCATGTGTTAAAACTATAAAAAATTTTAAATATTTTTTTTTTTGAGTTAGTGTTTTGTCCATTGCAGTAGCCTTTCTGAATTTACCCATTATAGACATAGGTTTTCTGCTGGTTTGGTGAATTTTAACATGGTAGAACAAGCCTGAAAGATGAAATTAGAAGCAGCTACCCCTCAACTATAGTTACTGAGGAGAATATTGTTTGTGTGGATGTCATGATCTGAGTGAACACCCCTGGATTCTTACAAAGAGATTATGCAATATCTTGAAGATTAGAGTTGCAGCAATGCATGAAATTATTCACATATACCTTTTATTTAAAGGTGGATTCATATTGCTGACTGCAAGTCTGTCACTGAGGAAAAAAAGGAACCATGTGTGGGATGTTACTGGTGATGAAATATTTATTTATCAGTATAAGCTAGAAACCAAGTGTGAATTCCAAGTTTGGATTCAGACATCCAAGAAATGTTGGTTGGCAAATGTTGGCCATATAAAAACTGGACACATTTGCATCATTTCATTGGTAGAAAGAAAACTCTTACTGCTGAATGGTACACTACTCTTTACCTAACTAAGATCTTTGAGCATTCAAGCAGGAGACTGCCAAGACCAGATTGTGAGGTCTTCTTGGCTACAACAATGCATCCACCCACACAGCTATAAAGTCCATCAAAGTTTTGAATGAAGTGTATCTTTAGTACAACTGATAACCTGTCCACTTGATAGCCTAACCTGGCCTATTGCAATGTTTTCCCTGTCCGAAAGTGATGGAAAGTTTTCGTGTATATCATTTTGAGTCACCAGAAGCTGAAAATACCTACAATGATTGGTTGGAGGTCATCCCCAAAGAAGAATGTCTTCATGTTTCCAGAAGTGGTTTGACAGAATGAACAATTGCATTCACCACCATGGAGAGCATTTTGAAAAATTGTGAACAATGTCAATAAGTTTCCCACAAGATTTTTCATATAAGCTGACCCTTGTATGTTTAATTATCATGTGGTGCATTCCAACATCATAATGCATTCATATTTTAAGTGAAAATAATTTTTACATTCTAATATTTAGATTTTTTGCATGAATTTAGTCAAATTGAAATAGTTCATTACATGTGCTATGTGTTTAAATATTAGTATATTAATAGTGAAAAGTTGACATGAACAATGTTGAAAGAATTTCAGTGTTGTTCATTGAGGATTAAATGACTAATATCATACTACTTTTAGAAGAAAATCTTTCATTCTTAATTTTGTTTTGCTGCATTGGTGAATTTAACCTTCATTGAATTGTTAAATGTAACAATACCTGATTTTAAGTGTGTTAAAGTAGCATCTTTATAGTAATCACATCAATCACACTAAGTTCAACAATTCTGCAAAATTCAGATTTCACTAGTTTATATTAGTATTTTTCCTTCAGACCCCATTCACTTACTACAGGGCTTCATCATGGATATCCTCTTCCAAAGATACCAGCAGAATGACAGCAATTGCCTTTGGTTTTCTATTTTAGGACTTTTGTTTAATCATTGTTTAATATAGGTTCCAAATTCTCCAAGCTTCATTCTCTCCATGTTTTAAAATGAATATATTAAATTTAGTTTTATATAAGAATATATACTATTCACTTTAAAGTAATTACAAGTTTTATACTAATTTAATCAAGATTTTTGCATTTAATAAAAATACTTCTGATAAGTTTTAATATTTTTTAATTCATTTTTTTACTAACAGGTTTATGTTTATGAAAATAATATATATTATCTTCCAAGTGTTTTTGAAAGATACACACCAACTCCTCTCTCTCACACTGGAGTTCTTGGAGCAGTATTGAATGGGATTCCAGACTGGATTTATGAAGGTAGATATTTATAGAAACTTACAAACTTTTTACTCTGATATTTAAATGTAGTTTTGAAACAAATAACACTTATTATTAAAAATGCATTATCGCGTGGTTGCTGGTATTTATCCAAAAATCTATTTGGTATTATCTTCTTATTTGTTAAAGCTACTTCTTGACAAAATTGTGATAAAATTGAACTTGATTTGCCTCATAAGCACATCAATTTTCTATCTTGAAGTGACAATGTGACTGAAACTGTGTTACTGTATATACTTATCATTTACATCTTAGATTCATCATAACATAAACTATTAGCTTCATGTAGAATGATATAGCATATAATTTGGAGATTGATAATTATGTATAATTTTGGTTTGAGAAAATTTATTTTGCTTCAAGTTACCGTATCACTGTTTTTCAAAAATTGAATTAAAAATTATATATGAAATGATGAATTGTATGTATACACATTATTGTTCTATTGTAATAAGTTCTCATGACATAATTAACAAGATGAATGATCAGGAAAGGAAAAAATGAGTAGAAAAAGATCAAGAGTTGGAGGAAAGCAGTAATTCAGGGAGCATGAGATAGAGGGCAGGAGACTGAGAGGAAATGGAAGAGGATAATTTTTAGTTTATTGCATAAAATTCCAAAATCATTAAACATACAATAAAAAAAATTTAACAGTTTATTTCTGAAAATCATTTCAAATAATAAAACAAAGAAATAATAAGAAAAAGATAAAAATAAGTAAAAATATTTTTAAATTTAGGAAAATATTTTAGTTTCTAATAAAAGAATTTTGTTTAATCCTATTAATTTTTCTTTTAACTTTCTAAATATTTTTTCAAAATTTAAAGTTTTAAATATTTTTATATTTTAGTCATTAACTTTTTAAATTTTTTAGAATTTTTAATATATTTTTTAGTACATTTTTTTCTTGCTTTTAAAAAATTTATACAAATATGCTGCTAATTATATTATATTAAATGTTTAGTTATTTCATTTAAGAATCTTATAATTTTTAACTAAATGAGATTAAGATGTATTTAAAATTGTTTTTACTTTTTCATTTAGGTCTACAATTTTTAATTTTTTAATCTATTCAGAAAAATGATGAAATTAAGTAGCTTAAAAGATGTTAGATAAGTAGAAATTATCACAAGCTTTAATATCCAATCCACTTATAAAGTTATTAAAATAAAGTAATAATTACTTTATTATTTTACATGAGACTAAACTTACTGTAATTCTTATAAAAAAATTAACAAGCTAAAAAGACACTTAAAATCAATAAAAGTTTTGCTGTAAACATCCTTTCAATATTAAATTATTTAACATAATGATATTTTTATCTAAATTTTGTTAAGAAGTTTTGAAATAATAATTATGAATACACTTCCACTACTTAGTATTTAAATTGTTTTTTTTTATTATTAATTCTTTCCATTCTGTATGCATGCTGTGAACATTTTTCATATTCATTGTTGGTTAATCAGGCCCACAATTGGTGAGGTATGGAGTCCAATATATCTAGGTCAGATTACCCATGAAAATTTCTGAGGATCTGACTTAAATTAAAACCTGTCCTTCAGACTAGCAGCAATTTCTGAAGCATTTAAGCTTTAAATGCTTCAGAAATTTGCCGTTGTACATTATTCATTAATCTATCTCCTTCATTTATCATGACTTTTTTTATTGTATTAATTTTTAAAGTAATGGTTTTCATTTTATTTGTATTCAAAAACTAATAACAAAGTTTTTTGATATAATAATTTATAATTTTATAAAGTAAAAGTAATACTTATTTACCAGTATTATTTTTATTTTATCATCTATAAGTTTTATATCAGTGGCATGCCATCCATGGAAGCTGTCGAAGCATTGCTTCCCTTCTAAAATATAAATATATATTGAGTGATTATTTTTATATTTTAATGTACTATGAATTACTTAAAATTAATATTTTATTATAACTGCATTATGTATCTTATTACAAATTTCTAAACATGTGAAAAACAATAAGATTGCTATTGAATATTTGAATATAAATTTATATGTGCATATTCCCAATGGAAGCATTGTATTGTTGAATACAGGACAGCTTCCATGGCAAAAATATTTGAATCGTGTAAAGCAGCCAGATTACAGGTATTTGCGCATGTGCTTTACAGAGCACCAACCTCATGTGGTTTAGCTGGTGGATGCTACACACCAAAATATTGTATAACGCTTCCAATGATTCTATCCAGGCCAGCACAACTTCCCATCATCAAATGTCACCACACACCACTGTTTTATATCCTTATAATTTAAAGCATTAAATTCATTACATTATACTATAGAGCATTAAATTTATATTGTACTTTTTAAATTTGTAATTTGAAAATATAAATAAAACAAAAGATTTTTTCATAATTTCATTTTGTTAAATTTTTCAGAGGAAATATTTTTATCTAACAAGGCAATATGGTGGTCTTTGGATGGTACAAAATTATGTTATGCCACATTTAATGACACAGAAGTTGATATTACATCGTATTCATGGTATGGTTCTCATAAAGATGTAAATATATATCCAGAAATTGTCCAAATACGATATCCAAAGGTAATTTAAAGCATAAAATTGAGTACTTTAAAAGTAATTCTATAATTAACTGTTGTTTTAAATTTTTCATTAAGATTATCATAGAGAAAATAAAATATATGAATGTTTTTATTCATCATTAACTGTTCTAAGGTTTAACTGAAAAAAATAAAAAATTTTTAATCTTTAGATAAAGTGTTAAATTTATTTTTAAATAAAAAGAACTAATTGATAAATGATTGTACATATTATATTAGAGATTATTTTATCAATAAATTAATAAAATGCAAATAGTTCAATATTATTTTAAATAATTTCAGCTAAACAATAATAATAATAATTTATCATTTCAGCCAGATCGAAAAATTCCAACCATCAAATTGCTTGTTGTTGATCTTACTCCTGGTAAATTTGTACCTCAGACTGTTCATCCACCACGAGAATATGCTGACAAGTATATAGCTTCATTAATAATTTAATAAAATATAATTTATATTATATTATATAGTAGCTTTTATTATATTGACATAAGACAATTTCTTTATAGTTAGATTTAGTATTTTTAGGTTTAAATTTAAAATTTTTAAATAGCTTATTCAGGATTTTTATATCTGTGAATAATGATCCCTACATTGTAGTTTGTAATTCATTATTTATAAACTAGCAAATGAGCCCGGAGTTGCTTGGGCAAACAATTTGGATGATTTGGTAAATATGATTTGGTTCATTTGAAAATTAAGTTACTACTATCAAAAACAAAAAATCGCATCTAAAATAGCACAGTAGAAGCCATTTTTCATGTTAAGCCTTAATCCTCTCCCCCTCTCCCCTGCGGGGGAATTTCCAAAAATTCCTTGTTAGTGTGTATTTTCATGATGTGTACCCTAACTGTGTACCAAATTTCACTTTTTTAGGTTCAGCAGTTTGCTCTGGGTGATGATGAATCAGTCAGTCAGTCAGTCAGGACATGTAATTTTATATATTTAGATTATAAATTATAATGTATGGATAATGTGTCTAATCAGTAATGGTTTGTGGGTAATCTTGTAAAAAATATTTGTGTCTTCATAGATTCTACAAACTCAGAGAAAAACTTTCAGATCATTAGTTCTCAATCTATTCTATACATCTATGTATACTTTGTTGAATATATTAATATGTATTATTGAGAAATGTCTGCCTAACATTTTATATAGATGTGTCTCCAAAATAGTCTAACGCACTTGACTATTTCAATAGTTATCTATCTAACTCACAGGATGTACTATACTTCAATTGATCCAATGAGACAGATCCAGAGATCTCTTTAGTTTGTGAAATCTGTTGGTCTTAAGAATAATATTTCTGAACTATTAAATTAACTAATTTAATATCTGGATGATTAAACAAAAACTTTACTTGCAAAGAGTGGAGTTGGTAATACTGTGAGCTGGCCACACTTGTTACTGTCTTGCTTTTCATAGTGAGAAAATATTTCAATCTTTAATATTTATTTATTATGGACTTGAAGGATAACATTCAAAACATCTCACAGGCATCACTAAGTTTACTCCAAACAAATGACTTTTTCATTTGGTCATCCTAACATTAACCAAACTTTAATCATAAAAATCATAAACAATTGTTTTAATATTTTACAGAGATTATTATGTAACTTCAGTACAGTGGATTGATTCTAATCAGCTAGCAATTGTTTGGTTGCAGAGGCTTCAAAATTCATCAATTATTAGTATCTGCTATGGTGATAAAGGATGGAAATGTGTAAAAGTATATAATAATTCAAATTTATAATTTATAAAACCTTAAATAAAAACAAAATTTTTCGTTAAATTAAATTGAATGTGTATTTTATATTTGATTCTTTATCACACATTTTTAATATTTCATTCAGAATTATCAAGTTAGCAGTGACAGGAATGGTTGGGTTGAAATGAATAATCCTCTTATTTTTTCTTCAAATAAACAAAATTATTTCATTTATCTTCCCAAGTCAGAAGGGTTTTCTGGAAATTTTAGACATGTTGCTATGATTAATGTAAAGGTTGGTTATTATTTGAATGTGATATTAAACAAATTTTAATATAAAATTAAATTTTAATAAAAATAAATTTTCTTCTAGAACAGTAGTGTGCAATTCTTGACAAGTGGAAAATATGATGTTGTGCAACTTCTTTCTTATTATAAAGCAAACCAAGCTGTGTAAGTATGAAATAAATTGTTTTAAACAAATAAATTTAATATATTTTTTTCTTTTAGGAATTTATATTAACTTTTAGCAAAAGTAATTTATTTAACCATTTCTTTCATCTCATCTGGATAATCAGGAGTCTAACAGATGTAAGAAACAAAAGAATCTTTAATATCCAGCATAAAATTCACACAAGAATATTTTTGGTTAACTAAATTAACCAGCATCATTGTTCCATTTGAATGCAAAAGAATTTCTAGATTTTAGAATTTACTATCTGAGTTTTGATGTCCTAAGCACATGTTATTTTTTTAACGTCTCTGCTTCATGTGATACAGAATCATTGAGTTACATTTTTATTATTTTAAGTTATCTGAAATTCTTACTTTTTAATATTATTTTCAAAAGTTTTTATATCAGCTGCATAATTTCCATGGCATATTTATATCTTGATTTTTATCTTAATAATATATATTGTTTTAATTTTTACAAAGTTTATAATAATAATATATTAACAGTATTTAAAATAGTAATACAAATATTTAATTCTAAATAAAAGAAATTTTTTCAGATATTTTATCAGCACTTTAGAAGACAAATCGGGTGAACAACATCTATTTGCAGCCAGTTCTCATAAGAACATCACATGTTTGTCATGTAATTTGGGGAAATCTTGTCTTTTTAATAATGCTAGATTCAGCCTGAATGCTAAATATTTCATTCTTGAGTGCCTTGGTCCTGATATACCACAAATAGAAATGAGAAGAACCATTGACAATAAGCTTTGTATGATTATTTTGATTATTTAAAATATGTTATTTAGTACAAATATATATCAAGTATTTATAAATAAGTTAGCCAAACTGTTTTCATAATTTTATTTGTTTAAAAAATTATCAATATTTGAAAAATGAATCATTTAATTCATTGAACTGTACAAAACTTGGCATATAGTACAAAATATGGCAAATTGAATAATTGATTCAGGTAATTAAATAAATATCCGAATCAAGCAGTTTTATTATTATGAAGCAACATAAAATTATTTTATTTGAATAGTACTTTGATTCAAATACAGATTATCGTCAGTCGGGTGCTCTAACATTGGGTTACTTGGGGCATGTGCCCCTTTTGTCATCAGGTTGTCCTTCTCTTAATCCCCAAGGGAGCTCTAAGATTTCATTTTATTTTTTATTTAGTTACTCATTTTTATCAAAAAAACAAAAGAATTAAAGCACCATATAAATCCTTTAATGAAAAATAAGGGTGAAATGGGATTTTATCAAAATCCCATTTCACCCTTTTTAAAAAACTTTTTTATGATGACAAAATAAAAATAAAAATATTAGTTATTAACCAAAATTTGTTCTAGCAGGTTGTGATTGTTCAGTCAAGTACCGAGGTATACTGAGGTACCACTGTATTTGATTAACACGATTTTGATATACATGGTAGCATCGAGGGATTAATTAAATGCATTAATAAAGGGATATATATATACATATATATGTGTTGTGTGTATGTAAAATGTCCTTTTTTTATAGCTTGTGCCCCACTTTTTTATAGTCTGTAGATGCTGCTCTCATCAGGTCTATTCTTCACAAATGTTTGTTCAATTTATGTTAAAAATAGTAGACTTGATAATGATTTGTATTTGGATCAAAAATACTGATCAAATAATTGATACAAACTTTATAAACCAACTAAAAAGTATTTTTTCTCTATTAACTAGTTTCATAAGATTAATCAATTTTTGTCATAATTACTTATTTAGTTTTTTAATGCAAACATTACATAAAGTTAAATGATTACACAATGTAATATGAGTTAATTTATTAACAGAATCCATAAAACTTGCTCCACTTACATTCTTACCAAAAAATTAAACTGATGGTAATTAAATTAGAACATGTAGACAAGAATAAAATTTGTTTCCATATTTTTATCATAAAAATAGGAACACAATATACTTGTGTAATGATGGAAATTAAAGATGGAGATCAAGAATATAACATATAGCATATTTATTTATGTTAATGAATTTGTGCAAAATAGGAGTAAAAAAGTAGAATTTTGGAAAAGTAAATTTTTTGTTGTCTCTTAATTCAGTAATATTGTAAAATAAAAGTTAAAATATGTTATAATGCTGAGAAACTATTTGAGAGACATTAATTTCTTCAATTAAAACTGTACAGCAAGATTGTTTTAGACTTTCCTGGTTACTACAAATACTTAAAAATTGTAAATTCTTTCTGCTCTGTACGCATTAAGAGAGCCTTGTAGTCATATCGTCATAAGTTCAGTGAGGCTTACAATGAAGATGGCTGGATGGTAAGGGACAGAATATGGCCTATCTGAGCAAACTACCCCAAAAATTTCTGGGGTTGTTCATTTAGATTCAATTCTGTCTTCAGAACAGTGGCTGATGCCTTAACTGCCTCAGCTATCCAGCAGTTAGTTATTATTTTTAGATTTTGTTTTGGTATATCAATACATTTATTTTGTAATTGCCAACACTGTCTTATTGTTCTTTTATGCTCTTTTAATTACTATTTTATCAAATATACCACAGTAAAACAATTTCTATTAATTTCTCTGTGTTACATCTTACTGATTAATATATCCTTGTTAATGTAAAAGGTATATGTATGCATGATTTAGATATGTTTTATTTTTATGTTGATCTAAAACTCTTGTAAAGATGAACACCATGGACGATCAATGTTAATATCCTTGATTCATCACTATATATTTCCTTACATACTTTTTAAAGTTCCTCCTGTTTATAAAACTAATATCATTAGTTTAATACTGAATAGAACTTCCTCAAAAAACTGGAACAGTATATATAGATTCGAACATACACCTAAGCACTAATTTTCCAGCAAATAAACATAAACAAACTTACACTTCAAACGTTATCGGCCACAAATTTTTATTGGCCTTCTTCAGGAAACAACGGAAAAAAGTGTTCTATTTGTGGTCGAAAACATTTGAAGTGTAAGTTTGTTTATGTTTATTTGCTGGAAAATTAGTGCTTAAGTGTATGTTTGAATCATTAGTTTAATTTAAAACAGATTATTATTATTAACCCATATAATTATCTTATTTACAAAATATATTATTCTAAAATGGTTAAAATACTTCCATTGAAGCAATTAAATCATAATAATGTGCAACTGTTGTAAAGCAATTTTAGATGCTCTTAAAGCATTTCTTAATTCACTGACTTTTGTACTACACTACATGTAGAAATAAGCAAATGTAAGTGACAAATCATACACTAAATTTGTAGCTTTTATTAATTTAATTATAAATTTCTAATAAATTATATTTGTTACATTTTTTTAATATTTCTAGTGTATGTCATTAATGATAATAAAGCTCTGCGTGAATTAGTTGATAAAAGAACTTTACCAAAAATTCGTTCCTTCAAAGTACCATTGCATAATGGATATAGTAAGTATATAATAAGTTAATTCTTGAAGAAAACATTAAAATATTCAAAAGAATTTAAAAATTTTCAATAAAAATAGAAAAATAATTTAAAAAATTGCTAACTTACTGATTTATTTTATTTTCTAGAAGCAAATGTACGTTTATTTCTGCCCGCAATTTTGAGAGATGATGAAATCACAAAATATCCAATGGTAGTAAACGTGTGAGTTATTTTAGATTTTAGTGTTTAATGTAAACTTTTTATAAATTTTTTTCAATAAATTTTGACATAAATAAATTTTTTAAAGAGATGGATCACCAGGAAGCCAATTAGTAAATGAAAAATTTAGTATTCATTGGGGAACTTATTTAGCTAGCAAGAAAAATTATATTTATGCTTGGATTGATGGGCGAGGAAGTGGAAACAGAGGAGAAAAAATTCTACATGAAATTTATCGTAGATTAGGTACTGTTGAAGTAGAAGATCAGGTATCTGTTACTAGGTAAAACATCTTAATTTATCATATACAACAGATGAAAATTTAAAATTAAATGATAATGTGTTCATTCTATCAAAATGTGGATATTCAATTAGATATATGAAGAGTGCCTTACCATTTATTGATGAAAAGAGAGTTGCCATATGGGGATGGGCTTATGGTGGATATGCTTCAGCAATGGCATTAGCTTCTGATGATGGAGCATTCTCTTGTGGCATTTCTGTTGCACCTATTACCAGCTGGCTTTATTATGGTGAGATAAGTATCAAATAATATAGTAATGTTTTGATAAAAATTATTTAAACATTAATTTCTTATAGATTCAGTTTATTCTGAAAGATACATGCAGTTTTCTGATCCATCTGATAATTCTATTGGTTATAAAAAAGCTGATTTAATGAAAAAAGCTGCTAATATGAGAAGGAAGAAGTATTTACTTGTTCATGGCACTGCAGATGGTAATTTTATTTAATTTTAAATTAGCTTAAACATATGTTTTAGTTATTATAACAATCTAAATCTGTGGTTTTCATCATGGTTTTTATAACACTCCAGGATGGCTGTTTTGGAGAATTGGATTTTAATTGTGGTTGGCTCAGAGATTTTTATGGGTGAATTGACCTAGATATGATGGATCTTATTCCTTGCCACTTGGCCATCCCCATTATGAGCCTGGCCATACTCATGGCCAGGAATGCATTCTTTATGCCATTCCCATGATGAGTATAGAAAAAGGTCCATAAGGTGGGAAGAGTTAAACACGAAAAGAAAGATTATTCTAGAGTGTTACAGGTTTCTATGGGTATTACATGATTACCTGAAATTTAATAATTTATTTAAGTAAATAGTAAGATATCAGATGTGTCACACATACTAAGATAAGCCAGTTAGAGTGCAAGCTTCAAAAAAAGGGGAGGTTAAAAATTACTGGTCTAAATAAACTTATTAAAAAATTGAAAGATAAAATCAAAGTGAAATCATGTTTTTAATACTTGTATTTGTAATAGGAAACATGTTCTCATTGCCTTACCCTTAACAAACAAACAGCATTTTATTCAAAAATTGATATTGAAAATTAGTTTTATAATCACAAATAATTAATTAATAAATTTTATAAAATTTTAGATAGTGTCCATATTCAGCAATCAATGTTATTGATTAAAGCACTTACAGATGCAGGTGTTATTTTCAGAACTCAGGTAAGATTCTAATCTTTTTATATGTTAATTCAACTAAACAAAATACATTAATGTACCATTTATATATAGATATATCCAGATGAGAAACACAGTTTACATAAAGTAATATTCCACTTATATTGGACTATGGAAGATTTTTTGGAGCAGTGCTTTTCTTCAGATCAGCAAGAACTTGAAATTGGTTTACAGAAAACCAATGCAGTCAAAAGTGATAAGAGATAGCCAAAAAGTGAAGATAACCTTGTAAATATTAGTTAAAGCTGAATAGTAGATAACTTGTTGACTACGATCAATTTCTACAAAGTAAGAGAGACATTCTTATGTTTAATGCATTGAATTATTTCATTACAAACCAAATTAATTCCTGCAAACATTACTAACAAATTTATAAATGTAACCATATCAACTATATTAGTGATAACCTGTAAGATACGACCATTATTCCATGCCGGAGACATACATATATCTTAATTTTTGATACGATTCGATTATTTATACCGAATTGTAAGATAATTTTTTGGTTAGATTTATGTAGAATGAGTTCTTAAGAAAAAAAAACATTTAGTGATCAATCTGTGATATATAAATCAATCCTGTGATTTAAAAAACAAAAAAAAACTAAAAAAAAATAGGTTTTAAGTTTTAGATAATTAATAATAGTTCCTTGATAGTTTAGAATTTTATTAAATATTTTTACTTAATAGATTATTTAAGAATTGTTTTATACAATATACTTTACACAACGCTTAATAGTGATGTGTTGTAAATATCTTGTGAACTTGTATGGTGCATATCATGTAATTATATCTTCTATGGGATCATAAACATTTTCAACATCAATCAAGACGATTTTAAGTTATAATATCTAACTTAAAGAGTCAAAAATTTAAAATTACAGAGAATATAAAATATATATGTATGTATATATATATAACTTTTTAACTATGTTAATCATAAATTATATTTTTAAAAAATATCAATAACAATCTAACAGAACACAATGCTTCAAAATTGCAATGTTTTTTGTTGACTGGCAAACTGCAGTATTATGTTGTAAGGAGAAAAAATATTTAAATGAAAGACTATTTTTATTGAATTTATTGTCATTTACAAAGTAGTATTTTAGTGAAAAATAAATAATAATATGTTGCTTATACCAAAAGTATTTGTTGGCTTTTCTGATTATAAAAATGTCTGTTAGTCTGGAAAAGCGTTTCAAATAAAATTTTTTAATACCAATGTTTAATTAAGTTGTAATTTCTGTTGGTGTATAACTGTCCAGAAGTAAGAAAAATTTGCATTTTTCGATTCCCATTCAGTTATTATGAACAGACTGCTGGATGACAGAAAAGTAAAAGTATTAGTCTGCTGCCCTGAGGGATTCTAATTTGGGTCAAATCTTGAGCAATTTTTATGAGTGATTTGATTCAGTTATGTTAGAATCCTATCTCTCATCACTCAGCTGCCTCACTGTAGGATTAGTATGGCATAGCTTAACTTAAATGGTCTTTGCACCAAATAAACCCTATTAACCAATCAAGCCATTGTGGACTAAAACAATTGTGGAGTTAAAAACAACATATCTCCAAAAAGAGTTAAAGAAACTATTGAAACAAGATTATCATGAATAAACTATCAAAAAATAATTTATATATTACTGAAATATTTTATTCATTAGGTATATAAGTGGGTTTTTAATTAAATTTAAAGTATATGATTTTGTTTTTCTGCTATCAAATTGTTAAATCTGAATTCCCTGATTAGGAATTTACATTAGTTTCTACAGAGGATGTAATTAATTATTGCAGTGCTTTCCAAACTTTTTAGAACAATACAATTTTTAAAATAACAACTAACCCAGGTAACTTTCAAGACCCGCTTAACTTCATTTGACACGAGGAGATATTTAATTATTTTATTACTGCTGTTTTTTGAAATTTATTATTGATTATAATTGAATGTAAAACTGACTGACGTTTTGTAATGATGTGTTCAAAAAGTGGCTTGCTACCCTCAGTTTAGAAACTCTAATCATTATTGTATATATAACTTAGTAGATTAATCATCATTCTTAAAGTTATATTTGATTATTATTAGAATATAAGAGATGGAATACAATCTAGGATTATTTCATAAATTAATGGAAAAAGAAGTACCTGCAACAAATGCTATGATTATCTAATTTTTTTATGATAAGTATTTCAAAGAAAATCTTTATTATAAAAGAAATAGAATAATTCTAGTATTTGATGGCTATTTGATATAAATGGAAATAGAATCAAGATTCTAAAGATATATTCCATTATGTAGTTATAAGAAAAAAGTTTATAATAAACAATATTGGCAATCTCTATTGTTTGTTGTCAGTCAGATGACTAACTACTAAGATATTCTCTTGTTTTTATGAAGAATTGATTTAAATTTGTTCTGTGTTGTTCAAAGCTAGAGCTTATCCTAACAATAATCAATCTTAAACCTTCCTTACTATCAGCAATATTTTATTAAAAACAAATATTTTTGGCCTAGTTTACAGACCTATTTCAGGTACTACACATTCAAATTGAACAGTTTACTGTGTTCCAAAAATTGGAATGTTCTAACATTTAAACTGACTTTTTATTAAAATCAAACAATCTAAATATTCAATTTTTTTTTAACTATTTTTCTGAATTATCATTGAAAATTCATGATGATTCATACTGTACAGATGGTTCTGTATAACAAATCAGACACATATCAAATTCAATACATTCATACTTGGTAATCTCCAGGCCTGCAATTCTTACTATTTCGATGTATGGGCAAGACAACAAAAACCTCAGATTCTACATTTGGATCTTAGGGAGTTTTTTGGGATAGCCAAATGCATGGATGAGTTTATTTCTTACAAGATTTATCCCATTACCTATCAAACCAATCGTAATGAGTAAATTGAAATTAGCTATTTATTGTTTCAAATCATTATATGAACAAATCAATTAACTTTGAATACAGGAAATTTTTATTGCAGAAATGCAGTAAGTATAAAGTTATTATTTCAAAAAATGATATCTCTCAACCATTGGAGGCTCGAGATGTAATGGGATGCCTCCAATCCTATTACAGCACAGATTTATTGCAATGGAAAAATCGAGGCCTTTGTCACAATGTACGGGACCATTGATATCCTCTGTAAAAGTGCAATACAAAATAGAGTTTGTAAGTTTTTGGTATGATTATCGTGATTGCATAATTAAAATATTGAAGTTAAAACCAAAAAGAGAACTGATAAGATCATAATAACTTTATTTATAAACTCTAAATATAACAAATTTATATATTCACCTTAAGATAAAATTCAAAATGCCCTAAATTTATAAATGCTGATTATTTAAAATACAATTTATGTACAAAACTTTGATTATGATATTACATATTTATAAAACTGTAACAGACTAGCTTAAATGCTTTGCAACATGAAATATCTTACTTAAAAGTAAGTACAAAGTAAATCCAATTCTAATTTTTCATGCCAAAAATTTCATTCCATCTGCTTTAATATCTGATGAAATAAAATTTTTATAAATTAATATAATTTAGATTATGATGAAAGGAAAAAATATATATAAATAAATTTCATGAAATTTCTACAGGAAGAAAAAAGCAAACTTTGTACACAATATAAATGATAAACTTTCATTGTATGACTAGAAAATTTACAATAAATGAAAAATGTTTTTTGAACTTTTAAATATAGAAATAGTTTTCGTAATCATTGAAAACTGGTTGGGATGAATGTAATGTTTCTGAATGAATTTCATGCTGTTGCTGTTGATGTTGATGATGATGTAGATGGATTTCGTTTCTTGTTTGTTGCAACGGTTTTTCTTGATAAAAAAGCCAATGGTTCTGTAATAAAAGCAAGAACTTAATGACTTTTGCATGATAAAACAAAGTATTGCAAAACGATTTTCATAAAGACACCAGATATATATAGCCTACTGTTTATATAAGTATTTATTGAAAGAAAAAATATATAAGATGGTTAGTTTTATACTAAGCAGTTTGGTACTTTTATAACAGAAAGAACAGTTTGTTTTATTTCTGTTCTTCACTGTCTGATTCACTTCGTCATTTTTGTGAATGCATTCAACATCTTTCTTGCCAGACTGTCAAATTCAAGCAGATATTTATATAAATGCAACTTATTCCTTTGACTATCCAGGTTACCCAGTGGCGTAGCGTAGTGGGGGCAGCATTTTTTCACAATTAATAATAATAATATCTTATGAAATGAAATGGTTCAAATTTTTACATTTCTGTCGCACCTACGATTCGGACCGATTGAAATGAGCATGGAATTTTTCATTACTTATTCTGTGACGAAACTGGGGAATCCCCTTTCTTTAAATGAATGTATAATAATGACATCTTGCTCATTGTAGCGACTGACAATACCGTCTGTACTGACTTGTAGGGATTCCCCGTATTTTATTTAGGAGGGGCGAAATTTTCCTTCGCCCCGGGCGGCTGACACCCACGCTACGCCACTGAGTTTACTCCAGTAATTTTCTGAATGAAATATATTCCATTAGATCCCAAGCCACCAAATTCATATTATTGATATTTTCCACAAATACACTCGATTCTTTTTAATTTCCAGTTGTCTAATTGGTATAATTGCAAACGAAATTTCCCATCTGAGGCAGCCAAACACTTATTTTTTATCATATTCACTTTTTGCCTTTCTTCTCAGCCCAGCAGTGGCCGAATGGATAAAACCATGAACACTGGTAGTTGATCGCAGGTTCGCGCCTCACCAACGGGTTGTTTTTCGGATTTTCTTCACGTGGCTAACACCTAAATAGGAGATGGTTTCCTATAAAAGTCTTCCACAGAGGTCTCTCTCTTGGCAGATTGCTGACGTGTTGCGTTGCTCATCCTTTCTCTTCCCAACTGTTTAAATTAGTTTGATATTTTTGTAAATGTAACAATTCGAGTATACTATAGTAAGATACATTCTATTCCTAAACTACCAAATTCAAGCAAATATTTTTTTAATGCATCCTACTGATTTATTAAGGACTCCGGTTAAATCTATTATTTTTGCAAATGAAACACGTTTTTTATCTTCAGCTTTCTAAATTATTATATGCAAATTGAGCATATTGTCCTGATACAGAATTTTGTCTATTATTTTAGCCAATCAGCACAATTCTACTCCTAGACGACCATATTCAGACAGTCATTGCAAATGCACCCAACTACTAAAGTTTTGACTATCGGATTTTGTCTAACAGTTTTACATATTTCTTTATTTCATAATGACTCAAATTCTGTACTTAAAAACCGAACACCTGGCAATGTTAACGAAAAAACAAGAAAAAAAGTAAAGTAACACCATTAAATCTTACCCTTTTAATTGGCGTATTATTAGGATTCCTCCTCAACTGAAAGGCGTATTGTCCTGGAAGTGGCCAGTTCTGTTGGATGCGTAGAGGTTGTTCGTTAGCATTTAGTTTTCTTTCGTCTGAAATTAAATTATTATAAACCTTTATTATTTGTAATACATAAGGAACTATATCTGTATAAAATTAAAATAAAAACTTACATTTTCTCATAAAACATAATTCATATAACGAAAATTTCGAAGGCATCTCCGTCGAATTATAACAATGCAACAATAATTGAATCAATTCTTCGGCTGTTGTTCTTTCCGATACCAATAAACTTTTGTACATTGACTAGAATATATAAAAATTTTTACATAAATTATCTAAAAGCACAAAATTAACTAATTTATTTATCTGAAAGCTTATTTTATTTAGAATAGCGCGAAAATAAATTATGAAAAAGCAAGCAGTAAAAGTACTACGTATTATCCTGTTGCTATGGAGGATTCAGGTTAGAGCCAAGAGCAGCTCAGAAATGGCGGCCCTATTCCTTATTACTGTACTTACTTTTCCATTGTGAGCCTGGCCTAACTCACGAAGAGTATTAAAAAAAAGCCACGGTATCAAAGAACGAAAGTAATTTTAAAAAACTATACAAATTATCAAATTTCAAATTACTTTCCAAACCTTACTGGGCATTAAACATTTTATTCCTTATTTTCCTAATTAAATTGTTATTTTTTAATAATTGAATAGTGTAACTTACCCCCGCCATTAGACAACTATCATACACTTTTACTAAACCGCCTCTCTTCATTTGTAATGAAAATCTAAATAAATAATAATAAAATAATTAAATTTAATTATAATTTACTAACAAACATTCGAAATAAATAAAGAACTTACTTTGATTCTCCGTGAGGATGACAACTTTGTAACTTAATAGGACAAGCTTCATCATCTAAGACCATCATTGTTTGTATGGGAATGCCTGTTTTTCTCACCCATACTTCCATTGTAAGGTAAAATAAATTCGGATCTCTATGTTTCATCTTAAATTTTCCGAGCAACATCCGAACTACCTCTTTGCTAGTCGTGTGATATCCTACGGATATTGTTTTGTATTCGATATCCGAGCATAAAACTCGAGCATAGATTTTTAATGGAACCTGAAATTCAAATGTTTAATTAAATTTATTGGACACTTACTAAAGAAAAATTAAGCCTATAACATAGTCTAAAATTAGTGACCTTAAACTAGATTTATAACACTCGAGTTAGAATTACAAGTTATCACTGTTGAAAGAGCTCTGGATGTATAAGGAATCGAGGCATTGTTCCTCAACCCTTCATTCATGCTGGCTGACTGTATTATGTGTCAGGCATACCCATAATGGATAAATTTGAGGTAGGGCATCTCTCCCTATCCCTCATTCATGTTATTTTAACTGCAACATGTGTCGGGTATACTCTGAATTGACAAATCTGAAGTATGATCTAGCTATGTGAAGGTTTCTTGAATCAAGGAAAGAACTTACTTGCTCATAGAACTAAATTAATTTTCGGTGATACAGTATTGTTATAAGTAAAGCTTTTTCTTATTTTACTATTATAAATCAATGATTTAACATAACAGAATGCCGACAGTTCATAGTTATAAATTATGTCCATACTAAAGCTATAAACAATAAATATAGTTCCTGATGACAATAACAAAATTTATAATAATAATTTTATAATTTCCTGAAATGAAACGATCTGTAACTAATGATATGTTTAGTTTCTTAAAATATAAATATAAAATAGCAAAGCATAAAACTGTATCAATGAAACATCTTATTAAAGATTTTTGACATGTTTCTATTTAAAAATTATAAAAATATATAGAAAAATAGCAGGAAAATGATTTTCGAATACAAAGGAAATTTATTTTTATAAAAAATATATAAATATAAGCCGAAATTATTATTAAATTATAGTATTTTTCATAAATATACGCAATTTTCCTGATTATATTTGAAGGCCCTCGCTTTACGACCGCTCCTTTTACAAACTTTGCCTTATGACAAATATAATTTTTATTTTATAAATGTATGAAATAACATATTTAAAACGGTAATTTTTGTTTGTTGTTTATCTACGTTTGGTATTATACAGGTAAAATTGCTATGAACGTAATTTCAGTTTATAATACTGAGCTTATGAGGAAAATACGGCTGGCTTAATTGGTTGTTGAAGACCGTCGTTAAGTCGTATAAATGTAGACAAATTATCATAATTTTAAAATTAAATAAAAATACATTTTTATTAATATTGCTTGAAGCTATAAAAAAATTAATACAAAATTATATAACATTTATTACAAGTTCAACTGTTTAAAATCAACGAATTAGCATTATTTAAATGCTAATTATATAATAAAAATAAATTTTTTTATTATAAAAAACATAAGGAAGTCATTTTAATTTATTAAATAACCATTACTTTTACGTAAATGACACATTTACGACCTTCATCCGTCACTTTCCCAGTCATAAAAGGTCATAAAAGTTGAAAGGTCATCGCTTAACCTTTAAGTAGGATTAAATTCTATGGACAAAAAGCAATAAAATGAAAACAATTTTCCAGAAAAACAAAGTAAAATGTCGAAAATTTAAATAAAATAATAATACTTTTCCATCTTAAATGCCCCATAATTATAGAAATTGTATAAAATTACAAACTTGGCCACAGCTGGAAAAAATATCAATTTATATTTATTTTAATTACTTTTTTAATTTAAAATTTTGAATACTTTATATTTAGATCGTTCACCTCAAATATATTAAGCAAAACTTTTTTTACGTTAAGTTATTTTCATCTGTACTAATTTTAACTGGTAAGTATTACGGAACGTCAAGAAGTATGCATCCTAATTACTGATTGCTGAACCTGAACAAGTTCAACTTTAATCAAATTTAATTATTTTTCAAATCTCTAATTGTTAAACACAGTAGCTTCAGTACCAAAATTCTGACATATTAATAGCGACAGCTGTATTCAGCCGTTGTACTAGTGTACAAAAACATATGGACTACTTCAGAATCCCGTCCTTATAAACAGAATGACAAGGAACAGTCGAACTGGCAATTTAAACAGAACAGAAACGTGCTCTAAGATGTATATGCCGACTTATTTTTCTTTCTTAAACATTGAAATTTTATCTGGCAGCTTCCAGGTGTCAGCCATTTGCATGGATGGAAGATATATACATCACTGACAAAATTGAATTCGATACGAGTAAAAATGTAGTTTATAGTAAGGAATTTTAGAAAATAACTGCCACAGGATAGAAAAAGCTAGAGGAGTGAACTTTTGGCAGGTTTATAGAGCTGTAAAAGTGTCTTCTATATGTATGTATATATATATAGCGACATGTCGGAATGACACGCCGATATGGATTTGAATGTCATACGATGTCACACGATGACAGACAGCAAATAAACAATACAAATCATCCTTCAAGTTTGATAGATAACTGTAAATATATCGAACCGGTATTTAATATTTTATAAAGTTAAATTTTTAAATTAAAATATATATACATATATTGTTTAACAATTAATTTCCGATTTCCGCTTTTGGTCACCAGGTGGTGATTTTATGGCCAACCGGAAATACGTCATTAATTTATTTTTTCCCCAAAATCCCATTATTATAGGAAGAGGCGATGCATAAAAAACGAAATATATATCTCATTTTGGTTTCTATTTATAGACGATTTATAAATATATTAAATATGGAAACAAATATTTGGTTGAATGATATTAAATTATATGTTAGAAGCCGTATACTGTAGAAATATTATAAGGTTTCGTTGTTAAATACGGATTTGTGGGAAGTTAATACAAACGGGAAACGTTTTGAAATGGATCAATAATTTTTTTTTGTAAGAATTAAATTTTTTGTAAAGAAATTCTGCTGAAAATTTTTATATTTTTACTGTATCTTTTTCTTAAAAATTATCTCATTTTTATTGCCTTTTTCTTGATAACATTTAATTTTTATTAATTTTTTTCTTAGGAAATTTTTAATATTTTAATTTTTCTTTCTCTTTTAAATATCCCACTTGAAACTCTTTAACTTTTTTTAAATATATTTATTTAGTACATTATTAAATTACATTAATCAACATTTACCTCACTTATAACGGAGATATATGAGTGAGATGTGTATAAAAGTATAGTATTATATACACCTCACTCATATACCGCTTACATATACATATATATAATATTTCAATTCATATATACTGTACTTCACTTAAACGCCTCACTTAATTGCAAGAGCTTATATAGTTTTTCTATATAAATATAAACTCTTTGTAAAAGTTCTGAAACATTAAAAAAAAAAAAAAAAAATACTAAATGGAAATTTAATATTTTTGATGAATTTTAAAGTAAGGTTAACTAATAATGACGAATTGTAGAAGTTGTCAAAAGGATCTGTCACAGAGAAAACAATGAGATCATTCGAACAAATCTACAATTCGTCATTAATTTAAAGGACGTAATTACTAAATATTGTTATTAAAATTCATTTTGTGTGTATATCTTAATGCATTGTATTTATGGCATAGCGTAATAGCGTACATAACAGTATTTTTTCATCAATGTAATTATATTTTTATCGTTTAGTTTACTGAAAATACGCGTTAAAGGTAGTAATTTGTGAATAAACTTTAATATATCGTATTTACAACGTTGTTTTAGTAATAAAACAGTATACATAACCGCATTTTTTATGTTTCCTTAAAAATAGCATCTTTTGGGGTGTTTTTTAAAATAGATGTACAATAGAAGTTTATAATTTATATATAGTAGAAACCCATACATCATGTCTATAACATTGTTTCAGTAATGAGAGCGTTAAATAACATTTTGTTTCATAAATTTCAATATAAACAGCAATTTTTCAAATAAAAATCTACGGTAGAATACCTAAAATTACATAAAACATAACCGAAATCCTTGCGACACTCATTATGAACATACCAAATTCGAGTATCATCATCATCATCATCTAAATTGCCGTTTATCTTGAAAGGAATGTGCATCATGAAAATTCATTCATACTTATACGAACATTAATGGCATTTAACGTTTAAATATATTAATCAATCAATCTTCTTAACGAGTGTTTTGGAGCTATCCAACGATGACCTTTCACCTTTTAAGTGCAGAGTAGACAATGGGAAATTCGTTCTTAGTATAATTCATATAAGAAATTACTAACTGTTATCAGATAAAGAAAGTTATAATTTAAAAGTTCATTTATGTTTACGTCATGTTAATTAATTAATTTAATTAGTTTTTAACATTGTTTTAATTGTTGATAAGATTAATAATAGCAGAATATCTTTATTTGATAGCTAATTAATTAGCGAGATAATTAATTAATTAATCTAAAAAACTGGAAATAAAAGTTTATTAATTCGTTTATTAAGCGATTATAATTTTAAAATTATTATTCAAAACACGCGTCGTATGCGAATTTTTAAGCTAATTTCAAGCCTAATACATGTTTTATAAGCTCTTTTAAAACTATAAGCTCTATAACTGTAATTTTAGGCCAAATGTAAACTTTTTGGAATTTATATTCTTAATATTACCTCATTAAGTAATAACTAAGTCTAAGACAATGCTTTTAATATGCGGACTTTTAAGTTTTATGCTCCTATTTCAAGAGTTTATAAGGCCAAATTTTGATTTTGAGACTTATTTTTTAAATATCATCATACTTATTAAATTTTTTTAACCCAAAATGCTTTCAATACGCAAATTTTTAAGAGTCATGCTAAATTTATACTTTTGATTTCAATCATTTAAGCTTTCTTTAAAGTTAAATATCTATAATTTTACGTCAAATTTATGTTTTTTAGAACTCTTATTCTTCATAAGAAAAATATAATTCAAGCGAATCACACAATTTTGCGTGAGTGAAACAGGATTTCAAACGAATATGGAGAACGAAGTCAAGAGGTCAAAGCAATAGAGCGACTTTTAAGTAGTCGAATCATGTCTTACACGAATCACTGTTGCAGAACAGAAGATGCAATAAAATCACCAAACACAAAGATTTCTACAAATTATACCCCCTTCTATTTCTATATTTTAAGCTAGTTTTGTGGCATTTTTTATGACAGGAATTGCTCTCTTAAAGGATGAAATGCGGGGTGCTCATTAATGGTTCGATCTTCTATGCTCTATTGTTTACTTCCAATTACAATATTCGAACTTTTCACGTGTAGCAGTTGGTTTGTTAGTGTTTAAAAACGTATCCTTCCGTTCTTTTCTTCATAAATATACCCTCCAGCTTACTTAAACCCACCTGTCATATCAGGAACCACGCGCTGATCGTCAGAGCTTCCTGCTTCACCTGGCTAAACGCCAAAGCAGGTATATTATGCAACTAAAAAACACTATAATCTACAGTTTTAACAGTTACATTTAATCTAATTTTAAGTTTAAACATACCTTTTGAGTGTGAAGATTAGGTTCGTGAAGACTACTGGAACTGCTAGATCTGCTAGAAAGTGGATCTTGAGCACCACTACTGCCCAAACTGGTGACACTAACATTATCACGTCCACTACAACGATACGTAGAGAGGCTCGAAGATGAGGAATGAACGTGTTTCAACATATTATCACACTGTAAAAAAGTAGTATACAAACAGTCAAAAGTTAGATCGGGAGTGGCGGATCTAAACTGTGAACCGTGACGTAAACCTCGCCTCGCGAACTGCAGCCACCCAATGCTGACATTGGTCCAACACGACCTTAGCATATTAGGGGGAGGAGGTTGAACTCATTCAACCATTGGTACAATGGAAAAGTGGGACTATGGAGGTGATCGCACTCTTTCATCCCCGTCCTTGTCAGAGTTAATTTTAAAAGATGCTACACAGGGATAGTGTTTGATTACGTCGCTTACTTTGTTCTTAATTAGTAGTGTTTGAGGGACTTAAATAATATATTTTCTACATAAACACTGCATTAAAATAAACAGAAAACTGCAAAAAAATGACGCAAAAAGTTTACTTGTAACAACATTTTCTACGCTATTTTTTTTTTCTTTTTGATGCATTTAGAGATAAAATACTTAATTAATATTGCTTCGTTTATTAAAAGCACCGCAAAAACCGAATTTTGATATAGAAATATATAGAAAGTAGCTATTTATATAAGTAGCACACTGTATATCCTGTAGTTAGAGGTGTGAAGCAACAGCTGTTTAATGTAGTGGATAGGAAGGGAGGAAGGGAGATACCTGCCCATAAGACATCATCACAACCTTACATACGGGCATCCGGTAAGTACAGCTGCTTTCTCAGCTGTGGGAACAATTGTCGCCCTTTAAAAGCAGCATCCTGTTTGGTCCAGGGACCGTCTTACCAGTTGAATGAAGGGAGAGAGTGTAATGTGTCTAGGCCAAGAGAACACCGACAACAGCTTGAGCAAAACAATATAACAGACAAGTGACAACAAAATTATCGTCTCTAGACAGATACGAGTATATATAATAATTATAAAGAAGAATCGAATTCTATCGAGTTTTTTAATACACTTCTTAATAATATATTCGTCACATATACAATAAAATTGGTGCTTTGTTCATTTTTAATACAGTATAAAGCATCATGATAAATTTAAAGCGTAAATTTGAGTTTTTAGAATACTGAATTTATTTAAAAAGCATTAAAATTTTATATATTTTATATTTTATAATTACATTTTAAAAACGTATTTACATTATTTAAATTCATTATAGCGCTGCAAAAGTCAAGGAATGCGCTATACAAAGGTTTATGTTTATCAACGCAAACATGCAATCTTAGAGATTCATGCGTGCTCAATCAACCCCTAATTAAACTATAGAGTAATTGTTGGGCCCCCTAAATTGTCTAGGTTCTTCGAGTTACTAGTTTTGAATCGAAGAATATACAAGCAGACGTGCAAGTTCTAGAAATTGTAGACTGAACATTGCTTATTGACAAAATATTTGTTAATTTTATAAAAATATAATTTTTAATTAAATTTATAATGTGTTTCATCATCAAATATATTCAAATTTTATGAATGTTTTAAGTAAAATTTACTCTTTCTGAATATATTACTAGTGTTATTGACTAAAATTAATTTTTATATGCAATATTTTATATATTTTCTTTTAAAAATAAATAAATTTTAAAATATGTAAGTTAAAACATAAACAAAAGTAAAAAAAAAAAAAAAACATAAAAGCCATGGGCTTGCTTCTCATTCGTAAGAACGAAACTACAACCAGACTGTCGAGAGCTTATATGGGGCCCAGGGTAGAGCGGTTTAACCTTTTGTTCTTTGAACAAATAAAAATATGCATATTGTTTCCTTATTAATAAAAAGCAGATTTTATTTTATTTTTCTTAATAAAAACAATGCCAATTTTATGGCACCAGGAATTACTATAGGCCCGAGTATTCTTCGGGCCCGGAGAAAAAATCCCATCATTCTCTCGACGGCCTCTTCCACGATTCTTATAATACAGGCTTACTAACAGCTATAATTGAAATATTTATGCATAACTGATATAATTTTATAACAAAATTGTTTAGTATATATTTTTAAAAAATCAAAATTTAAAAATAAGCATTTCATAAATATCTAAAAATAAGACACGCGTTTTCCTTTTATATGCCACGAAAACGATTTTAAAAGAATTGTAGCAATTTAATTCAATAAAGTAAAAATGTAGAATATATCGAATGTGGTCCTACCACTTTATGAATCAGATCAAGCATGCAGCATTTCAATTAAGCAATCTAAGAAGACATTTAAAGCATGCCTTCTACATTGAATAAAAGGCACGCATGGGTTCGTTCCTATTGTAATTCGTAACATAATGCAAAATACTCTCACCTCTATATAAAAAGTACATTGGCCTATCGACTCACCTTCTAAAAAACATTCGAATTTGGGCATGGAACAACTAAAAACAGAGCTCGTGAACTCCCTCCTTGATGCTCCTTTGTGCCTGAAGCAACGTGATGGACGAGTGCAGATCCATCGAGCGGAAATGATCTTTAATTAACCGCCATTTTTTTTTACGTATTCCCTATTTTACTTGTGTGAGGGTGTTGTTTATTAAAGAGGTTTGACAAGTAGAATCGTTACTCTACAAAAAAAAAAAAAACTCCGCAACGTTATGTGGTTTAGTGGTAGACCTACTTTTTGAACCACCATTTAGCATCCTGTCTCTCAGGTTTGTTCTGTGGGAAAGGAAAGAAATCAAGGTTATTTATACGAAAGTGATGTTACGATTCGTTAGGGAGGGGTGTAAAAATTGTTCACGTGCCAATTTTTGTAGAGATTGTTACGAAATTTATCGTGAGAATTAGTTTAAATTGATAAATTGCTTGAGGAATTTCGTGTCTTGCTCTTCTTTTATAAATTGACACGACACGGTGGCACCCATTTCATATTCTTATAAATGGTCAATATTACATCGCTTTGTTGAACTTCTTATTAAATTTAATAAATTATCGTCATTGTTATAAAGTTCTTTTTCCTTTACTTTTATTCTATTTTAGGCAGAACAATTTTTCTAATGATAAAATAAGTATAAGTATTTGATATATTGTTAAAGTAAGAGGGAAGTTTAAAATAGCTTTTTTGATGAATTATTCCTGTAAATAGTAATATCAGTCATATCTATAATGGTTAAGTTGAGTGTTAAACAATTTTATGTATTGTTATTTTATTTAAATCGGATATGAATGTTATTAATGACAATAAAATTCAGATTTTACGAACATTTAATGAAAAATTTGCATGTATTTTAACTGTTTTTAATACCTGCATACATGATGACTGCGTGATTTACAATGCATAAAAGACAAAGAATATGTTTCGCATCACGTAAACACCACTTAAAATAACACTTTATTTTGCATACAATATAAATAATATGCAGGGCCGTCGAGAGCTTGTATAGAGCGTGCCCGTCTTGTTCCCCCTTTTCTTTTGGAATTAATGAAATACGTAAATTTTTTTAATCAAGAAAAGACTTTAACCAAAGTTAACACTAATTTATAAGAATAGGAACCACTATGGGCCCGTAATTTTTCTCTGGGCTCGGAAGAAAAGTCTCCAGCTTCCCCCCTCGATGGCCTTGATAATATATATGTACAGGATGTCTATTAAAAGTCAAGTATGCGAAACTTTATACAGGGTGGCCCAAAAAATCTCAGTTCACCGAGATTTAAAAAAGTCGGTTAACTTGATTAATTAACTGACTTTTGTATCTATAATAACATGTATGCATATTATTGTGTAGGCCTATATAAGCTACTGTATATACAGTATAAATACAGTAAAATAAGTAAACGAACTGATGCTACAATCCTTACACAATAAACAAAACATGTGCTTAAATATTACGGCGTGAAGCATATTCCTCATCTTTTTTGTACTGTCAATCGCATACATTATTTAATATGCCGATATAATATGCAAAACACATAAAATGCGTATAAATAAATTAATTTTCGTTGGAACTGTTTGAAAAATTAATACGTAACCGTTGAATTCTATTTGCAATCCATTGTCATTAACAAGATTTGCATCACAATTAAATTACGTAACAATGGAAAGAAGTGTAAAATACTATTCTAGAATGTCAAAGCTGCATACAAGGACACTACTCAAATTTATAGGTTAAAATCTGTTTTAAAGTTTAAAAAAAACACTAAAATAAATAAATAAAAAAAATAAAATAAAATATTAATATTTATATTATGATCTCTAATGTATTTTTAATCTTTTTTAAAAAAATTGATGATTCCAGACGTCAGATAAAGAAAATTAACTGTTTAAAATATGAAATACCTTATTAATTATTTCTGTTTTGGTTTTAAATATTTAAATAAATGTCTGATTTTTGGGTCACGTGATTGCCTTCCCACACGTCAGACTCCCAACGGTTAGGAAAATATAGCCCAAAGGCCAATAAATCGGAACCGTTGTTGACCTTGCAAGGATAACCGGACAGAGACTTGTGAAAAGAAAACGACTTTCTCGTGCGAAAACTTCGGTGTCTTTCCGCTCACGTGACTCGCGTCGACGTCGTGCGCGCGAGGGAGTCTACCTGGTTTTTTAAAAAAGATTCTGTAGGGAGTAGATGCGCCGTTTCCACGTTCCACCCTTCTTTTTAACTAAGGGTGATGTCTCGGTTGCATTTTGATTTCTCTACGGTTTTAAGGCTAACTGGAACGGGTCAAAAATGACGTCATTTTAACCATTATTCTCGTCGATAATCACCGGTTCGAGAAGATAAGAATACATTTTTCAATTTTGTAAACACTTTTTATATCCTTTTAACTCAAAATGAAAGGTTTAAAGGTGTGCAAGGATTATATACATTTGTAGTAGATTTAATTCTTGTTGATAGAGATTAATTTGTTAGAAGTAGGTGTAATGAAAGACACGTTACCAACGGTATTAAATTAATGTAAAATAATCAACTAGAAATATAAAAAAGATAATTAAAACTTATTAATTAATAACACAAATATAGTAAAGTAGAAGATATTGCTTTTTAATGAAAAATTATTAATCAGCTGAAAATAATAGTACAGTTATTTTCAATTGATTAATTTATAGTACCATATATTGTTGATTATTATATAGTATTATATAATAGTATATAAAAATAATACTAGATAAAAAATATTAATTGCTTAAAATAACAATGTACAAGGTAGACCTACTATTTACTAGATGAAAAGTATTAATTGAAAGTAATGAAACAGAAGTTCTGTTTACAAATTGCAAATTAGATGATACTCTTCACTTGCTTAAACTGTGGAGTTCAAAAAGTAAAAACAATACCTACAAAGTATTGATTAATCTGAAAATAATAAAAAAAAACACTGTTTACTGGCAAAAAAACTTATTAATTAGTTACAAATAAAACAAAGAACAACTGAAGTACAAAAATAAGCTGAAAATAGTAAATGAGATGGTACTGTTTATTAACTGGAAAATATTAATTAACTGAAAATAGGAAAATAGAAGAGGAGATTTACTAACAGAAAAGTATTTACTGTATTAATTGCAAGCGAGATGAACTGAAAGATAGTATTTACTAGCTCAAAGTTAATAATTAACCAATAGATACTGATAACAAAAGAATAAAAGTATTAATTAACGAAAAATTAGCACGTGCTGATAAAGCCGTTAATTATTTAAAAAATTAAAAAATAAAAGTTAATAATTGTTAAATAAAGCATTTATTAGGTGATAATAGTGAATCAGTATATAAGAATTTACTATTAAGCAGTTACGAATCCTCAACATATCCAGTATAACAAATAGTATGTTTGTTATACTGATAAGCTGAGTTATTACTTTACAAACATTAGTAACTTCGACAAATAGAACAGTATCAAGCACAGTAAAATAGTAAAAAAAGAAACAAATAAATAGATAACAGCAAACAGTAAATTAAATAGTGTTAAAATAATAAAACAGTAGAAAGAAAAATACATAGTAATTTTAACGGTGTATAAAATAATAGAACAATAAAATAAAATAGTAACTTTAACAATTAGTGTATAAAATAATAAAAACAAAATAGTATTTTTAAAAAAACAGTATATGAAGACACTATTTTTTCACACTTGTCAATTATATAAAAACATTTTTACAACTCAGGAAGTACACAATAAAGAAAATATTATTCTTGCTAATAAAAATTACAGCAATTTTGAATAATTATAACTCAATAAAAGGGAATAAATCTCCCAAATAACTTAACCCAATTGTGTATTTCGGAATCACGGTTTGATGATTTTCGCTTCTTTTACAACTTGCAACTACAAAACTCTTATATTTAAGTACAAGGGGGAGTGAATTAGAAGTTTGGAAAAGTTATATTGTTTATATTATCACGCCATTTGGCGTGGAACTCCCATCAAAACATCCGGTTAAAAGGAGAAGACGAAAGCTTTGTACACGAATTGCGTGTCTGTTGCAAGTAATAATAATCGAAGATGAGACGATATTGCTCTCTCTTGGGTCAGGAATAACACAGCGGACAATACCTCATTGTTGAAGAAGAACGATATTTTTCTAAAACAAATGCCTTATGGCTTTTGTTTATGGTGTAAGGAAATGTATTGTCAATTACAAAAAAAGTAAAGGATGTCATTAACACGAATATCCTTCTATTTAGTAATATTATCGATACGAAGAATTAATTAATTACTTTTTGTTTATTCTGTAAAACTGTTTCTCAACCGCACGCCGAAACTTGTGGCAAAACAAAGATTTTCCAACTCGTGGCGATCGCGAACTATCGACTGGAGAACTGTGTGTGTGTGTGTTCTGGCACTATTCCTTTATTCTGTAATAGTGTTTCTCAGCCATACCTTCACAGAGCGTTAGAAAATGATATTTTCCTACATTATGCGGATCGCGTGCTACTGGTTGGGAGAGCGTAGTGTAGGCTACATTCTAACCAGTTCTCTGTTCAAACCACATAGCCTAAATTGATAGCACTAAAATAGAGCTAATTATCTAACTTCTCTAACGATAAAAGTGTTAGATTTTTGCTTAAAATTCAACTAATAATTGTGTTTGTAATTGCTTTCCCATGATTTTTCTTCATTGTTAACTGCACTTAAACAAAAATTATAAGTGCAGAATGAATTTACTAATAAGATTTTTTAAATAATTGAAGTAAAATAATTTGTTATAGATTATTAAAAATAGCATTCCACAATAATTTTGAAATAATTTTCCACGTTCGATTGGGTTCAATGCATTAATAGTAATTAACAATAATAACAAATGATAGATTTTATATATAGTTCTAAGTTTTAGGATTTCAAATTTTTATTTATTTTTTAATAAAAGAAAAATTACTTTTAAAAAGTATCTTGAAGAATTTAAATTAGGCCGTATTTGCTAAAATATAGCCTAAATCATAGGAATAGCAAGAAAATAAATTGTTAATCAATTTAAAAAATACACAATATAAGAATTTCTGATATTAAACAATGATAGAAATTTCAGATATAAATGTAAAAATTCAAAATTATTAGACAAAATCATACAGATTTATTCCTTAATATAACTCCTTTTAAATTTATGGAGGCCTGATAAAGTGGACATTTAGGCTAATTGTTCTTTATTCTTTGTGATATTTCGTGCAGGAATACGTCTTCACGATGCTCAAGCTTCACGATTGAAAGTAATGTAATTTATTCATTAATGTTGCTCAACTTACAGAAGTGCTATTTAATCTAATAATATTATAAATTATTCGAATAAATAGCATTATTAGACCTACATATGTTTAGCATCGTCTATCGACGATAAGCATAATTAACGTGCTCTTTTTCTCATTAATGATGCTCAATAGAAATGCCAGTTGACCATTAATAATGAAACTCCACATCAATATTGTGTTGCTCGTTTGTCAGGAGTGAAGCAAAATCTGTTATAACGATATTATTTGTTCGTCAGTAATGAAGTTCAACATCTAAGACGGTCTTACTTATTTATCGATTGCCTTATCTACATACAGCAACCTCGCCAGTGCACAGAGAAATTCAGTGCTGATTTATTTACCTATTCTGTCGCTTTAAACAATGCTTTAGTTTTACATTGCATTAAAAATTACTCCCTAAACGATATGAAAATATTTTATAATTATCATTAATTTATTAGTTAAGTTAAGCTGTTTAAGTTGAAAGTTTTGTAATGTTTACATGAAACTTATATTTTGACATTTAATACATTTATAGTGTTAGGTGGTACTTGTTTACATAGGTTGCATTATGTTTCAAGGCAGTTAATTAATCAAACACCCACAAAATGGGAATGTCGACAGTTCTTTGTGTTGACTTAAAATGAGGATAATCGAATCGTTATGCATTAAGTGCAAAATTTTTATAATTACGTGAAGAATATCCGTTTCTAAGTCGAAGGAACAGTCGCTAAAAGCGTCATCTGGTGAACAAAATTAAAACTTTAACATGTTAACTGTAATGTTTATTATAAATTTATAATGTTTCGTGAATAATTTTACGCACTTTACACATACTTTTTACACCACAAATCCTTTTTAAAATATATTATTTATAATTAAATTTAAATCGAAAATTAAAAATAGAAAGTAATATTTTAACTGTTATCTGAAGACGTTATGTTTTCAAATAAGGTTGGTTGTACACTATTATATGACAAAAACATTTTCGTTATAAGCCTGGTAAGAATAGAAGTAATGAACTTCTAATATTAATCACTTGTTTGGCGAATGAATTGAAAAAGGTGAAGGGATGAGGACACATTTACGTACAATACATTACAAAATATACAATATTTATAATGTATAATATACATAAATTTACTTTAAATTTTAACATATTTTTATTTAAAAAGTTTATCTCTTTACATGTTTGCTGGCTAAAGTCATGTTTCCTGTGAAACAAGGATGTTCGACAGAGAAACAAATTAAAGAGGAATAAAAAATTTCTTTAGCAATAAATGAGGCTCATATTGGATTAAGAAGTTTAATACTCATATATTTATTATAGATTCACAATGAAAATGTTTCTTAGCGATTACAAATTTAAATCGTTTTATTGTAAAAAATTCTGTTTAAAAGTTGTAAATAATTTAGATAATAACTGAATAAGTTTTATAATCTGAAAATTCTATTTAAATACACAGGGTATTACAAATAAAGTGAACAAGTCTCATAACTTCGGAATGACTAAAGATAGGAGGATCAGACTAATTATGGCTAAACAACGTGCCCAAAAGTTGGCGAGTTATGCTTAGATGTTACCATTTATTGTGATCGTACTGACCACAATCTATGGTGACATGCTCATGGCTACAGTATGGTTAATATGATCAGCTTTAACAGCACAGAGCTGTAAACATGCATGCTAACGATAGTTGTGTTTGTTTACATGCTTGCTTACCTGCCTTTCCGACATGTAGGTTACTCGACAACGGTGCGAGTTATCAAAAATTACCAATTTATCCTAGAATAAACGTTGTTTAGATTTTCACGTACCTTCCAATGACACTATTTTTGATACACCACGTACCATTGAGATATGGTGTCCTTTCGGGGCGAGAAAACTCCAAAAGGACATCATATCTCAGGGGTTTCCTAGACTCGCCGACTTTAGGCCATGTATAATTTCCTTGCATTTTGTTTGACCATAATTAGTCCTATCCGCCTATCTTTTGTCATTCCCAAATTATGATTCACTGGTTCACTTTATTTGTAACCACCCTGTATATGTTTGTATGCATATAAAAATTATTATTAAAACTAGACATTAGAAACTCTTACGATATATCCTGTGTATAATTGTATAAATTCTACCTTAATTCTTTATTATGTAAAAATGATTTGCAATAATTAATTATAAATATACTATGTAAAGGATATATTTTACAATAAAAATTAATTAATAGTCAAAATAATATATAATTAAACATTTCAAAGTTCATCAAATAATTATTATTTTTGCAAACAATTCTACACAAAAATATTATTATTATGTTGGGTTAAGTTAGATATACTCGGTTAACACCGGTGGCTAAGTACTATGCCGGACCAAAGTCAAGGCATAGTAACCAAAACAGAAATTAAAGAAGTGTATCAGTGTGTGTGTCTGTATTCAGGAATTTTCTCACAATATGACATGTATTCAATATAGTGGCCTTCTGTAGAGTGATGTATGTGTTTCTATTCAATTCTAATGTGCCCAGGCTTTTGTGTAGTGTGTGTGGTATGACACCTGTAGAGGAGAGAACTACAGGTACAATAAGCACCCTATCCATCCTCCACAGATGCCTTATTTCCTGGGCGAGTTCTGTGTACTTGCTAATTTTTTCCAGTGCATGCGTTTTGTATATTGTGAGTGTTTGGAATGGATATGTCTATAATGTATGTGATTTTATTGTGTTTGTCAATGAGTGTGATGTCTGGTCTGTTGTGGTAAATTGTTTTATCTGTGATTATGGCTCTGTCGTAGTACATTTTGTGCGTGTTGTTTTCCAATACTGTCTGTGGAATGTATTTGTAGTATGGTTCGTGGATGTCTACTAATTTGTGTTTCTTTGCAAGCTCTTGGTGTATTATATTTGCTACTTGGTTATGTCTGTGTAAATAATCTGTCTGTGCCAAGAGCTTGCAACCAGAGGTGATGTGTTGTATAGTTTCTGGCATGATGTGACATTTTCTGCATGTGTCATTTGTGAGTGTTGCATCTTTGAGTATGTGTTTTCTGTAGTTTTTAGTATTTATGACCTGATCCTGTATGGCAATCATGAATCCTTCCGTCTCCCCAAAGAGGCATCCCCGAGCTAACCAGCTGTTTGACGCAGTTTTGTCAACAAAATCCTGGGCCAGATCGTAAGGATGCCTGCCATGGAGTGCCTTTCGAGCCCACGATTGCTTAATGGTGTCTATGCTTTTTATATGTTGTGTTGTGTCCATATGATGTGAGTGTAAGTTTAATGGTGTGTTATTCGAGTCTGCTAGAGTTACTGCTTTATGTAATTGTGATGTTTCTTGTTTTTTGTAGAAAAACTCTCGCAGTGACTGTATTTGTTTGTAGTGAAGGTTAACTATGTCAATCAGGCCACGTCCGCCATCTTTACGTGGAAGGGTTAATCTTTCTGTGGCGGATTTAGGATGATGTTGTTTATGCTTAGTAAGTGTTGTTCTTGTTTTCCTTTGGAGTTGCTCAAGATCAGTGTGAGTCCAATGTATAACTCCAAAAGAATATGTGAGTACTGGGATGACATATGTGTTTATTGCTTTAACTGTGTGTTTTGCATTTAATTGTGTTCTGAGAATAGCATTTAACCTACTTTGGTATTCTTTAATTAATCTTTGCTTTATTTGTGTATGTTCTGTTAGTTTGGCCTGTTGGAATCCTAAATACTTGTAGAACTCGCCCTCTTCCATGGATTCAATAACGTCTCCATTTCCAAGTGCAAAATCTTCTTTCTTCAGGATTCCTTTTTCTATGTGAACTGTTTTGCATTTATCTAGGCCAAATTCCATTTGTATGTCCTTGGTGTATGAATGTGTGATTTGTAGGAGTTGATGAAGTTGTTTTTGTGTGGATGCATAAAGTTTTATGTCATCCATGTACATGAGATGTGACAGTGTAAACTGTGTTGTTTTTTTGTGTCTGATATTGTAACCATATTGCGTGTTGTTTAACATGTTGGATAATGGGTTCAGGGCTAAGCAGAACCAGAGAGGACTCAAGGAATCTCCTTGAAAAATTCCTCGCCTAATAAAAATTTGGTTTGTTTGTATGGAAGTGTTATGGGCCCTGAGATGTAGTGTTGTTCTCCAATGCTGCATAGTGTTTTGAAAGAATGCAATGAGTGATGGATGTATTTTGTACATGTGTAGGATATGTAGCAGCCAACTGTGTGGAACACTGTCGAATGCTTTTCTGTAGTCTATATATGCCATGTGTATGTTTCTGTGTTGTCTGTGTGCTTGCCGTAGAATGACTGAATCTATGAGTAACTGTTCTTTGCATCCCCTGTGGTTTCTACGACAACCTTTTTGTTGTTCTGTTAGAATGTTGTGTTCTTCAACGTGTTTGTATATTTTGTTTGCAATACAGGATGTCAATAATTTGTAGAGTGTTGGAAGACATGTAATTGGTCTGTATTGTGTGGGGTCTGTGGTATTGTTGTTTTTAGGTTTCATGTAGGTGATGCCCTGAGTAAGAAAATTTGGCATGTCTTGTGGATTGATGATGATGTGTGTTAGATGTTTAGCTAGTTCCTGGTGCAGTGATGTAAACTTTTTGTACCAGAAATTGTGAATGTTGTCTACACCAGGTGTCTTCCAGTTGTGTGTTCTGTTAACAGTGTATTGGAAATCATGTATGTTTATTTCAACACAGGGCATAGTTGGTATGTTGTGCAAGTTTCTGTTCTCCTCCTCGATCCAGCCTGCATCAGCATTGTGCGTGACAGCACTGGACCAAAGAGAAGACCAATATGTTGTGAGTTCTTCTTCTGTTGGTGTGCCACTGTGCTGTGTATCAGTGTTTGCTTTGTTATTAATTTGTCTGTAAAAGAGTTTTTCATTGTTTGTAAATAATTTATTTTGTTGTTTTCGTAGTGTACATGTTTTGTATCGTTTGAGTCTATGTGCTTTGGCTTCAAGTTTTTGTTTTAGTGTATCAATGTATTCTGTAATGCGTGTGTTGTGATGTTCATGTTTTGTGTGTGTTTTTATTTTCTTGAAAATGTTTTTGAGCTGTTTCCTTAATTTGGGTGTTATGTTGTTTTTAGTGTATTGTGTTAGCCTGCCTAATTGCTGTCTAATGTCATTTATTTGTGTTTCTATTCTTCTCTGCCAGGCAGGCTTGTGATAGTATTGTGTTTTCTGTGTATTTGTCTGTGACTGTATTTTCAGTCCATGGTGTGTCACTACTGTGACTGCCCCAGCATAAACTAATGTATGAATGTCTGCGAGTGTAGAAATTGAATGAATGTAGTGTGGTAGTAAGTGAGTGTTTACATAATTTAGTGTTTTTCCTACTTCCTTTGACGTGTTGATTTTTGGTATTCGTGGTCGTTGTGTGGGATCTGTACCTGTATATTTAGTGAGTGTTTCCTGAAATATAAGTGAGAGCGTATTAACTAAATTCATGTCTATGTTATCAGTGATGGATGAAGAAGTGTCTGTAGTATCATTAGTGGTAATTGTTGTATGTGTGTTATTATCAATGCTTGTTGCTGGATTATCCTGACAGGTTACATGATCTTCATTAATGTTAGATGTTTCTGTCTGTTGATGTATTTGATCAGCAACCTGTTGTTTGATAAGTTCAAGTGTTGTTTGTGGAATAAGGTTGTTGTGTATAATTGTTCTTTTTTGATCAACAACCCTTTGTTCGGTGACAGTGAGATGAGGATACTGTTGTGTGAATCTATGGTGTAGTTGTTGTCTGTATGCTGTCATGTTTGTTTCGAGTTTTGTGATGGTGTAATAAGTACGGATGATAAACTCGTTCATTTCTACTGTCCATTTCATCCGTTGGCGTGGTTTTCCAGCCTTTGTGGTCTGTGGATGCATTGCCACAGAAACACCAAGGCTGGGTTGGTTCCTCACATCTGTTGAGGGCATTGCAGTAGCCATGCTTGGGCCGGTGCTGCTTTCGCCACCGGTAACCAAGGGAGACTGTGACCTATTTTTCGAACGTGAGCCTCTGCCTAACCCACGAACGCGGACCTTGTTAACCCGGGCGACGTCCGAGCCGGTATCACACTTTGATCTAGTTATTACCATGATGAATATCTCCACAGAATGTGGGCGTGGTCACTCTTAGCTTCATTTCTCCCCATAGACCTTACTGGCATGGGTGTCCCTACCAGGAGCTTGTGCTCCAGCCTGCATTGCCCTATGGATCAGTAAAATTACTGGGCTCTCCCACCACGACCAGGTGGTGACCACGGGAGAGTTATTATTATTATTATTATTATTATTATTATTTATATATATTTAAATATAAAGTTGTAATATTCAACTGTAAAGTAGCTTATTTAAAACCTTTTAGTTAGAGAAATAAATATAGAAATTAATTATAATACGTTTTTAAAAGCTATGTTTATAAAAATTGGCAATATATTAAAATAGTAAATAAACTAATAAAGAAAGAAATGAAGATATTTTAACATTATTTACCTAAATGATCAACCTTATTATTAAAAATTATATACTTGTAGCGCTTGTTAGCAGGATCTATTACAGAATTAGTCTTTTGGCCTTACATTTACATGAGTCTGAAAACACATTTCTTATAAATTATTCATTCTATTGTATTTCTCATGTATAAAAAAAAAAACTTTAATTTTTGTCAGATTTTATTATTTAAAAGTATTATATAATTTTTATGTTGTTTGGTGTTTTTTAATACATTAAGAGCCTCAAGAAAGACCTCCAGCATTTAATTCTTATATATGATAAATGAGGTTTCAGTATATTAATAATGTTTATTATTTATCTTCTAAAATTTTCTATTAAAAATTTTAAAACAAATATGATTAAGATATAATTTTCTATTAAAAAAAAATAAGGAAATGGAGGAAAAATATTTTTCAAAATGATAAATATTTTATGAGTATTAAAAACATTTGCACTGGAGGTTTATTATTTAATGTATAGCCCACCATTATTTTAAGAAAAAATGAAAATATTTTTGTTTTGCTATCTTTATAAAGTGAAGCTTTTATATTCTTAAGATGAATTATTCGTAATTTTTTTCTTTTTTATAGGAAATGGCAGTCTTCTTGAATGAGTTTATAAATTTATTCTAAAATATTATTAAATAGTAAACAAATAAATAACTTTGAGTAAACTTCTTTTCTCAAAAAACTCAAATTTACAATTTATTAACCGGATTATGTTAAATTTAATGTAATTTTATTTTTCTAACTCCACTATTTTTGTATATTTTAATGTCGTTTACAGCATCCAACTTACATTTTAACATTAATGTACAGTACATGTAAAGTCGATCGATATTTCTTTTCTACAAGACAATTTTTAAATTAAAAATAAATTTAATTATATTTTTAAAGAACCGGTACGTTTTTGAGTCGGACAATTAATTGTCTGACATAAAAGCATACTAATGCATACATACATACAAATATATGTAGGGTGATCGAAAAGTCTGAAAACCAACATAAAAATTAAATTGCTGTCTTGTTTTGTAACTAATTGTAGGAAAATTGACCGTTCTGTTCCAATTTCTCTAAACTCAGTTTATGATTTATATTTACAAGTAGCCTATACATATAACAAAAGTATTTGGGCCATTCTATGTAAAGAGATACTGTATTTCACGATAATCTCTATTTAAATTACGTTTCAATAATTGCTTGTTTTCATTAAAAAATTCCATCAACGAGTTGCGTAACTTTCCCTGCAACATTTAAAAGTTTAAAACTGCGTTTGGCACCATTATTATGATATTTTATTACAAAACTTTTTACATAATTAATTTTTATAAAATGGCAAGACGCTTAATTTTGAGGGTAGGGACGAGTTTTATAAAAAAAAAAAAAAATTGTAAATGCTAATAACGAGTAAAATCTTCATTAAGTCCTACCCTATTCGAGATATGACGCATGACCACTTGTATGTCTCCACCCATCGACCTTTAACCACAAAATTTAATTAATAATAATTAACTATGCAGTTGAATCGTTTGCTCATTGGTAAATAAGTAACGAATTTGATGTTACTCTGTATAAATAACAGAAATTATATAGTATCATTTGACGGGGCAGAGAGACAGCCTACCATATGAGGCCGTCCTGTGTTAACCAGGCCTCCATGTGGATCTGTACGAATTTTCATACAATGAGTATGAAAAAAGATTCTTTTAAAGTCCATAAGACGAAAGATTTTTTTTAAAAGTTCATTACACTATTGTTAATGCTAAAAAATTAATAGAAAGTTAAATCCTACTACGCAAATGTACATAATAATATCAAGAAGGAATGTCAGATACAGATCATGTAAAAGCCATCTTGTGGGAGAGATGCAAAAGCGCATTAAACTCGGATTTTGTGTTTTCAGAGGTTAGTCTACGTAATAAAAAGGAGAATTCGAACCCAATCCAGACAGATCCTCATTATTTATTGGAGCATCGTTCTTCATACCTCACTATTTTTTAAAACTTTCTGCCCTGTGAGCATTAAGAAGCCTTTTTAGCAAACCCATTTGGTCCGACCAAGCCCACAATGGGACGACTGGGTGGTGAGGAACGGGACTCGACATATCGGGATAGACCATTCACCAGCAAATTCCTGGGGTGGTCTTTGGCCAGCACGAGTTGAAAATTGTAGTAGGCCTAGTTATTATTTTGCTTTATTTACAGCCAACCATATATTTCTATAAGTATAGTCTCTATTTGTTTTTATTGTTTTTTTGCCGCATGGAAATAAAAGTCTGTATTCCTTATTGTAAAAAGTCCTGTGGAGTCTGTCGATGCTATGTCTTAATCTTAATAACTTCGTCATCATTCCTGAGTATTCGTCCCACGGATAGCATTTCTCATTGTGAGATCGCCGATCGGGGAGGTAAATTCTGGACGACGAGGTTTGAAAGTCGTATGTGGATATGTGACAGACTCCTCGGTCACAAATAGCCAGTTTATTGAACGAAAAATGCTTACAATGATGGATAATTTAGTTCTTAAAACAATCGAATTTTTCCAGTCTCTCCTCCTTATGCTGAATGTAAGTGGCCTCTTGACTCATGCTGGTCCCGGACAATATCGTCGATACTGGGATGACGAACAGTCGGTACTCTGTGGCTAGACGGTGAAGGCGAGAGCAGATCATTAGCGATAAGAAATGCGTGCACCTTCTGAGACGTTGAAAGAAAGTTCGCGGAGTGAAGGAAGGCCTTTTTGGTCCCTAGATCGTCCATATCATTATTAGCGATTTCTCATCTTTGTTTTCTAAATAGATCTCTTTCTTGGTTCCAAGTGGAATTTGAAATCTACAGATCGCGGGAGTGGTCGTCTTTGACGTTTAAGACGATACTAATGTTCAATACTAACCTGAGGCGGCGATCTGGACTTAAATTAATAAAATACAACAAAAGAGAAATGCACATCTTACCAAATGTTTTTTCTGTTTTTCTTCTTTTTATAACTTACTAGTTTTAAACGAATTTTGATTCCTATCATCTCTTTGGATCATCATCTTTGGCTCCCTGTCCGGCGCCAAAGATGATGATCCAAAGAGATAAAAGTCCGATTGAACCAGCCCACCAGTGGCCGAGTGGATAAAACCACTGAACACTGGTAATAGGTCGTGGATTCGCGTCTCGTCAAAGGGCTGACCTGACCACGTGGACTGGCCCTATTTAGGCGTTACTGGCGTGAAAAAAAACCAGTTTTCCGGGTTTTTTTCTAGCCGGTAACGCCTAAATAGGGGACAATTTCTCATAGAAGGCCTCCGGGAGGTATTCCTCTCGGCAGTTCGCCCATGTGTTGCGTTGCCTTAATCGAATAGAACCTAAAACCAAACCGATTGAATCAAATCCGGACTGTACGGTGTATGGGACCAATACAGTCCAATTCAGTTTGGTGATGGCTTCTCTTGTACGCAAATTTGTGAGAGACCTCGCATTATTAGACAAGAGACGTCTTTGGTCGAACTCGCTTTATGCGCCTTTGAAATCTTTGCACGATAGCCCATTGTTCGCCTCGGTATTGTTCCTTTCTCTATGATTTTGAATAAATTATTTCTTTCATGCCATAGAAGACAGCCACCATCATTTTCCCTATTGGGAAACTATCTTGACTTTTTTATTGCGTGGAAAAGTCGTGTGATGCCACTCCAGGAGTGCCAAAAGTGATAAATCAATGTTTAATCTCCAATCACAATTCTTAAAATGAGTCATCTCCATCCTTTTTATATCGAGCCGAACTCAGCAGCAACTCCTTTTCTCCTGCAACAGCAACTCTCATTTTCAGCCGAACTCCTTTTCTCTGACTTCTGTATTTCTTGTGTCAACTGTTGCAGAACAAACCGTAGACTTTTCAGTAGTCTAAGGGTCGAGTTATAAACTCCGTAACGTAATCGTATCCGTAGCTGTAAGCGTATCCGTATAGCGTGGGTATAAACTCTGTATCGTATCCGTATGGCCGTACCGTATTCCGTAAGAAAAGTTTGGATCGGTCAAACTTACGGTAGGGATACGGAGAATTGACCAACTGCGCATGCGCTAGGTCGCCATCAGTCGATGTACAAACGGAAGTTGTGCCGGAAGCAACCGACGAAACTTTGACAAATTGGTTAAAACGTAACTTTTGCCTGACAATGCTGCTTCTGAATAATATAAAATTTTAAGGTAAGAATTACTTTGGTCATGAAAAAAATAGAAAAATAATAAAATGAATAAATAATTATAGTGTTAGATCTGGCAATAACTACCGATGATTTTGCGCATGCTCACGATGGGCTGCTTCATAAACCGTAAAAAAGTTTGTTCCTTTACTGATATAGAAACGGCTTTACAGTAGTTTATAACTATCGCTATAGATATCCAGTGTAGCAAACATTTACGAATACGGATACGGTTACGTTACGGAGTTTATAACTCGACCCTTACTGTTAAATTATCGCGTTCTCACTCCCGCGATAACTCCCTGTAAATGATACGTCGATCTCTCCGACTGATTTCATCAGCATGTTGCACATTTTTGTTGCTGTGCTGAACTTGGACGGGCACCGCCTGGTTCACCACCTTAGTAGTAGTGAATCATGCAGTGACAGTTTAAGCTGATTTCACACGTTTTTCTTAACATCCAACTTTTATCGACAACACGTAAACATTTTTTAGACGTTTATATTTTACTGTTTATCACTCAGCCGTTAGGAATTCGACGACAGCTCTATATATGACACCATTCATTATCAGATGTCATTTTGAAAACAGTTTATACCTATTCTATGCGGCAAAATTTAATGAAACTTTATTGCCCAAGATAAGAAAGTTTTAATTTAATGTACGCCAAATTCTAGCTTTTGCTGATCATTTGTGGCTGAAAAAAATATGAGCAAAACTTTTTGTGATCCTTGTATTTATTGTACTACTTATGAATAAAAATTAATTATATTCTGAAAATGTCCTTAATGTTTTAAATTCTCAATAATTTATTTTATACAAACGAAGTGGCACATATGTGTGTAGTTCCTTTAACTTTTCTTTGATATTATTGCACCACTTTAGGAAATGTCTACATAGGTGATAAAACTAACAGAACTACTTGTTTGATTAGTTTCAATTAAGACAGCAAATGATAAAGATGTTTTTTATTGTGAACCATTTTAATCAGATTATTGAATACACAAAATTATGATTGCATAATCATTTGAAATTATTATTATACTGGAATGATTTTATGCAATTTTAGTTTAATATTGTATAAAACTAACTGCTCGCACACGTTTTGTTTAAAACCTGCATTATTCAAAAACCCCAAAATGGCGGATCCATAAATAAGGTAACGTTCATGTCCAGACCTATTTATATGAACATTGACACAGTGTAGTGTAGAACAGCAATTCCCCTAAATATTGAATTGACGCCCCAAGTGGGGTCACCAATTCTTATGCGATTACGTAAACATTTTTTCATAAACATTATTCCTCTGCTTAAAAATTTCTTCAAAAGTGTTGTGTATATATTTTTTGTTTCTTTGACAGCTAAAGAAAAAGTATATCCAACACTCAATTAAAAAATATTGACAAGCAACGGTAGTAACAAGAAGAAAAAAAAAGGGTTAATGGATTTGTATATACGACAAACAATTATCCATAAAACAATAATTGTATGAAAACGGAAATTGGAATCATGGCGAAAAAGCGGACAAATGTCAAGAACAACGGACACGCTGACAAAACCTCTGAAAAGTGGACTGTCCGCACGATTGAGAGCTCTGGTCTTACATTTCATGTATTTATAGAAGGCAATTTACATATGCAAGTTACTGCATCATATTGCTGCTAAGCAGATATAGCTTGACGGCCGGATGGCCGCGCGGTTAATGTGACAACCTGCTTCTCCAGAAGACCCGGGTTCGAATCCGGACGGGTCGTTAAATCCCCGGAAAATTTTCGGGTGTGGTCCTACCGGAAATGTCAGGCCCCATCCCTTACCACCAGGCCGTCCCATTGTGGGCCTGGCCGAACCGAAAAAGAGGCCCTCTTAGTATCATAGGGCGGAAAGACAAAAAGTAAAAAAAAAAAAAACCTTCAAGAAAATGGAAGCACGAATATTTTTCTGCAAAGCAAATGCAAAAACTAAAGAAATCACAATTACTAGACATCCCCTTTTAATGTAAATTTTAAGAAATCGTCAAAAAAATATTTAATCTATCCCGATAAGTACTATACATACATGTTTCATTGAAAAATGTAGATATGTTTTAAATCATCCAGATCAATGTATTTGATAGTATTTATTTATAGAAAACATTAATATAATATTAAATAATAAATCAACATTTCTTTAAATTAATTAAATGTTTGGCTATTTTCTTTTCTCCTACTGGCGACTTGTAAAATGTGTTTGTTTCTCGTTCTGTCATTCAAACTTTATTTGAATTGATATATAATAGGTTTATATAGTGAGTAAACAATAATAACAGGAAATTCGAGGTAATACTTTGATTTTTAAGGTAAAATGCCATGTGAAATGATATTCAAGTAATGTTTGCTGGCAAGATGTAAGCGAATTCAACGTCAGATCTTATGATTTTTTATGTAAGTAAAAAAATTATAAAAAATTCTGATAAATTCAAGCCCAAAACATGAGATTTACAAATAGATGTGGTTAAAAAATTAAATAAGAAGCTACTTTTAAGCATAATTATGAAAAGTTCAAATGAATTTTATAAATAAAATGATACTTAATAATAATTTTTTTTTACATTCATTACACTACAATATAATGAATGCTACATAATATAATTTATACAATACATAAACACAATTGCAGTATTAAGTTTTCAATTAAAAGCAGTGTGGGATTGAAAATATTAATTAAAAATGTCATTATTAAAAGGAAAAAAATATATATAGATATGTAAAGATTGTTTTAAATTAAGGAATTTCATAGAATTTATATTGAAATTTGATTATGAAAGCATTACATTGCTTAAAACTACTCATTTAGCTTGATTAAACAATGTAGTAGTACTGTTTGGATATGTAATTTAGTCTGGTATTTACTGAGTATAAGAGTGAATTATTCTTTTATTTAGATCTTTACAGACCCTAGGAGGAGTAATCTATAATTATTATATAAATAAATAAACCAAAACATGGGGATGTCTATTATTCTTCAATTAAATAATTTATAACTGTTTTTTACAAACAAGTTTTTAAAAAATGGTTATTAGCAAACATTAATTAAAGTATATTTTTCAGGTTATTATTTAGACTTGTCATTATTCTAAGATAAACTTTAGTGTCATTAAAATAAGAACATTCCAAAAATTAATGAATCAAAATGTCAGATTCTAATTTACAAAAAGAACGAGTATAAAATGAATTAATAATTTTTAAACTTAACAGTTTTTGTAATCCAACTTTACAATACTTTCTCAGAAAAATAGATCTGAATATGGATTCAGACCTATTTTTCAGTACACCAGTATGTCATACCAGCAGATAGCATAAAAAGTATTGACAACTGGTGCATAGCTCATTAAATAGAAGTTGCTGTTACTGAACTATGTATCAGTTGCTCAGTAAAAACAATTCTATATGTTCAGTCACCATACATGTGTACCAGCAGTAACTTCTTTCAGAAAAAGAGCACACTCTTTATTTATTAATTTGCTAAACAAAATTATTATGTTACTTATACATGCTGAACAAGAACTATTTCTGAAGTCTTTTGATATGTTTAGACTATTGCTATATTTAATTACATCTAAATGTATAATTCTCTGAAGATAAAGAAGGATTTCAATGTTTTGAACTCCAAAATATTTTTAAATCATTACTTCTTAACTTCTTACATAATACATAATGACATACTAACTATTAACTAAAGAAGTATGACTTAAATAATATATAATCATTTTTATGGAAGTTTTTGATTTACCGTATTTACTCACATATAAGAGAAGTGTGACTTTAAAGATTAAAATGAAGAAAATTAGATTTATTAATACAATTCTAATTTTATTTCGTTTAGTCACAAATTAAAATATCAAATGCATGTAAATGCACACATTGTCTGCAAAAATTACTAGTGTTTTAAACTTCAAAGAAAATCTTGTAAAATCAACAACATAATTTGTTCATGAAAAGCTGGACAATCGGGAACCTTTTTTTGCCAATTCTTAACAATCGAATTCACTCTTTGTCGATTGCACTTATGAGTTTCTCCGAATTCTGATTTCCAAATAATCATCTGTTTTCACGTGGGAATGAATTAAAACTTATATTGGGTTTCTGTGTAATTTTGGAATTCAATTCAAAAGCTTTGCTTTTCCTATTGCTATTCATCTTTACTCCTGACAATACACAAGAATGATTCAAACAACCCAGAAAAAATACTTTTGTTTTTACACACCAGAAAGTGAGAATCCAGTGAGAAATGCAGATACGTGGTTTACAAAAATTATTGCAAAAACGAAAAGAATCCTTCGCTTGTGCGTATAGGATTACCTAGGTTTTTGAAGCAGTGAAAAATGAATAAAAACCGCATCTTATATGTGAGTAAATATGGTACTCTTCTAATAATTTCCAAAATTTTCTTGCAGAACAATTTAAAAATAAAGTTTTCAGAAGTTTAAAAATGCATTTGAAATAAAATTTATGCATAAGGTTTGAGCATTTATTCAAATATGGAATCTTTCAAAACTTGCAACTGTTTATTTAATATTTATATCTGATTTGTTTTATGTTATATCGATCATTATTAAAAGCTTTTATAACTTAACTTATTTTAAATGTATTCACTATACTGCATACTATATATAACTCATATATATTATATTATATGCATAAATTATTTTTATATGTTAAGTAAATGTTATATATACTGTACAGAACATACATCTCACATACACCTGATAATTTAAATTTAAAAAATTTGTTTATGTAAAATTTATTCAGTATTATTTTTACTTTTGTGTTAATTAAAAATTATTCAGCTAGCCTTGTATCCAAACTTTTAGATGTTACATTTTTAATTGTTTTATATGATGTTTTTATACATTACAAAAATTTTGAATTAGATTTGTATTTAAAATCTTAGTGTCAATTTAGTGAGATGGTGTCAGAACTGACATAACCTGGCATTTTCAAATGAACACAAACACTGACTGCTGAGGATAGTGGGAAAGAAAAACAAGAAAAATGCCAAATGACATGGACTTCCATGTTATGCTAAATTTATTTTTGAACTTACTTAATGAGAACAGCTTAATGAAAAATAAATACAGTATTTTGATAAGAGAGAAGGATAAAAATTTTTAAATTTCCATAGGAGTTAGGATTGATTTAGTTATTTATAAGATTACACTTTAACAATTAAAACAAATTATGTGATGTGATTACATAAATATTAGTGATGTAACGAATGTTCGGTTACTACCTGGTATTCGGCCTATTTGGCCGAATATCGAATATTTAAATCACTATTCCGTCGAATACCGAATATCTAAAAACAGGAGTAAGAAATAACAAAAACACAGTAAATTAATCATTTTTGGTAACTTTTATTAATGCTGAATATTAAACTATAATTATTAAAGTTAATAAGAAATAGGGTAGATGTACCAGTTTTGGCCAGTATAGTACCAGTTCTGGCCAGAAAACAAATTTAACTTAAAAATTATAATCACAAATGAAACCAAACTTTTATTGTTAACTGTGTGAACAGTTAACAATAAAAGTTTGTTTCATTGGATAGATTTGAATATGTGGTGATTATATTTTTAAGTTAAATTTGTTTTCTGGCCAGAACTGGTACACTGGCCAAAACTGGTACATCTACCCTAGCGTCTAACTCTAGTATTAAATTATTTCGTAATTAAATAATAATATAGCCTTTATATAGCCCTATATCTTATGGCATTGATGGCATGTAGGTTAGAATGTATCGGACATTAATGTTATTGTTTAGTTAATTATGTTATATTCGTATTCGCATATATGTTAATATTTTTTACGATATTTTAAAATGATTTACGAAACGTTTTATTGAAACTTATCATATTTAATGAAAGAATTATTTATCTATTTCTAGAAGATGAGTAACTAATACAGTATATAATTTATTTTATATATAAAGCAAAGAATGAGCATTTCTCATTATATGCAAAAGATAACATTTGAAATCATGTTAATTTTAAAAATATTGTCAAAAACAATAGCAACAAAATATCACAAAACTTCACAAATAGAAACCCCCCAATAATATATTTGAACTGTTCCACAATTGGAGAGAAACTAGACTATATGTAAGTTTTTATTTAGATGTTATAACTTACATCTAAATACCAACAACTGCCGAATCATATCGGGCTATTTACGGCTATTACATAAATTATAAACCAGTTTGGCCTTAGAGGTAGACATTAGGCTCCATCTCATATTAACTTTAATAATTATAATTTAATTAATTAATTTAAATAATTTAGACCTACTGGAAGAAAAAATCGTAGTGACAGTGGGCCAATAGAGAGCAGGGTGCGCGATCCTTGCCATAATGCGGTTTGAGTGCCAATTTTCGTACATGTGTTAATCAAGCCGAATAGTTTGGCCAAATATTCAGCCATTCGGCCACGCTCCTGGCCAAATATTCGGTATTCGGCTGAGGCTGAATATACTATTCGTTACATCACTAATAATATACTAGTATATTAAAATATTTATTAATGTACTAACTTAATCTTAATTTATTCAGGGTACATTCATCAACAAATAAATTCAAAATTCTCAATAAAAATAGAGCTCTTACAAGTCTCATGTTTTCTGGCATTATGGAGCACCAAAAACAAAAAAAAAAAACACTTGCAGTTTGCTGGCAGCAACTGGAAATTGCAGGAGATTTTGAACAGAGGTGTTGGCAGTGTGTTGAGATTTTGATTATGCTCATTCATACTTACTGTGCAGTGAATAATGCTAATTAAAATAAAAGTGGGTAATGTTTTTACTTACTTTTATTTTAATAAATAAAACAGTTATTGTTTTTGCATAATAGGACTGCTGTATCAGGATATATTTCATTGAAAAAATGACATTTTTGTTAATATAATATTTTTTTCATATTAACAGAACTTTTAAACTTTTTTACATTTAAATATTTCTAATAAACTTTTTTTTAAAATGTATGGAAATCTTTAAGTTAAGCCGTAAACAAAAGTTTTGGAGTTACATTTTATGTAATTTTGAAGCACTCCCAAATTTTGAGTACTTTAAAATTAGTGCACTTTTTCCAATTTTTTGGCACAAAAAAAGCTTATTAACGAGAAATATTCTATGAAAGTTTCTCAAAACAGCTGAAAACAACTTGGAAATTGTTAAAACTTGATTGAAAAAAAAATGAAGATGGGGAATGAAAGAAAAAGGACAAAAACTTTTGGGCTCAAAGGGTAAACCTATATGAATATCCTTGTTACCAAAATCCATGTGATCATTGCTAAAACTGTTAGCATTTATAGCCTTGATGACTTTATTGACAATACTTTTCCTTAAATTATTTAAATAAACCAGAAATTAATAAGTGCTTTTGCTTTTATTATTCAAAGCATTTTCAGATTAGATTTCACAAACACAACATTTTTTTCCTCCCCTAACTTTTAAACAACAAGGGAAATGTATATTTACTTTCATATTAAGATGAAAAGTTTGGCTTATTTAGATTTCATGATAGAAAGAATAGAATATGTTTATATATCATCAATAAAACTAAAAATACAGAGTTCCAAATTGTTCTTTTGGTTTATATATTTATGACATTTATATTACTACATGTCATATAATGACAAACATTTATAACAATTGAAGTTTTTAACTATAGATGTTTTGGATGCTGTATTTTCTATTTAATTTTTTCCTATTATGTAAATGATCATATAAAATTGATTTTCTTTTGCATGATTTTATGATTGCTTGACCAGAATATGTTTTTTACACACAAAATTAGAGTATTAAAATTTTATATTCTAATTAAATTGTAATAATTGAAATTTATATTTATAGACTTTTTAATTTATCAAACATTTTGTTTAATAAATTATTTATATAATAAATTATTGTAAGTATTCTAAAATGATTCAGAACAATACAGAACTAAACTATAATGTAACTTAAATTTTCTAATGTTTTTAATTTATTTCTAATCTATAATCATTTATCCAAAATTTAGCCCGATCATTTATGGCAGTTGTTGGTGATTAGTTTTTAATGATTAATGATTTTATTCCTTATTATATAAAATATGGTTTAAGTGAAATTATTTTCAGGAAGAAAATTTTCTTTTCATACTTTTTCTGTATTTTCTATTTTTAAATACCGTGCCCTGGTGTATTTCCCAGCCAAGTTTAGGTATCTCTTTAACTGCATCAGGAAGTCAATATATTCACAGACAGTTCTTTGTAATAAACATAATCATCACATTGCTAATCCTACAATTCCTTTTATGAAATCTTTATCTTTACATGTAGCCCATGTCTTTAGAACTTGTAGCTTTATTTTACCAATTGTTTCTCAGCTTGCTTTACATAGGTTGTTTGTAATGACAGGGACAATCTTGCCTTACATGAAAAATTGGGAGTTTATGCAATTCCATTGTGGCATTTGTTATAAGGAGCTACAACAATGTACATTGGGGCCACTTCTAGAATGTTGCAAATTTGTGTTGCAGAGCATTAAGATGACATTTCAAATAATAGACCTACAATTAATAAATGAATTAATTTCCCAACTTATGGAAGTATGCAACAAAAATTTTATTGTTATTTTCTACAAATTATTAAAAATGTGGTAAAAAAATTAAGTAAAAACAAGAAATTGGCTAACATACTCACATCAAAACTAATTTAAAGCTATACCACTCACCAAACCATCACCAGTTCATGTCACGAAAAAAGAAAAATTCTTACTAACATTTTCATTTATGTGAAATAGACATCTTCAGGTCTCAATGATATTGAACAAACGACTAGTAAAATAGAATGTTTTTTCAAAAGTTCGGATTGATTACATAATTTGAATATGTTGTGTCAAAATTTATGTAATGTTTGGGATATAATTTCAAAATATGTAAAATATTTAAACTGTATCTGAATAAATAATCAATTAATTTCATGTAAATTACTATGATGCAAATTTCCTGTTATTTAAATTATCCTTAATGCGAGTTTCTGTCAGTGGAATCTAGTTCAAAAATGGCACGCCATGCTGTGGATAGCGTGTCTATTTCCTTGAGGTTAACAGCGACTCCCTATTTAATCACCTGATGAGTGGTATATTTACAATTATCCAATTTTTGAGATATATTGATTTAAAGCTAGCAGTGACTAATAATCAACCAAATACAGTTTAATCCTATTATAATGTCATCAGATGTAACAACAACCTTAATATAATGTCAAATTTTATTGGTCCCACGATTTTACTATACTAGATAATGTTAAAAAAACCCACTTGTAACAACATAAAACCCTGTTTTAATGTCGTATTTGAAGCACTCCCAAATTTACAAAATTAGATTACAAATTTTATTTAACAAAAAAAAATACTGTGTGTTCAGTTGTAGGGTCAGAATCCATTTCCTAAAACAACTGTGAGTGGTACTCTCACCACCTGACTTCAGTTGGGTCAGATTCGCCACACTTTTAAATGATGTGATGATCAGTTATTATGTACTGTACTCGTTTTTAAAGTACTTTATGCTAAACTGTTAAATATTCTGTTATTTTTAATATAACATATTACTATGAAACAGCCTTTGTGGATTAATATCATTTTAATATTTAAATTTATCAAAGTGTCTGTTTTCTAAGAAATTTTTTTAGATACTAATTAATTAAAAAGTATTTTTCTTACTTCTCATTTTATCAATAGTAAACTTCAAGGACATAGTCACTGGAGTCAAAAGAATTTTACTAACTCTGACTGTCCAGAAACATCTGACTCTGGTGACTCCAACTCCACAACACTATTTTGAACAATAGCAAGTTGAGTGAATAATGTCCAGCAGATGAATTTCCTATAAAGCTGTGTTTAAGCAGAGTGTTAATAACACTACTATGTTGAATAACATGTATGTAGATATTTCAGTGTGATACTCTGTATCTATAAATTTCATGTTTTTGTCTACCAACTTGAAGTCTCATTGTTAAAACATTGATTGTACAGTGATTTTGTTTTGGATTGCAGATCCTGGGTACATGAAAATGGAGTCATAGAAGATTACATTTCTGACTCCATTGAGCAGTTTGGACATTGTGAGGCACTGTAAACATGAAAATGAAACATTTTTCAAAAAATTTCTTACTGTTTAAATGCATTAACTTTTTGTAGCTGATTTTTGATATAGGACACATGTTACATTTGCCAGCTAACTTTTTTTGGGTTTTGATGTTTGAAAAATCAGGTGTGCATTAGATTCAATGGTGAATTAGAATAAAAACATAATACAGTGGAACCTAGCTTAACGAGCACCTTGCACAACAAGTATTTCACATAACAAGCAAAAAAAAAAGGTAAAAATTTACCTCACTTAACGAGCAATGTTTTGCATAACAAGTGATGAGGAGACGGGAAATCCTGAATTGTGCGCATGCGGCATGCTTCATCAGTCTGTGTTCAGTACTCGTTCCGCTAGCATCTTAGTGTTGCTTGTGATCACATATTTTTCCAAATTTGTGTTCACACATATTACTTATAAACATCAACAAAAATAGTCTGTTATATAATTGTGAAATCGGGGGGTGCCGAATAAGTCGGAACCCCTCTCGATTATCACCAATGTGTGAGATCCCGGGGAGGTAAGAGTTTGTCATACCTCTTTTTCCGGTGTCTCACTTGTCAAGGATGGCTGTTACGTTGTCGGCGCGTTACGCGTTACGCAAGTGGATGAGGAGGAAGGATGGGGTCGACGATAAGGCGAAGCCGACAGTCAAGAAAGACACCATTTTATAACAAAACAAGATTTATTAAAATCGAAACGAACAAAACTATACGTCTACTCTCATATACACAAAAAGGGGCTGGAGAGAGAGAGAGTTTACAAATATTGCTCATACCTCTTAACGAGTCCGTAATAGACAGAGTCCGCGTGAAAGTCCCGGTAGGTTGATATTCACTCAGAAGTGACGATAAAGTTTGGCTGATGGAGAGTCAGTTAATGGGGGCCGATGGCACGTAGAGCTTTAGAATTCGTAGACAGGGCAATGGCACTTAAAGAACTTAGAAACTTTTTGAGAGTCCGGCGGATGGCGTAGTGCACGTCGTAAAAGCGAGACGAAGGAGCCCTTTAGGGGGGAAGGAAGCGTCTTTTATAAGTTTTGGATGGGAAAACTTGTCACGTGATCGAAAACGAATAACTATTAGGGCCATAGGTGTTCCCGGGATATTAAATAAACGACTAGTTCGGACGCTAACTATAAACCATCGTGCAAGATGATCTACCTGCTCCGAAGGAATAACGGCTTGTTGACAGTTAGGGGACAATCGTTGCCATTCGAGGGTCAACAATTTCCCGGGTATGGAATGTTGTTGATTAAGTCGTTTATAACTGGAGTGAAATAATTTAGAAATTCTAGGTTCTTAACTTCCAGATTTCACATAATAAACATGCCAAACAATATGCCAAATTCTTGGGTCATTAAATTTAATGACTGATTCCAAATTAAATTTAGAAATGTCTGAATAAAAAATTATCTACTTATAATTATTAAGTTTAATACAAGATGGAAACATCCATGACTACCTCTAGTCAAATTAATTAATTTCTAATATTTAATTATGGCCTTTACATAACCCAAGAATTTGAGATATTGTTTGAAGTGTTTATCAAACATATTTGAGAATTTATGAGAATTTGATTTGCTGTGATTTTTTTAAAATCACAGCAAATCAAATTCTCATTCCAAGATAGTTCATTCTGCATTAGAAGAAAAGATGATGATTCATGCTCCTTAACAGTGTATATTGTACATTTTTTTTTTTTGAATAAACTTCTTCTAATATAGCCTTAATCCTTCCAGTTAATTTCTTTCACGTTTGTTCTAACGTTTTCGGCCCACCCTGGGTCATCTTCAGGAATATAATGAATGAACGTGTAGAATTAGAACGTATACATCGAATGCCTTCCGATTCAAATTACTGTGAAACGGTTAAATTTGTTGAAGGAACATTCTCTCGTGCTATGACGATAAGGCACGTGAGAAAATCTCGGCGAAAATTTACTACATAATCGTTAAACTGAATGCTTTACGACTCAAATATCTTGTGATTTCCCTTCATAGCAGTATTTCCACGCTTGTGAAATGCTAGCCGCATCTTTATAGTTAACGCATGTGTTTTTCAATCCAGCCTTGTAAATTTCTAGTGTTTCCATTATTCTAAGCTGGTCTGTGCGGTGGGTGAGTCTTATGATACGAGCATTTCCTAGATCCGCAGTGATACCCGGTTCCGTAGTTGCCTGCGCAAGGGCGGTGGTATATTTGCATTTCTCTATGTCGTACCGGTGTTCCTTCAACTGTTGTTGCAGGGAGCGTTTGGTAGAGCCTACATAGACCATGTTATTATTAAATCTGCTGTCTCACATAGGGATCTCATACACTCCTGGAGCGTGATTTAAGTCTATTGGTTCCTTTCCATTGCGGAGTAGGTCATATACCGATGGTGGCCTACAATATGCCATCTTGGTTTTTGTGATGTTTGAAATTTGTCTATATATTCCATCAAGGTGGCTGTTATAAGTTACAACTTTCCTCCTTATGTTGTTATCCTCCAGCCCCACCACTTCTGCGTGCCTGTTGTTTTTGTTCCCCTGCGCGCACGTGCGTGCGATGTTATATATTAGGTTCTTGCTGTGCCCATGCATAGTTGCCATTTGTTGTATGTGTCTGAGTTCCGTTAAGGTATCCTCATACTTCGAATTGTGCGTGAATGCATGTTTTGTTAAGGCTCGGAAGGCCGCGGATCTAGGAAATGCTCGTATCATAAGACTCACCCACCGCACAGACCAGCTTAGAATAATGGAAACACTAGAAATTTACAAGGCTGGATTGAAAAACACATGCGTTAACTATAAAGATGCGGCTAGCATTTCACAAGCGTGGAAATACTGCTATGAAGGGAAATCACAAGATATTTGAGTCGTAAAGCATTCAGTTTAACGATTATGTAGTAAATTTTCGCCGAGATTTTCTCACGTGCCTTATCGTCATAGCACGAGAGAATGTTCCTTCAACAAATTTAACCGTTTCACAGTAATTTGAATCGGAAGGCATTCGATGTATACGTTCTAATTCTACATGTTCATTCATTATATTCCTGAAGATGGCCCAGGGTGGGCCGAAAACGTTAGAACAAACGTGAAAGAAATTAACTGGAAGGATTAAGGCTATATTAGAAGAAGTACATTCATCCAGTACGTTTGATTGATGTGAGTTGGAATTTTGAATAAACATTATACATAAAACATTTGAGCATTTTTTTTGGCATGGAATGCATTATCATATTTTACATTAATTTCTATTGGAAAAAATTATTTTGCTTTATGAGTGTTTCACATTACGAGTAAGACTCTGGAATGAATTATGCTCATTAAGTGAGGTTTCACTGTAATAATAATAATAATTATGAGACTAGTACACAATGCTCATCTGGAAACCTTTTAAGAAGAGGAAAAGAGAGGAGAAGAGGAACTACTTGTGCTTAAAGTGCATCTAATGCAGTAAAGAGGTGGAAACAGATACCTTCTTTCCTGTGGGTTAAGGGACGAGGTATTTTTTACTCCAATGTAAATTGTGTAGAAATAAAAAAATAATAACAACAACTCCCCCGTGGTCACCTCCTGGTCATGGTGGGAGAGCCCAGTAATTTACTGATTCATAGAGCAATGCAGGTTGGAGCACAAGCTCCTGGTAGGGACACCCATGCTAGTAAGGTCTATGGGGAGAAATGAAGCTAAGAGTGACCACACCCACATTCTGTGGAGATATTTATCATGGTAGTAACCAGAACAAAGTGTGATACTGGCTTGGACGTCACCCAGGTTAACAAGGTCCGTGTTCATGGGTTAGGCAGAGGCTGGTATGCCTGGTACACTTCCAGGCTTTCTGATGAAAGAGAAATTTTTACGAATGTAAACGAAGTATGTTTTCCAACAGATCTTTTAAAAAAAGGTTGTTCGTGTAAACAATCGTCCTTCATAAATTGTGCAAGATGTCAAAATAGTTTTTGTTTTCAATGTTTTTATGATAATTATCATTCTGGTGCTTGTATATAAAATAAAAAATTGACAAATAAAGACAATATTTTAAAATTTTTATATAAATAAAACCCTATCCAAAAATTTGTTATAGTGGTAATTAAAGTTTTAATTTACCTCCATTAAAAATGCATTTGAAATTATTCAACTTTTTTAAAAATAAAATATTATCTTTAATTCACATTTTAATTAGCTGTAACAGTCATTTCATAAATAAAATAAAATTATTTATGATTTAATTGATAATATTTTTAGGTCATTAACTTTATTTAAAAGTTTTTTTTTTAACTGTTTTAAAAATTATAAGTTAGCCAAAGATAGGATCGGACCTAGATCGCTCGCGTGGCAAGCGAGTTTGCTACAGACTCAGCCATTTCGCTGTGCTGCCATAGTGTAAAATCGACCAGTATATGAACTGCGCTTAAAACTTTAGAGCCCTTTTTTTCGGAATCTTCTGGTTAGTGCACCTTACAATTCTTCTGAGTGGACACCCTTGAGGTATACTACTAACCTACAAAGTCTCATCCCAAACTGAATTTCTGACACCATAAGGTCCCCTTGTAAGACATGATGAAGTGTTATAAACAATTCTCTTCTGGATCTTATAATATGAACCAGCAAAGTAATTTAGCCATAACCCAGGACAGAAAAGCTTTTTATTTAGTCTCTCATGTGAAAAACTTGATAAAATTGTGATATAAATATTTTTTAAACAAATAAAAAAAAATCTATTTCTAATTGTTTTATTAGTTTTATTTGTTTTTATGACTCAATATACAACTCATAAAACTGGATGCAAATGTGAACAAACACATCTAAAAGAGATTACAGAAAGATCATATTTTGAATTTGCTGAATGACTTTGAATGTTCTAATTACATTCTCCTTTCAAATGTATTTAAAACCTGAGACTGACCAAATAACAGTCAAAAACATTAGCTTAGTTATTTAAATATTCTTTGCTGCTGGATATTCTGATTTTTTTTACATGTGTTTGTTCATATTTTTGATTTTCTAAGAATGTTTGGTCCAGACTGCATTTTCCTACCTTCAGGTCCAATTTATCAAAAAACTTATAGTAAACTTTTTTTCTGTTGATTTATATCTTATAATTCTTTTAGTTTATTTCAATTTATTATTTATATCTCTTATTTAATTTAACAATTTGCAATATATTATCATTTATAATTGGTTTAACTGTTTCTGAAAATTGACAAACTACTGGTATCAAATAATTGCGAAATAGACATACTTTAATTGTAAAATGAAAAATTTCAATTAATAATAATAATAATAATAATAATAATAATAACTCTCCCGTGGTCACCACCTGGTCGTGGTGGGAGAGCCCAGTAATTTTACTGATCCATAGGGCAATGCAGGCTGGAGCATAAGCTCCTGGTAGGGACACCCATGCCAGTAAGGTCTATGGGGAGAAATGAAGCTAAGAGTGACCACGCCCACATTCTGTGGAGATATTCATCATGGTAATAACTAGATCAAAGTGTGATACCGGCTCGGACGTCGCCCGGGTTAACAAGGTCCGCGTTCGTGGGTTAGGCAGAGGCTCACGTTCGAAAAATAGGTCACAGTCTCCCTTGGTTACCGGTGGCGAAAGCAGCACCGGCCCAAGCATGGCTACTGCAATGCCCTCAACAGATGTGAGGAACCAACCCAGCCTTGGTGTTTCTGTGGCAATGCATCCACAGACCACAAAGGCTGGAAAACCACGCCAACGGATGAAATGGACAGTAGAAATGAACGAGTTTATCATCCGTACTTATTACACCATCACAAAACTTGAAACAAACATGACAGCGTACAGACAACAACTACACCATAGATTCACACAACAGTATCCTCATCTCACTGTCACCGAACAAAGGGTTGTTGATCAAAAAAGAACAATTATACACAACAACCTTATTCCACAAACAACACTTGAACTTATCAAACAACAGGTTGCTGATCAAATACATCAACAGACAGAAACATCTAACATTAATGAAGATCATGTAACCTGTCAGGATAATCCAGCAACAAGCATTGATAATAACACACATACAACAATTACCACTAATGATACTACAGACACTTCTTCATCCATCACTGATAACATAGACATGAATTTAGTTAATACGCTCTCACTTATATTTCAGGAAACACTCACTAAATATACAGGTACAGATCCCACACAACGACCACGAATACCAAAAATCAACACGTCAAAGGAAGTAGGAAAAACACTAAATTATGTAAACACTCACTTACTACCACACTACATTCATTCAATTTCTACACTCGCAGACATTCATACATTAGTTTATGCTGGGGCAGTCACAGTAGTGACACACCATGGACTGAAAATACAGTCACAGACAAATACACAGAAAACACAATACTATCACAAGCCTGCCTGGCAGAGAAGAATAGAAACACAAATAAATGACATTAGACAGCAATTAGGCAGGCTAACACAATACACTAAAAACAACATAACACCCAAATTAAGGAAACAGCTCAAAAACATTTTCAAGAAAATAAAAACACACACAAAACATGAACATCACAACACACGCATTACAGAATACATTGATACACTAAAACAAAAACTTGCTGCCAAAGCACATAGACTCAAACGATACAAAACATGTACACTACGAAAACAACAAAATAAATTATTTACAAACAATGAAAAACTCTTTTACAGACAAATTAATAACAAAGCAAACACTGATACACAGCACAGTGGCACACCAACAGAAGAAGAACTCACAACATATTGGTCTTCTCTTTGGTCCAGTGCTGTCACGCACAATGCTGATGCAGGCTGGATCGAGGAGGAGAACAGAAACTTGCACAACATACCAACTATGCCCTGTGTTGAAATAAACATACATGATTTCCAATACACTGTTAACAGAACACACAACTGGAAGACACCTGGTGTAGACAACATTCACAATTTCTGGTACAAAAAGTTTACATCACTGCACCAGGAACTAGCTAAACATCTAACACACATCATCATCAATCCACAAGACATGCCAAATTTTCTTACTCAGGGCATCACCTACATGAAACCTAAAAACAACAATACCACAGACCCCACACAATACAGACCAATTACATGTCTTCCAACACTCTACAAATTATTGACATCCTGTATTGCAAACAAAATATACAAACATGTTGAAGAACACGACATTCTAACAGAACAACAAAAAGGTTGTCGTAGAAACCACAGGGGATGCAAAGAACAGTTACTCATAGATTCAGTCATTCTACGGCAAGCACACAGACAACACAGAAACATACACATGGCATATATAGACTACAGAAAAGCATTCGACAGTGTTCCACACAGTTGGCTGCTACATATCCTACACATGTACAAAATACATCCATCACTCATTGCATTCTTTCAAAACACTATGCAGCACTGGAGAACAACACTACATCTCAGGGCCCATAACACTTCCATACAAACAAACCAAATTTTTATTAGGCGAGGAATTTTTCAAGGAGATTCCTTGAGTCCTCTCTGGTTCTGCTTAGCCCTGAACCCATTATCCAACATGTTAAACAACACGCAATATGGTTACAATATCAGACATGAAAAAACAACACAGTTTACACTGTCACATCTCATGTACATGGATGACATAAAACTTTATGCATCCACACAAAAACAACTTCATCAACTCCTACAAATCACACATTCATACACCAAGGACATACAAATGGAATTTGGCCTAGATAAATGCAAAACACTTCACATAGAAAAAGGAATCCTGAAGAAAGAAGATTTTGCACTTGGAAATGGAGACGTTATTGAATCCATGGAAGAGGGCGAGTTCTACAAGTATTTAGGATTCCAACAGGCCAAACTAACAGAACATACACAAATAAAGCAAAGATTAATTAAAGAATACCAAAGTAGGTTAAATGCTATTCTCAGAACACAGTTAAATGCAAAACACACAGTCAAAGCAATAAACACATATGTCATTCCAGTACTTACATATTCTTTTGGAGTTATACATTGGACTCACACAGATCTCGAGCAACTTCAAAGGAAAACAAGAACTACACTTACTAAGCATAAACAACATCATCTTAAATCCGCCACAGAAAGATTAACCCTTCCACGTAAAGATGGCGGACGTGGCCTGATTGACATAGTTAACCTTCACTACAAACAAATACAGTCACTGCGAGAGTTTTTCTACAAAAAACAAGAAACATCACAATTACATAAAGCAGTAACTCTAGCAGACTCAAATAACACACCAGTAAACTTACATTCACATCATATGGACACAACGCAACATATAAAAAGCACAGACACCATTAAGCAATCGTGGGCTCGAAAGGCACTCCATGGCAGGCATCCTTATGATCTGGCCCAGGATTTTGTTGACAAAACTGCGTCAAACAGCTGGTTAGCACGGGGATGCCTCTTTGGGGAGACGGAAGGATTCATGATTGCCATACAGGATCAGGTCATAAATACTAAAAACTACAGAAAACACATACTCAAAGATACAACACTCACAAATGACACATGCAGAAAATGTCACATCATGCCAGAAACTATACAACACATTACTTCTGGTTGCAAGCTCTTGGCACAGACAGATTATTTACACAGACATAACCAAGTAGCAAATATAATACACCAAGAGCTTGCAAGGAAACACAAATTAGTAGACATCCACGAACCATACTACAAATACATTCCACAGACAGTTTTGGAAAACAACACGCACAAAATGTACTACGACAGAGCCATAATCACAGATAAAACAATTTACCACAACAGACCAGACATCACACTCATTGACAAACACAATAAAATCACATACATTATAGACATAGCCATTCCAAACACTCACAATATACAAAACGCATGCACTGAAAAAATTAGCAAGTACACAGAACTCGCCCAGGAAATAAGGCATCTGTGGAGGATGGATAGGGTGCTTATTGTACCTGTTGTTCTTTCCTCTACAGGTGTCATACCACACACACTACACAAAAGCCTGGGCACATTAGAATTGAATAGAAACACATACATCACACTACAGAAGGCCACTATATTGAATACATGTCATATTGTGAGAAAATTCCTGAATACAGACACACACACTGATACACTTCTTTAATTTCTGTTTTGGTTACTATGCCTTGACTTTGGTCCGGCATAGTACACAGCCACCGGTGTTAACCGAGTATATCTCACTTAACCCAACATAATAATAATAATAATAACTCTCTCGTGGTCACCACCTGGTCATGGTGGGAGAGCCCAGTAATTTTACTGATCCATAGGGCAATGCAAACTGGAGCACAAGCTCCTGGTAGGGACACCCATGCCAGTAAGGTCTATGGGGAGAAATGAAGCTAAGAGTGACCACACCCACATTCTGTGGAGATATTTATTATGGTGATAACTAGATCAAAGTGTGATACCGGCTCGGACGTCGCCCAAGTTAACAAGGTCCGCGTTCGTGGGTTAGGCAGAGGCTAACGTTCGAAAAATAGGCCACAGTCTCCCTTTGTTACTGGTGGCGAAAGCAGCACCGGCCCAAACATGGCTACTGCAATGCCCTACACAGATGTGAGGAACCAACCCAGCCTTGGTGTTTCTGTGGCAATGCATCCACAGACCACAAAGGCTGGAAAACCACGCCAACGGATGAAATGGACAGTAGAAATGAACGAGTTTATCATCCGTACTTATTACACGATCACAAAACTTGAAACAAACATGACAGCGTACAGACAACAACTACACCATAAATTCACACAACAATATCCTCACCTCACTGTCACTGAACAAAGGGTTGTTGATCAAAAAAGAACAATTATACACAACAATTTTATTCCACAAACAACACTTGAACTTATCAAACAACATGTTGCTGATCAAATACATCAACAGACAGAAACATCTAACATTAATGAAGATCACGTAACCTGTCAGGATAATCCAGCAACAAGCATTGATAATAACACACACACAACAATTACCACTAATGATACTACAGACACTTCCTCGTCCATCACTGATAACATAGACATGGATTTAGTTAATACACTCTCACTTATATTTCAGGAAACACTCATTAAATATACGGGCACAGATCCCACACAACGAACACGAATACCAAAAATCAACACGTCAAAGGAAGTAGGAAAAACACTAAATTATGTAAACACTCACTTAATACCACACTACATTCATTCAATTTCTACCTCTCAGACATTCATACATTAGTTTATGCTGGGGCAGTCACAGTAGTGACACACCATGGACTTAAAATACAATCGCAGACAGATACACACAAAATACAGTTCTATCACAAGCTTGCCTGGCAGAGAAGAATAGAAACACAAATAAATGACATTAGACAGCAATTAGGATGGCTGACAAAATACACTAAAAACAACATAATACCCAAATTTAAGAAACAATTCAAAAACATTTTCAAGAAAATCAAAACACACACAAAACACAAACATCACAACACACACATTACAGAATGCATTGACACACTAAAACAAAAACTTGAAGCCAAAGCACATAGACTCAAACGATACAAAACATGTTCACTACGAAAACAACAAAATAAATTATTTACAAACAATGAAAAACTCTTTTACTGATAAATCAGTACCAAAACAAACACTGATATACAGCACAGTAGCACACCAACAGAAGAAGAACTCACAACTTATTGGTATTCTCTTTGGTCCAATACTTTTACACACAATGCTGATGCTGGCTGGATTGAGGAGGAGAACAAAAACTTGCATAACATACCAACTATGCCCTGTGCTGAAATAAATTTACACGACATCCACTACTCTGTTAACAGAACACACAACTGGAAGACACCTGGTGTAGACAACATTCACAATGTCCGTTACAAAAAATTTACATCACTGCACCAGGAACTAGCTAAACATCTAACACATCATCATCAATCCACAAGACATGCCAAAATTTCTTACTCGGCATCACCTACATGAAACCTAAAAACAATAATACCACAGACCAATTACATGTCTTCCAACACTCTACAAATTATTGACATTCTGTATCGCAAACAAAATATACAAACATGTTGAGGAACATGACATTCTCACGGAACAACAAAAAGGTTGCCGTAGAAAGCACAGGGGATGCAAAGAACAGTTACTCATAGGTTCAGTCATTCTATGGCAAGCACACAAACAACACAGAAACATACACATGGCATATACAGACTACAGAAAAGCATTCGACAGCATTCCACACAGTTGGCTGCTACATATTCTACACATGTACAAAATACATCCATCACTCATTGCATTCTTTCAAAACACTATGCAGCACTGGAGAACAACACTACATCTCAGGGTTAGTAACACTTCCATACAAACAAACCAAATTTTTATTAGGCGAGGAATTTTTCAAGGAGATTCCTTGAGTCGTCTCTGGTTCTGCTTAGCCCTGAACCCATTATCCAACATGTTAAACAACATGCAATATGGTTACAATATCAGACATGAAAAAACAACACAGTTTATACTGTCACGTCTCATGTCCATGAACGACATAAAACTTTATGCATCCACACAAAAACAACTTCATCAACTCCTACAAATCACACATTCATACATCAAGGACATACAAATGGAGTTTGGCCTAGACAAATGCAAAACAGTTCACATAGAAAAAGGAATCCTGAAGAAAGAAGATATTTGCGCTTGGAAATGGAGACGTTATTGAATCCATGAAAAAGGGCAAGTTCTACAAGTATTTAGGATTCCAACAGGCCAAACTAACGGAACATACACAAATAAAGCAAAGATTAATTAAAGAATACCAAAGTAGGTTAAATGCTATTCTCAGAACACAGTTAAATGCAAAACACACAGTTAAAGCAATAAACACATATGTCATCCCAGTACTCACATATTCTTTTGAGTTATACATTGGACTCACACAGATCTCGAGCAAATCCAAAGGAAAACAAGAACAACACTTACTAAGCATAAACAACATCATCTTAAATCTGCCACAGAAAGATTAACCCTTCCACGTAAAGATGGTGGACGTGGCCTGATTGACATAGTTAACCTTCACTACAAACAAATACAGTCACTGTGAGAGTTTTTCCACAGAAAACAAGAAACATCACAGTTACATAAAGCAGTAACTCCAGCAGATTCAAATAACACGCCATTAAACTTACACTCATGTCATACGGACACAACACAACGTATAAAAAGCATAGACACCATTAAGCAATTGTGGGCTCAAAAGGCACTCCATGGCAGGCATCCTTATGACCTGGCCCAGGATTTTGTTGACAAAACTGCATCAAACAGCTGGTTAGCTCGTGGATGCTTCTTTGGGGAGATGTAAGGATTCATGATTGCCATACAGGATCAGGTCATAAATACTAAAAACTACAGAAAACACATACTCAAAGATACAACACTCACAAATGACACATGCAGAAAATGTCACATCATGCCAGAAACTATACAACACATCACTTCTGGTTGCAAACTCTTGGCACAGACAGATTATTTACAAAGACCGACAACTGCCGAATTATCAGGCTAGCAAATGGCTATAGTAATATTAATAATTTAAGTTAATTTGGTACTAGAGTTAGGCGTTAGGCGCCATCTCTTGCTAAATTTAATAATTAGAATTTAGCAAGAGATGGCGCCTAACGCCTAACTCTAGTACCAAATTAACTTAAATTATTAATATTACTATAGCTATTTGCTAGCCCGATAATTCGGCAGTTGTTGGTCTTTATATATAACGGTTAGTTGTTGTTTATTTATATATATACGCCTTGCCGGGGTTTGCGATGGCTGGTTGAGTGCCTTTGGGAGGATGTGGGCAATTAATGTGTCCCCAGCTGGCATTGTAATGACCGTCGATGGTCGTATGGTAATCTTATATCAACTGGAAGGGGAGATCGGACTGAAGGTCTGGGTAGCGTAACTGGTAACGTGTCTGCACGGATAGCAGAAGTTGCGGGTTCGAGTCTTGCTTCGGGCCGATTCTTTTCTTCCAGTTAGGCCTAAATTTATTTAAATTATTTAATTAAAATTCTAATTATTAAATTTAGTAAGAGATGGCGCCTAACGCCTAACTCTAGTATCAAATTAACTTAAATTATTAATATTACTATAGCCATTTGCTAGCCCGATAATTCGGCAGTTGTTGGTCTTTATATATAACGGGTTAGTTGTTTATTTATACAGATTATTTACATAGACATAATTAAGTAGCAAATATAATACATCAAGAGCTTGCAAAGAAACACAAATTAGTAGACATCCATGAACCATACTACAAATACATTCCACAGACAGTATTGGAAAACAACACGCACAAAATGTACTACGACAGAGCCATAATCACGGATAAAACAATTTACCACAACAGACCAGACATCACACTCATTGACAAACACAATAAAATCACATACATTATAGACATATCCATTCCAAACACTCACAATGTACAAAACATATGCACTGAAAAAGTCAGCAAGTACACAGAACTCACCCAGGAAATAAGGCATCTGTGGAGGATGGATAGGGTGCTTATTGTACCTGTTGTTCTCTCCTGTACAGGTGTGATACCACACACGCTACACAAAAGCCTGGGCACATTACAATTGAATAAAAACACATACATCACACTACAGAAGGTTACTATATTGAATACATGTCATATTGTGAGGAAATTCCTGAATACAGACACACACACTGATATACTACTTTAATTTTTGTTTTGGTTACTATGCCTTGACTATGGTCCGGCATAGTACACAGCCACCGGTGTTATCCGAGTATGTCTCACTTAACCCATAATAATAATATATATATATTTAATTAAATATACAATATATTAAAATTCTTAAAAATAAGTTTATATAAATCAGATATTTTATATATTTTCAGGTTAATAATGTTTTAAAATAAGTCAATCATTTAATGACGAACAATAAAAATGGGGACACAACAGTTTTGTCTGAAATGGAACAATCATCAAGTGAATATGGTGACGGTTTTCGACCAGTTACTTTCTAGTGAAGCTTTAGTAGATGTAACTTTAGCATGTGAAGGTTTGAGCCTGAAAGCTCATAAAATAATACTTTCTGCTTGTAGTCCATTTTTTCAAAGTTTGTTTTTAGAAAATCCTTGTAAACATCCCATTGTTATTTTAAAAGATATGAAATATGCAGAACTGAAAGCTATAGTGGAATTTATTTATAGAGGTGAAGTTAATGTTTCTCATGATCAGTTATCTGCACTTCTTAAAACTGCAGAAATGCTAAACATTAGAGGATTAGCAGAAGTTGCAAGTGACAGCAAGAACAAAGATTTAGAAAAAGACTTACAAAAAGAAGTTGTGCAACAACAGCCAGTCAATACAACAATTTCTTCTGTTCCTGTGGACCAAGTACCTAGTAGGCCAACATTAACTTCAGCAACTAAAAGAAAAAGAAATAGGATAAGAAGAAGATCTTCAAGTGATTCAAATTCCAGTGATGAAGATGTGCCATCTAAAATTAAAGAACCAGAATCTCCTGAAATAATTGAAGAAATATTACCTGAATCAGTTAATGACAGTCATAAACAGCTATCAGTGTCTACAAATTCACAATATCCAGTTTCTTCATGTCAGTCTCAAGACACAGTATCACAACAAAAAACTCAATCATCATCTGTTCTTTCACAACATAATACATATATTAATGTTGATGAACCTTGTTTAGGTAATGATAGGAATTATGTTGATTCTTCAAATTTATTGGAACAACTTATGACAACTGAACCTGTAAGTTGATATTTATTTTTTTAATGTTTTTTTTAATTGTTAAAATATTTTAAAATCAAATTTTATATACTCATATATAACATCAAATATAAGACATGGAAAAAATATACTGTTTTTCAGCATTAAATTTATTTACTTGATGCATTGAATATCTGCATGTACTTTTGATATTTCAAAATGTCATCCTCAGGTGAACAAAGAATATACAAAATATGAACAGTGTTTTTTAAAAAATTTTTACATTTATCAAACTTAAAAATGCATTCTAAACCTAAATATGTAGTAAACCCTACAATTTGAATGTGTACAAGAAAGTTTCGAATGGGCTGCACTTTGAAAAAATTGTAGACCTATAAATTTCCACTGCCATCCCTCCGTCCTTAATCTTGAGAACGGTGTTAGGTCGATGAAAGTCAAGATCAGATATGGAAGACTTAGGAGCAGGAAGCCCTGATTAACTATATATGAACTTTCAGTCTATACTGGAAGTCACATGAATTCATTTCAAAAATTTTTCCCTGAATGGAGTTATATAGATGACTGGCATGAGACTTGTTATTAGGAAAAGCATGATGTACAGTACAGGGGCAAGACAATTAATTTAAGATGGAGAACGTATATTTCAAATGAAATAAATTAAGAACATGATTAAAAATTGCATCCCGGCATTGTGAGAATGTCACAATAAATAATTGTTTATTTAGATTTAAATTTAAAATTTTTTAAACAAATATGGAGTAGGTGAACAAAGAATATATTTACAACATATATTCTTTGTTCACCTGAGCATGATATTTTGAAATGTTGAAAATACTTCCACATATTCAATTTGTCAAGTAGATAAATTTACCACTGAAAGATGGGATATTTCTTCCATATTTTATAATAAATTTAATATTAACAATTAATAAATTTAAATATCTTCAAAAATAGATTTATACATATTTAATACTTTTTGAAATGTTTCAAATAAGTGTTGTTCTTTAATTAATAAGATTTTAATACTTAAACATTTACTAAATATTAACATTAAGTTATACATAGTAGACTCACTAATTTATAAGGCATAATGAAAAAGTTTCCGTTCGAAGGATGTACAGTTCAGATTTGGTATGCCAGTCATGCAAAAGCGCAGGAGTTTTACCAGTGGGTTGAACATACCCCACTGGTAAAACTCCTGTTTTTGCTGCTTGAAGAAGTCCGAAACTGCCTGCTGCACTTTTACATCCGACCAGAACCGTCGACCTTTTAAGGACTTCTTTAAGGGACTGAAAGGCGTGAAAATCGCACGAGGAGAGATCAGGACTGTAAGGCAGATGCTCGAGTGTCTCCCACTTTTGTGTGCGTAACTTCTGCATTACGACATTTGTGGTATGGGGAAGTGCATTATCAAGAAGCAGAATAACCCCATTTTGTAGTTTTCCATCACTTGGGCACGGTACAGCGTTTCGCAGTATTGTGCCCCAGTGATGGAGACACTTGGTTCCTTGAAATCAATAAGCAATGGGCCCTGGTGATCAAAGAACAGGGTAAGCATCACTTTTCCAGCAGATGACTGGCTCTTGAACTTCTTGGGACGAAGGGACGAAGGATGACATCGCTGCATGGTTGCTGCTTTTGACTCAGGTTCCCAGTGATGGCACCAGCTTTCATCGCCAGCAACAATGCACGCAATGAACATGTTGCCTTCAACATTGAAACGCATCAGATACTTCAGGGAAACAGCCATCCGGTTTGATTGTTGTTCGGAATTTAACGCCCAGGGTATCCACTGGCTGCAGACCTTACAGTAGCCTAACTCCTGCCGGATTATGTATTGTGCGCTACCGAAGCTTATGTCGAGATCTTTTGAAAGCATACGTATGGATATGCGATGATCCGCCCTAACTGTATCATCAGCTGCCCACTTGTCTGTATTGGATGTGACTAGCCTCTCGGATTGATCTGCATCTTGGGTCGAATCGGGACCAGCTCTGAACTTCGCACCCCATTCCACTATGGTGGTTTCAACAGCATGCTTCTCCATACACATTCTTCATTCTCCGATGAAGGTCTACTTGTGTGTTTCCTTCGGCAGCCAAAAAAAAATCACAGCATATTGATCCTGTTTGGACACATGTGGTATTAATGTCTCCATTGTTCACATTTCAGCGTTTTCCACACAATAATCCCACGCCTCGCTGTCGGTGCTTATATACCCCACATCGGCAATGTGCTAATTTGCATATGTGTTGCAGCCATGTCCTTAAATGGAAACTTTTTGATCGCCCCTTATAGATTAAATGGAGAAAGTCTATTTTGAAGTAGCAAGGTTCTCACTCAAATACATATTGTATTGTTCGAAAAGTATACTTTAAATAAAGTCAAATTTTACTGTGTACTTTAAATGATCACACAGTGGTTTGATAAACTTTTAGAATGTAATACAGTAGAGACTCGTAAATCGGAACCCCGGTAATCGGAATCGCCGGTAATCAGCATGATTTTCAGTCAGACTGTGTCGTGCTGAATTGAACGTTTTTGATACTAAATTTACTTCTAAAGTATAATTTTCATGTTTTTATATTCTTTAATATATTTATTTTGTTTGTACAAAATAAAGAAATAAATTTTAACGATACGATAGCCTCGATTATTATTATAAAAATTTTCGTTAGGCTTAAAATCGACGAAAATTCAACACGAAGCGACACGCAACGGAGAAAAATTTGAACATCGGACGGTTAATATATTTTTTCGTACATAATCGGTAATTGGAACAAATGACTAATCTGAACAACCCCAGTCCCCAATTGATTCCGATTTTCGGTTCACTACTGTAGTAGTAAGAGCATCTTTCTTGTCACTGTCAACAAATACTAATTTGGGTTTAAAAAAGCAATTTATTGTTATCTTCTGAAATTACTAAACACATTCAACAAAGTTTTCAATCTTAAACAAGATCTGCACCATGTCAACAACGAAATTCCAAATTGGGATGTGCAGAATTTTACAAACATTTTTAAATAAATAGAACAAAAACATATATATATATAATTGGTGGTATTTTTAAGAATTATAAAAATGAATAAAATATTACAAAATAATACTAATCAATTTATGTTGGTATTACCTGATTTTTTCTTAAAGTTGATACAATTGCCAGACAGGCCTGTCCTGTATATTTCTAAGGCTTCTAGAGCCTTGATGTGGTCTGTTTGGAAGGAATTTTGATTAATGTGGCATTTTGGAGGTTGGCTTGCATACTGGTCTCAGTGACATAAATTGACAGGGCAGTGGTATGTTTTTTATTTAAAATATTGTAACAGTGTTCTTGTATTCTTTTGTATACACTTTAGGCCAATGATCATAGGGTCCCAGGTGTGTAAAGTGTTTCTGTGAACAACAGGTTCGAAAGAGATATGCTGTACATTGGGTCCACGGGTCCACTAAGTGTTCCATACACAAAAGGATTTTATTTAAGAATAATGTACTATTCTATTCATTGAAATTGAGAAATTTTTTTAATATATTGTGGCTATCTTTTGATTATTGAATTATGATATCAATAATCCATATCAATTATGCTTTTCTCAGCCTAAAATATGGGAAATTTAGATAGAACTTATCAAAAATTGTTTGTCTTTTTCATTTTTCAGAGATATAATCATTATATGAAGATTTTAAAATTCAACAATTATGATTAGTTCTAACTGATATTTGGAGAAAAGAATCTAACAAACTCCTAAACAACCCATTAATAATAATTTACAATACAATAATATTAGTCTCTCTCATTTCTGAATAGCATAGTTAAAAGATTGCCATGTCAGATTATTTACAGTCATCTTTTATATAAACAATAGTGAGGTTATACTAATTTCGAAATTTTCTTCATAACACTTGGTCATGTAAATGAATCAAACACTCCCAAAACCTTATATAAGACCAGTGAAGAATTTTTAATTTACATAGTTTATAGTCTGTTAATGGAAAGAATCAACTTGGGTATTAACCAGTGAGCATCAGCCATTGATCACTTAGTTGTGGGAAGTTACTTCTGGTTTCTTTATTTGTTAAACATATCAACAATGTTATAGAAGCTTCATGTTCTGGTATTGGAATGTAAAGAAGTTTGCTATAGTAATTGTTAAATGCATGATTTTTTACAGTTAATGCATGCTGTAAAAAATTAACACAATTAATGAAAAAGTTGTTCTGCCATCTAGTGAGAGAAAATAAAACAAAATTCACATATTAGGTGCATTTCCTTGTCAAGCGGCAAAGTAAGCAAGCCAATGACTTAGTTTGTTTCAAATGAAATGATCTATGTCATTGTTTTGCTTACTTAGCTTCTTGACGAAGAAATGTGCCTACTGCCTGACATATTAAGTGAGAAGTGCTTACATCATTAGGGAATGTGCTGATTGGTTTAACTGAAGTGACATCACACATGATGTTGTTCTCAAGTTGATTCTTTCCTTAGACAGACTGTAACAAATTCATAGAATTTTATAATAATTTATTAATGATGAGTTATTAATTAATTTATTAATAAATATTTATTGATTTATTAATTTAATCATTATTTATAATTTTGATATTTTTTTGGAATGCAATTTAAATACTAAATCAAACATTATTATGCAAATTAGCTAGTATATTAGAAAGTGTTGAGATAGTTTATTTAGCAAAACAACCCCTTAAACTTGGATAACAGAAATAAAAATATTTAATAACTCATACTATTTGTCTAACTATAAATGAGCAATTATTTATTGTGACATCTTCACAATGCTGAGCTGCAATTTTTAATTTATTTAATTTAAAATATATACTCTCCACCTCAAATTAGTAGTGTCTTGCCCCTGTACATCACACTTTTCTGTTAGCAATAGAATTATGTTGGTCATCTATGTAACTCCTTTCAAGAGAAAATTCTGAATTGAAATAATGTGACATCCAGTTTGCATCAGAAGTTTGTGTGTAGTTAATCAAGGCCTCCTGCCTCCTAATCTTTCCATACCTGGTCTTGGCTTTCATCTAACTCTGTTTTTAAGATTAAGGAATGATGGATGGACAGACAACTGGGTATTTATAAGTCTAAATTTTTCAAATTGCAGGCCAATAAAAATTATAAAGTTATCTTTCACTAAGAATCAGTGATCTCAGTGGCCAAAATATCAGTAATATCATTATGGAGATACACTATACCCTTGATGTTTATGGATGTCAATTTTTGATAATTTGGACATTCATGATTGGAAATTTATGCACTAAAATTTGAACTTTTGTGAATGATTTTGACCTTTTGGAAAATGGAAGATTATGTACTACTAGGGTAGATGTACCAGTTTTGGTCAGTGTACCAGTTCTGGCCAGAAAACAAATTTAACTTAAAAATATAATCACCACACATTCAAATCTGTCCAATGAAACAAACTTTTATTGTTAACTGTTCACACAGTTAACAATAAAAGTTTGTTTCATTTGTGATTATATTTTTAAGTTAAATTTGTTTTTTGGCCAGAACTGGTACTACACTGGCCAAAACTGGTACATCTACCCTATATACCGGTGTTGGCACCTCCACAATCTTATATGATGTCTGTCATAAGTTATGTTACTGTTTTGTTTATTGTAATCATCATGTTATTTTGTTATTGTCTGATCCATTTCAGGTTATGTCAAATTAAAGCAATTTGTGAAAAGGACCCTCAGCAAGAAAGAGCTTCTAAATTCTGTAATACCTTACATTCAGCCTGCATTCCATAACCAAACTTGAAGATCTTGAATGATAAAAGAAACAAATAAAATTAGAGCAATTTTTCAAATCATCACCACAACCACTTGTCTTCTTTCACTGACATCCATGTTCCATCAAAATCTTCAACAGTTTTTTTTTCCAAATTTCAGAAGACAAGCAACCATAAACATCAACAGAATTATGCATAATGTAATATAAAGAAAATTTAAGAAGTTAATTTTATTTCTACATACTGTTGTGTAAGTTTTTACTATTGGCATTGGAAGCAGTATAAACCATTGTACAGTATATTTATTTAATAAAATAATTCATTTTTCTGAATATTTTTTAAAACAGCAGTAATGTGTGAAGTCTTAGAATGAATTACAAATTTAACATTAAAAATGGAGAATTTTTAATTCTGAGAATTTGATGTTCATGAAGGGTTACCCTGAATAATTAGGACTGACTCAATTATACATGAATATGGAGGATCAGTGTCATTTTCAATCACTCTCTGCTATCTGTCTTTTCAATTAAAAACATTAAAAAAATTAATTAAAATTGCCAGGACGATAAATACTTCATTACAAAATTTCAATGCGTATAAGTACCACATAAATATCTTCTATAATTCATGACATCCTTTCAAACACTTCAAGAACAAATAATCATTTTTTAATGTTTTTAATTGTAAATTAATTTTATGTGATCTTGCTGAAGTTTCAGAATATTTTACAACTGTTTTTACATATTGAGGCAGAAAAAGCAGACTACTAAGGAAGGTTGACTTTGCCTTAAGGACTGTTTGTTCTCAAATGTTGGAAAGGACATCATGAATTAAAGAAGACACTTATGTGGTACTTCTATGCATTGAAATTTTGTAATGAACTATCTTTTCAACTTTAAGACTTTACAATTCAAGGAAATCTTTGCTCCAAATTTGAATGCCAGCATTTTCAAATTAACTTTGTGATCTTATTCAAGCATACCATTTTCAAACTCTTGATTTTAAATCTATCAAAATATCTTACATTACTGATATAACTAATATTTTACATCTATTTTTATGCAAATCATTTTCAGAATAAAAGTGAAATAGTAATTAAATTTAATCATAACTGTTCATTATTTCTGTTTTGACAAGAACTTTGGTTTGACCTTCGGTACATCTCAAATTTTATCTCTACAAAAATTTAAATGTTGTTCTGTCTCAGAAAGGTTGACTGATCAGAGAAATGTTTCAGACTGAAACTGAACATCCGAAACTTTTCCAGAAGATTCATTTTATTTAACTAGTATGATTTTCAAGTCCTCTTTGAACAAGCATCTCTCTGGATCAGTAGGAGAAGGTCAGGCAAAATGTCACATAACTTTAAATACTTAAATAGACCAATATTTAAATTTTGTTGTAGCTTGGAATTATAGATCTTGTACTTATTTTGATTCTATTAATTTTTAGATAAATAAACTGCTTTTCTCAGAGTGAAAACTTATTATAAAACTCAAATATCCATTACTTGAAATCAACAAAAGAGATGTATGTTGATTCTGTTGATGATATATGTGTAATCTGACAGTTTGCAGGTTTTCTAAAAATCTTTTGTTTTAGGAAGAACAATGTAAATTGATTTAATTACACGAGGAAGGGAAATAAAAATTTTTCTATTTTTCTGAAATTTTTACCCCCCTCTCTCTCTTGTCCCAGTTTGTCCAAGTTTCCATAATCCCTCCTTTCTTTAGACATCCATCAAAACTTAAACCCCCTTAAAACATTTATCACTTTATGACTGATAGATACCATAAGTATAAATTAAACATACAAGAAATTTTGAAATAAATATAATAAAATGCATAAACTATATAAAATTTAATGAAATAAACAGACATCCACTGATGCTCAACTCCTCCCCACCCCTTGTGCAACTTGTCCTAATCCCCTCCCATCCTTTCAGTGTGGACATCATTTATGGACAGCCCCTTATTACCTTTATGAATTTATAACTTTGATTCCCATTTATGGGTTTAATTATGGATGTGAACTTAAAATATTGCAAGATACACATTAAGCCTAAGTTATAATTTTGTGTACTTATGTAGAAGAGAATCAAAAATGAATGAATCTGATATTTATTAATAAAACTATTCATAATAAAAATATTTTCATTTAATACCAAATTTTCTACTTAGTTGTAAAAACAATGCTAAATTATGTACAATACATGTCATAAAATCAAATTAATTTTTAAAATGGGTCTTTGCAATAAAAGAACATTAGCACTAAAAAAGTATAGAATAAAATAATAATTTATTACTATTACTATCAGTTGTTTTGTGCAATAAGAATCCACACTTACACAGAATATTTTTTTTTAATATATGAACATTTGGAATGCATGAGTGTCAGGTTTACTTAGAAAGAATTTCTTTCTATATAAATGCAACAATGACATTTTAAAATTGTTGAAAATGTTTATTTTATTTTAGTAAAGTAAGTGGTTTCTGTGTTGTTATTGTGTGCTACATCCAGTTATAAGTCATAAATTAAACAGGAATAAATGAATACTATCTTTTGACAAATATTCTAGGATATTTTTTAATGTTTCTCTGTTGGAAATTTTTACAGTAGCATCTTGATTAACCAAGACTTGTTTAATCAATGTTCCACAGTATCCAAGGTGAATTGTGGAAGATTATTTTGTCAACAACAACAAGAGAATATAGTAACAATATAATTTGTTTCATGAATCTTGGCTAGGCAATATGTAGTACTTGAAAGGGGCTCCAGAAATTTTAAATTAGTGACTTCTCATAATAATACAAATTTTAAAAATTATTAAAGAAATGAACTGAGACCATAGATTTATATTTGCTTTAATAAATACAGTTGTAAATAACATCAAGTGCTTTATTATATGGATTAAAAGTCATTCTGCCAATAAATAGGGTCTAGACTAAAAATAGGAATGCATTTACATCAATGTATCCAAATCTAGTTTATTTAATAATCTGACAAATATTCAATGTTTTCTGAGTGTTTGATTATCGCTCTGTCAACATTATCTTAGATAATTGGACTGATTTATGTATGGATTAAATTCACATTGTACTTGTATTCTACTTTAATTTATAATTTTAAAATGAAATTGAGTTTGTAAGTTGCAAATAAAGCAAATGCATATGAATTCTCTTGATAAAACATTTTTTAAGATCACTACAGTTTAGTAATAGACAATAACTATTATAATATTGGAGTAATGAATATCCAATTATTTTAAAAATGAAAACAATTTCAATAACATAAAGCAGTGTTTCTCAACTGGGAGCCAGGTGGCGCCCTTGGGGCTACAGAACATTTTAAGGGAGCAACAGACCAAAAATTAACTTTTGGGGAGTCAGGGAAAACTAGGGTAGTCACAATCAAAATAAAATATTAAAATTATATGAAAACAATTTAACTTCAATAAGTGAATTAATAGATGCATGCAAATTATTAAAATATGTTTAAATAAAATACAAAAGTAAATTTGATAATGAAATTTTCAACCTAAAACTTTTTATCATCAGACAGTAAAGATACATTTGTTTCTTATAAAGACGTGGAATTTTGACAATATAGCAAAGCATGACATTTGCATTTTTTTTAAAAGAATGTTTACTATTAAAATATAAGCCTGTTGCATATATAAAGTGCATGTATTGCTCAAGTTAGACATAAACAAAATAAAGAAAATTTCTGGATAAACAGTGAAATGGCAAGTAAATTTCCACAGCTTTCAAAGGTATTTATAATAAAAAATTTATAATTTATTGCAAATTCTCACATCTTATCAAATCTTCATTTAGCTGGGTTATTTATATGCTCTCAAAAAACCTTGTAACTGTCTTGATTTCATTAATAGAAGTGATCTTCATTTGAAATTGACAACATTGCAACCAGACATTAAAAAACTTGCATCGGCCACAAAGATCATGCTAAATAAAGTAAAAGTCAATTTATTACATGTTTTGTTTTTAAAAAATGAATGTACTGTATAAGTATGTACAGTATATATGTAGTTCATAAGAAATAGTCTATAATTATTTTAATTAAAAATTAATTTGTAAAATTTAAATAAGTGGTGGAATTTTTAATATTTATTTTTTAATTTTCTTCAAGATAATCTTATTTAGGGACAATAACACAAAATTGTTATGCTCAAGAGGGAGCAAGGGTCATAAAAGGCTGAGAAACACTGACATAAAGCATTTAGAAAGATTCTATTTGTTTATTTGTATAAATTCAGAATAAATTTCAATATATAATATTTTAAAATTTATTAAAATTGTTTCTTGATTTTACTTATTGCAATATATTTAAAAAATGTAATAAAAATATCTATTTTAGATGCCAGTTTTTAGAGAAAATCATTCACAAAGTTCTAATAGAACTCCAATATCTTCACAAATAACTATCCCAACTTGTGGATTAACAGACAGTCATTCAGTTCACATAGGCCCATCTTCAAATGAAAGTCAGATTTTAGCATCATGTTCCACACCATCTGAAGCATCTACATCTAACTGTCTTTCACAAGATATACAAGGTATGCTTATTAAAGTAATAATTATTAATTCACTCATAAATTGTTTTATTTTTAGTGTATACTAGCGTGCAATAATTTTCAGGTACTGAAAATATTCTATACTCCTGTATTAAATTTTTCTTCAACCATATTATTAGGTATAAAATATTAATAACTATATTGTAATTATGATGTAATACAGAATGTCATTTCTATAACATTCCTGCTTAGCTTTAGAGCATCTGAAGTAATTTTACTACAAATTTTTACAATTTGCATGATTGTTATGCAAAAGTAATGTACAAAGAAATTTTATTAGACTTCCTCATCTTATTTCTCAGCAATAGAATATTGCTGAGGAATAAGATGAGGAAGTCTAATAAAATTTCTTTGTACATTGTTTTTGAAATTAGAAGTTTTAGATTACATGTATCTGCCTTGTTGATCTTCATTTCACATCTAATTGAATAATGTCCTTTGTGATTTAGATGTCATTGTAATTTTCACCAGTTTTGTTCATTACTTTTTTATAGAGAAAAAGTGAGTATTTATCTGGTTTGGTTAGTGATAGATATGCTTTATCAGAATTGTCTTTCTGACTTGCTTGCTCTCTATATTCAAGTCTGATTTCCTGAAATCTGTTTAAAGAAAGAAATAATAGTATGCCACACAGTATTATAACTTCTTGGGTATATGAACAAGCATAACATAGTAAATTGTAACATGTTTAAGAAATATTTTTGTATTAATATTTTCATAGCCAAGATGCTGATCTTTGGATACAAATTCAAACCAGCTTGTAAAACATATGATAATTTACAGTCAGCATTCCTTCTTTCATTAAATGATTAAAGCTTCTATATAAACAAATGGTGATATAAATAAAAAATTCTTACATACTATTTTAAATTTTATCTAGATGTGAAACCAGTTTCCATGTTGACATTTGAAGAACCATCAATATCTCCTGCAGCCAGTATATCGAACAAAGATAGCAGTAATTCAATGCCACTCTATGTAGACAACTCAGGAATATCTTCATTACCTGGTCCAAGTAATTATCAGTTAGATAAACAGTCATCTCAATTATCCCATCAACCACAGTCACATGGTAAGTAATTATTATTTTGCTTAAATAATTTTTTGTCAAAAAATGAAGAGAATTATTTTATTTTCAATACTACAGTGCCTTACTAAAAAAGTGTATCATTCTAAAATGATTATTTTCTTATTTGGAAGCATTTCAGAAAATTTATTTTATTAGAGTAATTATAGTTTTCAATATATTTTCTATAATGAATATGTTAAAAATAAATCTGTATTATTCATGATATAGTTCTTTCTTTTTATGTCTTTCAAAATAAATTTAGACCAAATAAGACCAAATGCATTTTATTAAGGAAAATATTCCAAGATCAGTTTTGGCTATTGAACAAATATTATTACTTTAATACAGTATTTAAATTTTTTAACATCTTATTATTCTCAAAAATATCAAAAGTTCAGGGATGATGCCAGTTTAATCATCATTGTCAGATTATTTATTGGAATTAGGATATATAAATTCGGTTAATGTTACCCTTGGTGTCAAGATGGCGGCTCGTCTCTGATTTCCACAAAGAAACAGTGAGACGCACGTTCTAACCTAACCTAACCTAACCTAACCTAACCTATTCTAATAAATTACCATAATTATTAGCAACCAAATTATTAGACTAGGTTAGGTTAGGTCAGAATGTGCATCCCACTGTTTCCTTGCTGGAATCAGAGATGAGCCACCATCTTGGCACCAAGGGTAACATTAACCATAAATTCTAAGCCTTTTTCATATTTGACTTAATATACATAGTTTTGAAAAATATTTTTTAATATCTTATAATTGTCAATATTTTGCCAAAGGATATTAAAAATATGACCATTTGAAAATGTTGAAACTGGTCCTATACTCAATTCTCTTTCTCCTCCTCCTCCTCTTCATATTGTTTCTTCACTTGTAACAAAACCAAAGGAAAGGACAGTTGAAGGAAGTAAAATTACTCTAAGAATCAAGCCTGACTAATTTTATTCAAATTTTGCACCTGTGCTCCTTATGATTAGTGATGGAACAATACGAAATTTCTCCCAATTCTGATACCATTCCTGATTCCAATTCTTTTGAATACTTTCTAAAGTTTATTTCAGTTTAGAAAAATTAATGATTTACATTATGAGCACAGTACATTCACTAATTAATAAATATCAAGCTTAAGAATGGAAAATGATTGGAAATCCAAAAATCAATCTTTTAAAGGAAATGTGAAAATTGTCCATTTATATGTGGATACACATGTTTTTATTGTGTACTACAAAATAAATTTGTAATCTTATTTCAGATAAAGTTAATATTGCAACACTATCCTCAAAGAAATTACAAGTAATTCCCTTTTACTCAATGAACTATCCCATCATGTCATGTAGGGTTGCCTGCTTCATTGACCAATGCAATGACTAGGTAGAGGGGAAGGTAAATAAGAAAATGCACTTTTTTCATGCTTCTTGCAATGGGCATGTCTTGTAAATTATTTAACTATTGTATTTAAAACTAAATGAGGTTTGGCAATGATGCAGTGAGCTGAACAAATATCGTCATGAATTAACCAATTTTTGAATTCATTCAGTCAAGCCATGAATACCTAGACTGACTTATCTTGAAAAATCAATTTTTAAAACTCAAAATGGCATTAAACTTAGTGCAAACAAATATTTTTACTCAGAATCACACAAATCACATTTGAAAATTTAACACATTATAGCATCATTTATGAATCATAACAAAAACTTTCACAATTATAATGAGAAAGTCATTTTATCATAAGTAAACATACTAAATATTAAAAATAATTTTATATAATATTTTTCAATTAGAATATAATTTTCTTTACATTTTAAACTGTTTTGCTTACACTTAAATATTTTTGTCAATTGCTGACCTTGATTTGAAACTTGATTTGAGATAGCCCAATAGTTCAGTCAATGATAACTTGCTTATGATAAAATTTTTGAAGTGCAGGCAAATTTACAAAATAAAAATTATTTTAATTACTAAAAAATTAAAATTTGATCATCTTTTGTGCGAAACAACACTAAAATAATTTCTATAAATATATTGCAAAAGAAAAAAAGAGTTGCAATTAATTAAAAAAATTGTAATTAAGAATTCAAAAGATGCAGGCAAAATTAAATAAATAAAAATTATTAAAAATAATAATTAAAACTGTTCTTTACACTGAAACCAAAACTAAAAATAAAATCAAATTAATTTTTAAATTTACATTATTTGTGTATGGCAGTGATGGAACATTTTGCATTTAATATTTATATAGCTATACAGACAGAATATAGATACAGAATACAGATTGCTGATCAGGCCAGCCCAATGCCAGCCAGATGGCAATCTTAAAGTCACCCTATCTCCCCTAAAATGGGGACAGTTAGTACTTACTGAGTGCAATCTCTCATTGCTTTGACTACATGAAAGAAGAGTCTGCTGTGACAGATGTCACTGTGCATGTGAGATGTCACATATTCTCTGCTTTGTCGATGTGAAAGTTTCCAATAAACTAATATCTAATTGTTAATATTGTAATTTAAAAATTTTTAATCGTCGATTGAAAGAAATAATTAATTTTCTTATAAAATGTGGAAGAATTGTTTGCAAGAATTGGAAATTGTGATGAGATTTTATTTATTGTGATTCTGACATACCAAAAATGTCCAATTTTTCCAATTTTCGATTCTGATTAATCATCCCATTACTAATAAATTTATTGAACGTTATTGCACAGTGTTAAAAATCACTATGATATCAGCAAAAGTACAGTTAAAAAAAATTTTTAAAACTACATTAACCTTTGAAAAGTGTATTAATTTTAAAGAAAAATCTCACTATTCAAAAATTTCCAAGTGTTTTAATAATTTAGTGTGCTCAGTTTTATTGAGATTTTCCAATACTAGAAATGAGGAATCATTTTAATTGGAAGATTATATTCTATTTCAGAGGGAAAAGGTCATTTGATGTATTGTAGACTGTATACATTAAAGTATACATGTACCAATAATACATATATATATATATATATATATATATATATTATTGAATTGAATTTGGATAGTTGTCTTTATTAAAAAAAGAGAATGGAAAACTTTTTTATAATTAATAAATTTAATTTTGCTGTCTTTTATATTTTATCAGGCCACACTAGAAGTCATAAAAGGCTACAGGTTCCCCATCCCTGATTTTGTCTATTTTGAGGAGATCTAAATGATTCTTTATTGAGACATTTCAATGAATTTTACAATTTCTTGTAATACATAAATTTATAATATTAATTATTTATTACATTTATTTACATTTATGTATTACATTAGTATCTAGGTATGTAGTGTATGTATAGTAAAAATTGTCATTCATAATCTCTTCTTTTTTTCTGGATTATCATTTTCCAAATAATAATTCAGTGCACCCATGCTTTTGCTATCTTTAAATCCCATAGTCTTCAAAGTTCTTTGATTTTTCCTTTTTTTCTTGTTCTCTTCTCATTCCTTTACTTTTGGATTTTATGGAATATATATATTAAATGATTATATAGAATATATATAGATATATATATTCTATATAATCATTTAATATCAACTTATATATATGTATATATAAAAAATAAAGTATATATATATACACAATAACAATAAAATAACAATATTGTAATTTGACTGGCCAAAGAGTTTTTTGTTTACAGGGCAATAAAACAACTAGTTGCTTATTGACATTAATAGTCATATTAGTTGGTCAGTGTGAGCTGCAGGCTGCACTGATCCTGAAAGATAGCATCTTTCTCTCAAATTTCACACAAAACACATGTTAATGGATGTAAGTTAAGATAAATTACAGCAATTTTCTGAAGTTTGATATGTTTATTTTTGCATTTTGGATCAACTTACAATAAAATAAACATAAAAAAAGTACTTTTGGCAGTCTATGCATATTTTACAATATTAGAAAGAAGATAAAATAAAGAAATTAAAAATATAATTGTAATATTTGATGTAATGCTGATAGTTTCATAATTTTAGAATAAAAACTGGCATATATGAGTTTGACATGCCCTCTGGAGAGGAATGTATATCCTCTCCAGCAGGTATATATTTCTCTGTATTACCATATAGAAATATCTGATTTCATGGTCTCCCTGGATAAACTGACATGTCAATTTGCAAACATATATGTATATAATAATAATATATATATCCAATATAAACAATACAGCAAAATTCAGATTGTTACCCAAATACTATTCAAAATTTTTTACATTTAAAATTGTATTATATAGAGAGAGGTACTATGAGTAATTTGAAAATAAAAATCAGAAGAGATAAAAAAATCATTCAATAGATAATCAAAAGATTTACTATTTTATTATTATTGTAAATTTTTTAAGCAAGTTAGTTATAATACCGAGTAGGAAATCACTTTATTTAAATTATTTTATTTCAGTGATAAAATCTAGTCTCCTGGTAGTACTTAAATTTAACAATTTTAAACATACATTCACAGAAAGAAACCATTAAATCCCTTTTACTTTGCAACACAATTCTGTCATCTAATAAAGTCACATACAGAAAAAATGATAATCACAATGAATAATGAGTTATTCAAAAATGTTTATAAGAAGTCAGCAGTTATCCTAATACAAAATACAAAAGTGGGGATATGTGATGTGTGCCTTACTGCTGCTCTCTCTGCTGGCTACATTGCCTAAATATGCTAGTATTAGTATATTAACAGACAATATAACACAATTTCAAATGCTCATCATATAAAAAGCATAATTTTACTACATATATGAAATTTTGATCTATAATATTGAAATATATATTATCATAATACCATAGTTCATATTTGAAAAATTTTTCTAGGTAAAGACTTAAGATGTAGGTAATAACCATCAAGATTCATAGGCATCATAAGAAAGGCATTGTAGATTCTACATTAAATCTGTTTTAATATTCAATTGATGTATTACACAATAAATGATTTTATTAATTTTATAATATTTGATAAACTTCAAACACAAAAACAAGTAATAAGAATAATTCTTTTTTCTAGATTTATACAGACTTTCATTAGCCTGCATACAAGTTGACCCTTCTAGTTCTTTAAGTTGTATTTGGCACTATATTATTTAGAAGATTCTGCTTTTCTTAGGAGAAATAGCATCTTCTAGTCAGGAAGTTATTAGGTTAGGTTATTTAATATAATTCTGACTCTACTTTTAACAATTTTTTCACCTTTTTTTTGTATTGAACTAGAGTTTATTTTGAAATATAACTAATAAGTGAACTAACAACCAATTTCCAATTTCTTGTAATCAAAGTTGAAAGATGAACAATAAAAATTCCAACCAACCGATAAGAGTTACAGTTGCCTTCATATAGCATATAGGACTACAGGAACAATTCATCACACATGGATTTTAAAATTTCATCTTTAATCAGAATGGTTTTGTTGATGGTTTTTCAGTATATTCAGAAAATAATAATCTTATATTCTTTACAATATATAATTACAAAAGTTAATGCACAATTTTCATTATAAAAATTTTAAGAGGTTTAAAAAGAATATCAAGGTTATTTGTTCTTTTAAAAACTAATTATTTTCAAAAAATTCCAAGTTTCTTTTTAATTTGGAACAATTCTCTTCATTCTTGGCAAAAAATTTTTTTTATTAAACAAGTCATATTTTTTAAGAATTCTTTTGTATCAATAAATGAATTTTATAGAAAAATTTATAAATAGAAGATCTGAATGCAGATATTTATTATACTTAAATTATAGCCTAATAATGTCTAATTTTTGTTTATGTATTTATATTTTCAATAACTCTCAAACAATTACATAAAAATTTTACTAGGCAAAATGTAGTATATATATAAAATAACATTTGAAATTATTATGGAAATATATTAGAATTGATATTAAAATAAAATGGGAATTTGGAAAAATAGTAACTTTGAAGCTAATCTTAAATTGCTTCATAAAAACATAAATTATAATAAAAGGCATAATTATAAAAGTTTGTTCTAAGTAAATAAAATACGTTTGAATGAGTCATTCAACCTGTATGAGTGTTTTTCATGATTATGTAGTTATTACTTATATTTTATTAATCTCATCAAATAGATAGATAATACTGTATCAAAATAATTCTACCATAAAATTAATTATCATATTATTATTAAAATAATCTGTAAGATTATTTGATCTTTTTTCCTTTATTATGAATGTCTTTGCATCTAAATACAGTTGAACCTGTCTATCTCAAACATGTTTCTCTTGAAAACCTCTATTTTGATATTTTTCCCCTTACATTTTCAGCCAAAATTCATTAATTTTCTCCCAAAACCTTTATCTCAAATTATGAAGTGAACTGTCAATTACAATTTCAAAGCCCAGCGACTACATTTTGATAGTTTAAATGTAATTGAGAAACATCTCTTGCAATACAGTACATAGTTGCAATTAACACTGCTTTTTTTCTGATTGATTACAAGTTTGGTATGGTTTATTTTGTTTACGGCAGAGTGATACATCGGCAATCTGTCAAGGGTATTTCTCCCATGAGAACTTTCTATGGAAAATTTTCTATTTAGCTGTTACAAACACGAATAAAACCCAGAAAACTCCATGTGGCCAGTCTGTTGGAGAGGTGCAAACCTATAACCAACTACCAGTGTTCAGTGGTTTTATTCATTCAGCCACTGTGGGCTAAGGCTTACAAGTTTGACAAACTATTTCTATTAAGGTATGCCAATAATGTTTTATTTATACCTAATTCAGGTATGCACTGTACTTACTATTGTATTAAGAAAATACTGTACTTCCATTCAAACCTATTACTATTCACTGTATAGGAAGGAACATCTATATCTAGAAATTATCCATCTTGAATATTTTCTCATTTTTGTGAGATTCAAGATAGATGGGTTCAACTGCAATTATAAATTTCTTTGTGACTTTAATCAAACAGATATGAAATTGGATATGCTTTACAAATATTTTTAATTTTTAAAAATCATTTTCAGTTATGATTCTTATGAAAACAATTTTTTTACATATGATAATTTCCTGTATTTTCTTACATCATACAATGCAATAGAATAAATTTTTAAACTAAATAGTGTAAAGAGAACATGCAAAATAAAATAAGACTCATTGTAATTCACTTTCATCTTTTTTTAAGTAAACATTTCAGAACAAAAATTTAGAAAATATTCAAAATATTTTTAGTTTTTCAAAGGTTTTTCAAAAGCTTTTCAACCTTTTTCAGATACTTTTATCTTTACTATTGCATTATAGTGAGCCTTAATATATTTTTAATTTAATTTTATTACTATTCTATTTAAAATTTTATTCTATGGTAATTATAATGATTTTATTTTGTGAGACTTATTAACATTGAAAATTATTGTAATGTTAAATTTTGAATAAGAATATAAAACAAATAAGAATTAAATATATTACAAAAAGTTTACTGAAAAAGTAAAAATATCAAAATTTTCATAACAAAATGTTATAAACTTAGCTAAATTAATATAAAATACTTAAAATAATAAATGAGAAATAAAAATAAATAGAAAATAATTGAACCAAACAAATTTGGATTTTTGAAATTATAATATAAAATTATTGTTATAAAAATTATTATTTTCATTTATATTCTTCTGTCTTGTTGCTTATAGTGCTAATTCTACTTATAGTATTTAATTACAAATAATAAATTTATCTAATATATTATCTGATATTGTTTGTATTTTAAAATAACTATGCTATTTATCCTGTTTAAAGACTTAAAAACAGTTTGAAATTTAGTCATTAAAGAACAGGCTAATTGTTTGTAGATTCATGTTAGTGCAAATATATGTAGTAATCATCAACCTGGAAATAAATTTTATATAATGTAACTACAGAGTGCAATAGAAGCAAACTTACTGTATATACTATTAATAAACTTTTTGATCAATTTAAAAAGCTAACATAATTTTATTGGAAAATAAATATGAGCCAATCACAGGCAAAATTGATTAACTGAATTCTTTTACTTTTTGTTTTTTGGAGTTAATCAGTTTGGCAAATGAACAGCTTATATATAGTCAAATCCCTCTATAACAATATTTAGTAGAACAAGAAGAAATATTGCAGATAGGTTTTTTTTGTTGTAATGGGAGTTTTAAAAATGTATCTCTTTCCTCATTTAACATTGTTGGACTATAAATAGAGTTATTTCTATAAAGTTACACAATGATAGAACTGAAAAACATGATTTTTATTAGTTTCATTTAGTGCAAGATTTAAGTGATTTTATTGCTTATTATGTCTACAGTTTAATGTTAAATATTAAAATCCAAAATCAGTCAGAACTTGAATCTTCCTAGACAAAAATGAATTAAGTAAAACTAAACTAAAAAAATAAAAAAACTAAATTCTAAAATATAATTTTTTAAGGAAAATACACATATTGAAATGATTACAAAAAGCAGTTTTCAACACTAAGACATCCCTGTGCACTTTTGAAGAGAACAAAAGTTTCCAAAAGTTATATAGGAATGTCTTAGGGTTGCAAATTAAACTAATTCTAACTAAGTAAAAGAGGCTTTTTGTTCTAATTTTTTTACTTAGTAAGATGAGGTTCTGTTTCAGGTTTTGTTTTGACTGTAACTGGTAAGACTAAGTTTGCCATAGACTATAATTTTCTGAAAAACCGAAACTGCCAAAAAAGGTGGTAAACTGATCTAGAAAAAGTTACAAAAGTACCTTCCTTGTTTCTTGTTAAATGTTAAGAAAAAATGTTGTTCAAAAGTTAACATTTCAGCTAATCAAATCAAAAAATAGTTAATTTAAGCACTTGAAAAAGTACTTCCTCTGTTGACTATAGATAAGAATAAGCTCTGTAGAACATCTAAAGCTGAGAAACAGTGAGACTCATCCATAAACTGGAAAGTTTAAACTGATTATTTTGTACGTATAAAATTATAAATATGGGCTATTGTAAATTTTTATTTATCTGTTTTAAATATAATAGTTTCTGGAAATTTATTTCACATTTTTCCAAAATACTTTAGACTATTGAAAGAATAAATTATTATATTTATTTGTTTCTCAATTGATATGTAATAGTAATTACAAGATTTATCTTTGTGATCAGTAGAATTTATTGTTTAGATATACTGTAATACCATACAAGATGACTGCTTAATGTAGTTAAAAACATTAGTTATTTATTAAATTCTTGCTGGATTCTATTGGTGTTGAGTCTGTTGATTACTGTTGCATTCAGTTTTCAAGTTTACAAAAAATAAGCCATACTTTTTTTGAAAATATTAATAACATACTAGAGTATAGCTTATATTCAAAATAACTTAAACACATGTTCTGATTTTAAAATAATCTATTGTTAATAATATATGTAAGGCACATACCAATTATAAGGGTAAAAAGAAAAAGTTTCTCTGTTTCTTTGTGATGCATGACAATTATCAATAATTGCTTAACTCTATGCTGCCATTATCATTATAATCATTGTCATCATCTGAAGGAAATTTGTGCCCTGTGGCATTGTCTTTGCTTTCATCCATTGCATTAGATATTGATGCCTGCGCAGACATAATTCACTTGCATATTTGACACAATGATACTTACTTCAAGCATCCACTAGATGTCGTTTCTGAAGAATTGCATCTTCATCTGAGATACAGACACTGCTGACTCAGGTATTCTTTTATATAGACAAGATGTTCCTACACACCTGGAAAGTCAGAGATTTTCATTAGTGCTTGGGAAAAACCAGGAAATGTCAAGGAATTTGCCTCCTTGTTGCCTTGTTGATTTTTTTTACTGACAATATGTTTGACTAAGTGTATCTGTCTGCAGGTAGCAAGAGGTAATGTGGTACAATACAACTTATGAAAAGGGGGTGAAGAATATTTTCACAACCCAAAATTTCTCCAAACATATACAAAATTTCCCTAAAGTAAATTTACAAAGTACAAAAAATGATAAATAATTTTAATTTAAATGTCATATTTATCATTTTTCATTTTAATAATTTTGATTGCATAATAAAACAATTTTTGATTTTTTTCCAGTTTATTAATATTGTATGAAGTTCAGGAAATTTATTAAGGGATAAATTTAATAAATATATTGTACTGTACTTTTGTACAATGATTATACAGGATGTATTAAGGTTGTGGATTAATAACAGAATAAACTACTTTAATTTAATAAAACACTTTATTTTTAGTTTTAATAATTTGGCAATTATAAAAAATATATAACTGTTAATTAGAAAAAATAACTAATTAAACAGTTGAAGAAGCAATAGCATATGTGCATAGTAAGTCAAGTGCTGTTTTATTTTGTCAATGTGCCGTACTGTAAAAGACATGAGGATCAGGGGAAGTCGAGGAAAGTCATGGAATTTAAAACAAAAATTTGAGTAGGAATCCTGTTGACAGTTGATTAATACATAAAAAGGTTGTAACACAATAACCATATTACCATCATGTTGTATTTTTCCTTCTGCAATTTTTTCTTCGCACTTTGACAGTTTCAAGGGCATTTGGAAGAATCATAAACTTAGCATTCTAAAATGAAAGCATGCCCAGTTGTCAAAATCAAACTGAATAACCAGACCTGAAAGATTTGTTTTGTTATCCAGCATCTGTATCAAAATTTCCTGCTACAATTCTTCAGAAGTTTTTTCATTTAAAAATCACATACAGTAATAGCTTGTTTCTGTCAACACTGATGACTAGTTTGATGGTACACTGCTGCTTCTCTGCTCTTGCTCTCCACACTTGCATGCTTTTTTTTCCTGATTTCTTTACAGTTTCCTCTTCCAGCATGTTAAAAAAAATAGAGGGGCTTCATCAGCATTCCCAATGGGACTAGCTTTCTTGCCCTGAAATGCTTGTTGGTTTTTTGAAGTCTTTTCTTGAATCCACTAGTGTATGTCTTTCTTGATGATGTCATATTTTCTCCTTACTATTCTCTTACTATTTTTTTCTACATATTGCACAACTTCCAACTTGTGTTTTTTTGTATAATTTGTAACACACACCAACAAGAAGAAATGAACAAAGCATTTCATTTCCATTCCTAAAAACATTTTGTTGCCTCAAGGATATGTTCTCCAAGAATGACCAGAACAAGTATAGGCAACAAAGGGTTTGTGGCAATGTTGTTTTAGTCACATTTCTGAGTTTTAATTTTAGTTTTAGTTATTATATACAGTAGATATACAGTATAGTTCTAGTTTGTAAACTAAAACTGCACTAGTTTGAGGATGATGAAATGATTTTTTTATGCACTTTGTACTTTGTACCCTATTTCTCAACATTGCCTTGTCACACTGTAGTAAATGGAGACTTGAATAATTTATTTTTTTTTTGTAACTTCTTTCTGAAAATTATGGCACAGCTTAAATATATGTAAATATAACTTATTAAAAATGAAATCTTAGTAATTATTTTTTTAAGTTTGTACAAATTTGTTTCTTTGAATTGAAATTCTTCAAATGTATACAGTTAATTGCTTTTTTGTGGATCAGGATATAAAAGATTTTCTTTAAATAATATAACAGTAATGGAAAATGCAACTCAAATTCTAACACTACATATTATAAACACTCAGGTGTTTATGATATATAGCAGTGTTTCCCAACCTTTTTTGTGCTATGCCCCACCTAAGCCTTTCAAAAATTCTTATGCCCCCTAACATATACACAATTTTTAATATTCGAAAATTGAAACTTTCACTAAAGAAACTTGAATGATTGGTTTTAGGAAGAAATCACTAGGAAATTATTGAGAAAACACAGTAAGTTAATTTTCAAAACATATAATGGAGAACCGAAATTCAAGTACAGTGTACAAAATAATTTTAATGAAAGATTTTCTATAATATTTTATTTATTAGTAATTATTTATTATTTAAATTCAGTGAGACACTCGCTCTCGATGCTTGCTGCAGAGAGATTTTATGTCAGGTTCCAATTTAGTTAACTTTAGTCTCGAGTCTTCCCGTTTAGTTATATCCAGCCGATTTCTTTTTTTTTTAGCAGCAAATCATTTATGGCACTAAATCCGCATTCGGATAAATATGAAGATGGAAAAGGTAACAATAGTTCTTTTGCACAATTGGTTGCATTTGGATATTTGTTTTCGGTTTCCTCACAAAGCCATGCCATTGCACCTTTTATATTAAATAATGTTTTAATTGACTCATTATTTTGCATTTCTGCGAGATCTTCTTGGTACTGCAAATTTGAAATATCAGACAAATCCACTAACATTGGCTGCATCATCCAAGTTGGGAAATCAATTTTTTTCAAATCGGAAAATCTTTCTTTTAAATCAGCCAATAAAATTTTCAGATGATCGACAATAACAAGTATAGCGGTATCAGTAACTTCACACTTTTGGAGCCAATGAAACTTATCAAAATTTTTGTTGTAAATATTTGTGACATAATTCAATAAAGGTAATGAAACCAAATATCTTCACTTTTGCATCGACAAGAATTTTGGTAAGTTATAAGTATGGCCTCACTGTCTCTCAAAGTTGATTCATCCATTTGCGCCAAGAATTGTCTTGATTTCAGCTTTTCGACAAGTTGTTTTTCAATATCCTCACTCATTTTGTCTATTCTTCTGCTAACAGTATTGTTACTTAGTGGCATAGCTTTAACATCTTTGTCATCTTTGTCCAGAACCGTTTTAAGAAATGCTGATATTGATGGTTTGATTAAATTCTTCCCTATAGTATGACTTTTCCCAGATTTAGTGATGAGTAATGAAATTTGATAACTAGCCTCCAGAGTACGATTGATAGTTTCTTTATGAGCAGCAAATAGGCATAGAGGCTTTAATGTTACTCTTTTTTCAAAATCTTTCTTCAAAATTTGAAAGTAATTTAAATCTGAATTAATATGAGCATTGTGTTTTGCCTTCAAATGTGCCTCGAGACGACCTCGTTTCATTGATTCGTTGGTCAAGCATCGTTGGCATAAAAGACAAAAAGGTGACCGTTCATCGTGGACAGCAGGTCATAAAACCAAATTTTAAATATTTCTCCGAATACTGATGAACTTTTTTTCTCGCTCGCACCACTTATTTCCTTATGGGCTAGAAAAATGTATATAAAATCAATTAGAAACTAAAAAAAGATAATATGATGTTGGATTCATGTGAAATGGTGTAGAGCTGTAGACCGACAAAAGAAACACGTTTCAAAGACTATGTGACAGTATGGTCAACAAAGTAATTTATTTTGCATAAATGTACAGGTTTTATTTTATATTCCAACTCCACGATATTATAAAATAAGTAACAATAGTACAGTGCAAACAACATATACCGTTTGCAACAATATAAAAACTATAACTAAAACTTATGTACTAACTTAAAACTAGCGATAGAAAAATTAGTAGGAAAAAGATAAGATAGGAAATAGAACATAGAAAAGATTGGAATACATGGGTTTTTTCTTGCTGAACTCTACAATCTCTGGGTAGGATACCACGTTGAACATTTTTGGAAGGTCTCTCGTTGTCGTGTTCGTTGAAGTTTCTCTTGCACTTTCCCGTCATTGCCAAATGTGACCCGGAACAACACAACTCGTGTCTGTCCACCTTGACATCTGGCAAAGAATGTCCTTTCTCCTCTTTCACCGGCCTCGGGGCCTCGTTTATCTCTTTGTTCTCAGTGGTTCCCAGAATTGTTAATCCCACCCCAAGGGAAAAGGGTTATAAACGAAAGTTCTAGAAGGAAAGGGAAACAAAGAAGAAAGAAAACTAAAACTAACTTAAATCAATATTTACAATAAATATGGCGTACAGCAGCTATACGGTTAACTTAAACTCTAAACAAGTCCATTTTGAATTGCCCCCCTTAAAGATCAAATTGCCCCCTTGTGGGGCGAGGGCCCCACGTTGGGAAACACTGATATATAGTCTTAGGTGCAGTAATGCCAATATATTTCCAAACTTTGTTGAACTTGGGTCCTTGATTAAGCTACTGTAAATCTTAAGGAGGCACTTCCTATCATGAGAGTCCTTTGCATTTCTAAGAAAACTATTTACAGTGGGATTCCTTCTATTACCAAACTTGAAGTGGTTAATGGTGCTATCTCTTTATTCATTTTTTGACAAGACTATGTCTTGTTTATAAAATCGTACTACCTGCTGGGTAACCAGCTTAGAGGTATGAAGGAGTACATGTCAGGAGTTGCAATTTAGCACAGAGTATTAAGTGCCCAAATCATGCATGCATAAAAAAAAGCCAGACTTGTAGGTACTCAGGGGACTGAGAACTGAGTCAGAATAAAATTCAAAATGGTGACACTCTCTACAAACAGGCAGTAGTGAGAGATTTGCACATGTGTTGCTCGTTGGGAAGTTCGAAATGAGAAATCAAATTTTGACAAACGAATCTTTGAAAAAACCCATTTACCTGTCCCGTGTTATTTCTGACATATCTCTGGTCACCTCGGGCTGACCTTGACTAGTTGACCCAAGATATTTCATTTCAGCATTGGAATGTTTTTCAAAGTAGATGGCGCTAGTCATTATAATTTTATATTAAAACTAACTTCCAAAATATAATTTGTTTTTTTTACATTTATTTATATGTATATATGTTGTTTGTGCAAAATAAAAAAATAATTTTGGACGATACGATAGCCAGGATTATTTTTTTCAAAAATGGGAAATTTTCGTTAGGTATCGACAAAAATTCAACCTGGGGTGACACACAGCAGAGAGAAATTTCGAAATTGGATAGGTTAATTTCACCGAAAATGCATTGTGGATGACCTCGTGGCCATGGCCGAGGCCGGCAAAGTTTGAAAGATTGCGCTCAAAACCAGCGATACCAAAGAAGATTGAAGAATGAGAACGTCACAGACCCGCCTTGAACGTTCAAGTGATCCTGCTTAGTAGTTACTCTCCAAGACATAGTCTTGTCCCAAACATGGCTTTGCCATTTTACTTGTTTTAAAATATGATGGTATTTGGCAGTTTTATATGTCACATTGTCATCCCTTTGTGTGTCAATGATGGTGGTCACTTACTTTCTAATTAAGCTCTTCATTGTACAGTACTTGTTGAATACCCTTGCTTCTTTGCAATTTGTTTAATGCATTCAAACTCCTTTAATCTGCCCAAAAATTTCAGGAATGCATGATTGCTCTCTTGCTAAAGTCATGAAAACTGAAATATTGTTTACCTAGTTCATGGAAAGGGTTACTTCACCCACAGGAAGAAATGTTAATAGAAAACTTGAGAAAACAACAGGAAAAACAAAGAAGAAAGAAAACTTAAAACTAAACTTATATTTAATATATACATTAATATGGCATATTGCCACATATGTCCCCTTCCAAGATCAATTGCCTTAGTGCCATAAGTTATAATGATCCTGGGATTTAGTAGGGATGAATAATGGATTATAGATGGGTTTGCTGTAGACTTTGATGGAAATCTGGCCATCTTATATGAACAGGATGTCCAGGAAATGAGCTGTTATTCTACCCATAGGTGGAAGCTGTATGGGTTGTTGATGCTATTTAGAAACTGTTACATGTTCAGTTTCTGAGCCAAATTATGATCATGTTGTCCACATACCTTGTGGTTATTGTGTGGTGATAAGACTTTTTCCTCCAGATTCTGAATGAAAGGTTCATACAGGATGCTATATAGGAAAGTTACCCAAGGGCACTTATTCATGGGTAACTCCCTATAAGGCAATGCTCTTCCTTGCAGGTAAGATTCCCCTTTGAAGTAGAAGGAAGAGTAAAATATCAGGTATGCAAATTTGAGAATAAAGATATGATGATTTTATGGATTATGGATTTGTTTGAAGAAGAAGTCCTGTAGTTTTCAAAAGCAGGGTACCTAACTCTCAACAAAGAATGGGAGTATGATGGCACTACCTCATACTTCTCTCATCTTGAGGCTTAAAGAACATGCTGCAACCATAAAGAAAAGACAGTTTACTAATGCCCTGGTAGCCTTCACGACAAAAAAATGAATCTATAACATGGGAGATCACCAACCTTAAAACTTACTGAGATTGGAAATCTACAAGTCATCCTTGAAGTCCAAAACAATGTGATAGTCACACGAGTGTATAATAGTCCACGAGATACAGTACACAAGAAAAAATAACAACAATTATTATTATTTTTTTCACATGATTAGCAATATACAGGATTCTTTTGGATTCCAACTCTTAATATTATACAATATCCCAAACTGAGGCGAGGAATCAAGCAAATACAGAACAAAAGAACGCACTCGCAACAAATAAGAAAAGACGGACTTGTAATCTTATGACTAACTTACACTATATTGTAAACTAAAAAGGAAAGGAAGAATAGCAAGAAGTTTTAGTATGATAGAGGAGGTTATAAGGAATATCCAGGTTCTCTGTTTGGTATTGATGCTCTTCTGGTGGGGAACCACTCTAAATTGTTTCTCGCTGATCTTTTTCAGATCTCTTCGAAGACTCTTCTTATACAAGGGACATTGTCTCTCTCTCTCTTTACATTAGCGGGATCCTTTCTCTTTCTGTAGACCTCCTTCATTTCCCTTTGTCCTTTTAGACGACGAGCTCGAGTGTAACTTTCACACGTCTACCTTCACCGAGAGTCCGACCCAAGAATGAACCTTCTTATTATTCTAGTAGCCTCAGGGCCTTCACTTCCCTTTGTTTACCTAGTTCATGGAAAGGGTTACTTCACCCACAGGAAGAAATGTTAATAGAAAACTTGAGAAAACAACAGGAAAAACAAAGAAGAAAGAAAACTTAAAACTAAACTTATATTTAATATATACATTAATATGGCATATTGCCACATATGTCCCCCTTCCAAGATCAATTGCCATAGTGCAACCTATGGCAATTAACCTTGTTTCCCCACAGATAGTAATCGTGACTGGGCCTCATTAAGTCACTAGTCTCACACTTGTCACCTGACAGTTCATTACGCCTTTCTACTTCCTCTTCCTGGCAGGTCTCTGGTCCTGCCTGACTATCAGGGGTGCTAGCAGGATGTAAACCAGTAATTCATAATCCTCTACATCATCGCCCTCAATTTCCTTCCGAATTGGAGTCCTCCTGATTCTTGTCCTTAACCGCTTCCTGATATTTAATGGGACATGAACAGTCATATGGCTAACCTTATAATTACCCTCAATCTCTGCCGTAACAGGTCTCACTACAATGTGAACAACGAGGAATGGGACAAGATATTTAGGGGAGAACTTCCCAAACCTTTTGCCCTTTTCCTTACGCAGTAGCCAAACACGTTGGCTGTTTTTCTATTCACCAATCTTACGGTTATGATTGATGCAGTCCCGATTGCCCTTATTCTTATCTCTCCCCATATTACAAGCAATTTCACGAATGCATTTCAGTTTGTTTTTCCACTCATTAAAGAAATCATTATCAATTATATCAGCAACCTGTTGTTTGATAAGTTCAAGTGTTGTTTGTGGAATAAGGTTGTTGTGTATAATTGTTTTTTTTTGATAAACAACCCTTTGTTCAGTGACAGTGAGGTGAGGATATTGTTGTGTGAATTTATGGTGTAGTTGTTGTCTGTACGCTGTCATGTTTGTTTCAAGTTTTGTGATCGTGTAATAAGTACGGATGATAAACTCATTCATTTCTACTGTCCATTTCATCCGTTGGCGTGGTTTTCCAGCCTTTGTGGTCTGTGGATGCATTGCCACAGAAACACCAAGGCTAGGTTGGTTCCTCACATCTGTTGATGGCATTGCAGTAGCCATGTTTGGGCCGGTGCTGCTTTCGCCACCGGTAACCAAGAGAGACTGTGGCCTATTTTTCGAACGTGAGCTTCTGACTAACCCACGAACGCGGACCTTGTTAACCCGGGCGATGTCCAAGCCGGTATCACACTTTGATCTAGTTATCACCATAATAAATATCTCCACAGAATGTGGGTGTGGTCACTCTTAGCTTCATTTCTCCCCATAGACCTTACTGGCATGGGTGTCCCTACCAGGAGCTTGTGCTCCAGCCTGCATTGCCCTATGGATCAGTAAAGTTACTGGGCTCTCCCACCACGACCAGGTGGTGACCACGAGAGAGTTATTATTATTATTATTATTAATTGAAATTTTTCATTTTACAATTAAAGTATGTCTATTTTGCAATTATTTGATACCAGTAGTTTGTCAATTTTCAGAAACAGTTAAACCAATTATTAATGATAACATATTGCAAATTGTTAAGTTAAATAAGAGATATAAATAATAAATTGAAATAAACTAAAAGAATTATAAGATATAAATCAACAGAAAAAAAGATTACTATAAGTTTTTTGATAAATTGGACCTGAAGTAGGAAAATGCAGTCTGGACCAAACATTCTTAGAAAATAAAAAATATGAACAAACACATGTAAAAAAAATCAGAATATCCAGCAGCAAAGAATATTTAAATAACTAAGCTAATGTTTTTGACTGTTATTTGGTCAGTCTCAGGTTTTAAATACATTTGAAAGGAGAATGTAATTAGAACATTCAAAGTCATTCAGCAAATTCAAAATATGATCTTTCTGTAATCTCTTTTAGATGTGTTTGTTCACATTTGCATCCAGTTTTATGAGTTGTATATTGAGTCATAAAAACAAATAAAACTAATAAAACAATTAGAAATAGATTTTTTTTTATTTGTTTAAAAAATATTTATATCACAATTTTATCAAGTTTTTCACATGAGAGACTAAATAAAAAGCTTTTCTGTCCTGGGTTATGGCTAAATTACTTTGCTGGTTCATATTATAAGATCCAGAAGAGAATTGTTTATAACACTTCATCATGTCTTACAAGGGGACCTTATGGTGTCAGAAATTCAGTTTGGGATGAGACTTTGTAGGTTAGTAGTATACCTCAAGGGTGTCCACTCAGAAGAATTGTAAGGTGCACTAACCAGAAGATTCCGAAAAAAAGGGCTCTAAAGTTTTAAGCGCAGTTCATATACTGGTCGATTTTACACTATGGCAGCACAGCGAAATGGCTGAGTCTGTAGCAAACTCGCTTGCCACACGGGCGATCTAGGTCCGATCCTATCTTTGGCTAACTTATAATTTTTAAAACAGTTTTAAAAAAAACTTTTAAATAAAGTTAATGACCTAAAAATATTATCAATTAAATCATAAATAATTTTATTTTATTTATGAAATGACTGTTACAGCTAATTAAAATGTGAATTAAAGATAATATTTTATTTTTAAAAAAGTTGAATAATTTCAAATGCATTTTTAATGGAGGTAAATTAAAACTTTAATTACCACTATAACAAATTTTCGGATAGGGTTTTATTTATATAAAAATTTTAAAATATTGTCTTTATTTGTCAATTTTTTATTTTATATACAAGCACCAGAATGATAATTATCATAAAAACATTGAAAACAAAAACTATTTTGACATCTTGCACAATTTATGAAGGACGATTGTTTACACGAACAACCTTTTTTTAAAAGATCTGTTGGAAAACATACTTTGTTTACATTCGTAAAAATTTCTCTTTCATCAGAAAGCCTGGAAGTGTACCAGGCATACCAGATCATTTTATTAAAAATTGGTGATGACAGTTGATGACGCACTATTGATTGTATTTTTAGTTTTATTGACAGTCTTCATGGGAATTTATTTCTCTATTATTTTCAATCAGATAAGTGCAATTTTGTATATGCTTTATTAGATTTTTTACCTGTCTATAAAAATAGATGTCACAAGGTTGAACAAGAGGAGCACATTTTGGAGGAATCACTTTAATTGTACAAGTCGGTGATTTCTCATTATCCTGAAAGATTTTGTCATATAATTCAGGCTTTGTTTGTCCACCCCAAGAGTCAATAATTAATAGAAACTGTTCTTTTCCCACATAGGACTTTAAACAACGGTTGAGAAAGTCAATATACAGTCCTGTCGTTAGCTTCCCAGATTTCAAAGATGTTATTACGACATTTTTATATTTTTGTGCATATTCATTTACTGTTTTTTGAACTCGGGGCCAAAGTTACCGGTTGCTTCTTGTAAACAAACAAATACTTGAGGTGACTTTTCCAGACAGAGTGAGAACATATTGAGAGGTATATGTATGCGTCACTTTATTCATGTCATGCCTTTTGATGAAAATAGTTTTGCTTTCTTTTTCATCCAGAGTCCTGTTGTATATCAACTGATACTGATATCTTCGAAAGAGAAAACAACTGAAATTGAAGTATTTTTTCAGAGAGTCGTAAAAATAGAGAGTAAAATGAATTTGTAAATACTCTGCAATAATTTACCTGTCTGGTCAGTGTTGATAAAATCTTTGTTGAAATTCGGTATCAATTTGAACGTCTGGGTTTGAAAAGTGTCTGCAGAAGCCAAGGTTTCTTTGATGAATTCCTTGCTTCTTTTTGAATTTATGAACCCAGCTGTCAGAAGCTTTAAATTCAAAATCTGTACATTGTCGTGCTGCTGCTTAAACCCACTGTTGTAAACTCCAAGTAGTCACTTGTTGATAATTCTCTCGGGCTTCAACAAAATGATCATGTGTCCAGGAATTGGCTGTTGCGTACTTATCAAATTGATTTCTTCCTTTTTTTATTTCTTTTTCCCATTGGGATAAATATTCCTTTTTTTTTAACCGGCTGCATCCTTTTTTTTGCAATGTTTGTAGATTCCACGTGGGGTGAGCCTTTGCGATATTAACAACTTTAATTTTGTAATCCAAAGAAAGATGGTCTACCTTTCTTCTTTTTTTTTCTTCTAGTTCATATTCATCTGATGAGCTATGGTCTTTGACTTTTTCAAAAGGTTCTTTGTCACAGTTTTCATTTTCATCAACAAGTTCTTCATCAGTCATAAGTATTTTTTCAGCCAGCACTATGGACACATAGTACATTTGTAAATTTCTTCACCCATCAACATTGCTTCATAAGGAATTGAAGTTGAAGATTCCGATGTAAAATTATTTTCAGCAGGTAAGCTTTCGTAATAAACGATTGCATCTTTTAACCTCAACTTTGACATTTCACTGTATAATGAATCTTGATTTCATCTGCAGCTTCTGATACTTTCGTGATTTCTCCATTAACAGACATTTTCAATTCACAATATTTTAAACATTCCGATAATATTTCACAGTACAGAACGCTCTAATCCTGCAAAAGTCAAGAATGAACTGGCATGTTAGTTCAAGTTTCTAGAGGAATAAGGGTGGGTAAACCTGTATATATCATACTGTAGCAGGTAAGGACCATTGTTCGATTAGTTTCGTTAGGGTCTTGAAAATTCCTGACCATCTGCCTACCTTTACAACGAATATTTTTAATCTCTCCACAGCTTATAATATCTTAAAATTTGTAATAACTTTTTAATGACAATAGTAATTAAAGTTTTAATTTACCTCCATTAAAAATGCATTTGAAATTATTCAACTTTTTAAAAATAAAATATTATCTTTAATTCACATTTTAATTAGCTGTAACAGTCATTTCATAAATAAAATAAAATTATTTATGATTTAATTGATAATATTTTTAGGTCATTAACTTTGTTTAAAAATTATAACAACTTTTAAATAATTTTTAAAAAAAGTTTGCCAAAGGTAGGATCGAACCTAGATTGCCCGTGTGGCGAGCGACTTCGCTACAGACTCAGCCATTTCGCTGAGCTGCCATAGTGTAAAATCAACCAGTATATGAACTGTGCTTAAAACTTTAGAGCCCTTTTTCTTGGAATCTTCTGGCTAGTGCACTTTACAATTCTTCTGGGTGGACACCCTTGAGGTATACTATTAACCTGCGAAGTCTCATCCCGAACTGAATTTCCAAGACTGTAAGGTCCCCTTGTTAGTTTAAAGAATTATTTTGATTGGAAACTGTATGTCATTCTTTCCAATCACTATGCATTATTTACTATTAAATTTTTTTCAGTTAGGGTCATTGGTAAAATGTTTTGTTGACTACAACAAAAATATTAAGTCTTATACTTGCTTTTATTTCTTAGTTTTATTTTAAGATATATTTTTTCCTATATATTATTAATCACTTTTAATACATTTGCTATCTTACTATGTCTTGCAATTCTGTTAGTCTATTATTAAAGCAAAAATACTAACATAATAGTCTTTATGACTTGTGAGCACTAAGATTGGCCTTACTTTACTGCTAGACTTATTACACCACCACAGACATCAAATTAGACTTAGAAAAACACTATTTTATTTTAAGAATGCATTTTGGACCTGGAGTCCCTCATCAGCTTTTTTGCTACAAAATTAAAAGGAGGTTAACAATTTTAAAGTACCGAAATTACATGAATCGTGATATGCATATTTGACCAGAGGGGGCATGGGGGAGGGGAGAAGTATGAAAATGGATAGGGGAGAGGGTGACAGTTATTCTGGAATGTACTGTACTTTGAATCATTTTGTTACTTTATTCGTTTTACAGTGAATCTGCTTGTTATTTTGTTTTAACAATGTATATTTTTACTACTTTACTGTTTTACCAGTATCTTAGTTCATTATTCTGTTTTATTGTATCAGCACTACGCTTTTTTTATGTACAGTGGGTGATTGGTTAACGAACAAATCAGATAATGAACACTTTCGCGAAAGGTTTCTATGTTTGGACAACGAACACCTCACAGAACAAACATAAAAAGAAGTGATGTAAAATAATGAATACTGATTGGTCTTCCCTTGTCTTCAGGCAACAATTCAAAACTTTTCAGAGTGTGGGAGATGACATCAATGCTCAATTCGGTATATACTGATTGGATAGTATTCCTCCAAACTTTGAAACTCTCTGTTGTAATTCCAGCCTTTTATTTTTTGACAGAAACAATTCTTTTATAGTATTCGCAAGACTGTCAGGCAGGCACTTGTTAAGTTTTGCATCTGTTTTTATTTTCGAAAGATGAGAGTATAATAGCAAAGGTAGAGAGTGGGCAGAAGATGTCTGATGCTGCTAGGCAGTATGGCTTGAACAGGTCTACAGTAGGCTGCAGTTTAATCTTATCTAAGAAAGATACTGTATAATCAAGAAGACTGAAGCAGCTAAAGGAGTAAACAAAATTACATCTGAGAAATAAAGAACATTGAAGAGATTAAAAACTGTATATTCTAAAAATAAAGCATTTCTAGATTAAAACAAGTAGATATACTCTTTACATCCGACTTTGAGAAATTTCCTCGGACAGACAAATGAAATAACGAAGAATTCGTTTGTCGGTCTGAGGAAATTTCTCAAAGTCAGATGTAAAGAGTATATCTACTTGTTTTAATCTAGAAATGCTTTATTTTTAGAATATACAATTTTTAATTACATTATTACCGATCTCATTAGTTTTAATTTTACTAATATTTATAACATTGAAGAGCTCATAATGGAACCCAAAACTGATCTGAGAACAGAACACCAAGAAACTCAGCAAGATATGTTTTCTTCTGAAAAAGAGGATTAATACCGACATCTGTTATTAAAAATCTTTTGAAGAAGTGGGAGGATATTAGAACAACAATCTTAGAATGGCATCCAAACCAGGTTGAGGTTAATAGGCTTAGGGATCTCTACAATTACAATGCTATTAATTACTTCCAAAAAATCCTGAAGAAAAGAGAAATGCAATCGACATTAGACAGATTCTTTAACCCCCACAAACGAAAAAAACATTACTAATAAAAATGCAAGACTGTGTATACAGGTATACCTCACCTTATGTCGGTAATTGGTTCCAGGAGAGGCGATGTAAGTCAAAAAGCGAAGTAAGTCGAATTTACTTGTCACTAGGCTAAACCACAAATTACCATTCCCAGTTCTGTATTTTATTTATAAATGCATTTTTAGTGATATATGGTTAATAAGAATCTATTTTAAGCTTACAACAAATAAATTTTAGTTTTTAATGTAGTACAGAAAAAAGTAATCTAAATTTACGAATACATGTACAGTACATACTTGTAAATGTACACGTTTACAATTTGGTGATGTTTACAGTACTGTACATTGTGGACTCTTTCTTTGTGAATGTGGTTTCTCTAAGACGTTATAAAATAAGATGACTTTTTAAGGTTAAATAACAAATACAGTTATTAAAATTATTTTGCGATTGTAGAAAATAAACTAATTTATGTTAAATTTACCAATATCAAGTGGCGCTGACAATGACACCAAATGGTAGATATTGAAACTATCGTGGAAAACACCAATCAATAATGAGCACTTATAGACTGCTAAATAAGATGACAACACAAAAATCACAGATGTTTTCATGTTTCGTTCTCTAGGATTTATGATGATTATATTAACATTTACTGTAAATATACCTATTTTAATATGATTTTATGTGTTTTTAATGCTTTTCTAGTGATATTATGACTTCAATATTTGTGGCAGATGAATGTAAAATTGAATAAAATGACTTAAACTTGATTTTTATTTTTCCACATACTTTTTTGACAAACGATGTATAATTGAGAACGATGTAACTCAAGGTATACCTGTATATGTATTTTTATTATTACATAAACGTAGTAAGAAAGTATATATTTTTTTATTTTTTGGGGTCTCCAGAACGAATTCGTCAAATTTCATAAAACCTTATGGTAAATTGATAATCGGTTAACAAACAATTTGGATAGTGAACAAAGTCTTGGAATGGATTATGTTTGTTAACTGATCACCCACTGTATAATTTTTTTTTGTTTTATGGCATGTTTAATCTTTTAATGTTCTAAAAATTGAATCGACATGTTAAATGTAAGTCTACAGTCTTTTTTCATTTGTGTCAATTACAGTACTTTAAAATTGGTAACCTCCTTTTAATTTTGTAGCAAAAAATCTGATGAGGGACTCCAGGTCCAAAATGCATTCTGAAAATAAATTAGTGTTTTTCTAAGTCTAATTTGATGTCATGTGATGGTGTAATAAATCTAGTGGTAAAGTAAAGCCAATCTTAGTGCTCACAAGTCATTAAGAAGACTAGACAAGAAGCATATCATAGTTTTAACAATAGTCTTTATTTCTATATATTTTAATTTTTTTTATAGCTTAAATTTTGCTGTTAATAATTAGTGAAAAGATATGCCAGTTATTTATCTATCTTTAAAATCGTTCTCAAGAATTAGTAAATATTACATTTTACAAATTGTATAATAATTTTTCCTATATTAGGAAACAGTAAATCATTGGAAATAAAATTTTAGAAGCACTAATCTGTATAAAATTGAAGTCTACTGAAAGGAATTGTTCTTTATTAAATGCTCTTTTTGAACCAATATTTTTCTTTATTGTCATATAAATCATTTTTGGGTCTTTTAGATATAATTTCAAAGTACCTACTATCACAAGATAAACTTTTTTAGCAAGAAGTATGGATATAAAAGATCTACAAACATATTAATTTGGAATGAAGAAATATGATAAGATCTATTAATTCACAATTAACATAAAAATAAATTTAAAATGTGGATTTCGAAATATTTTTTCATATTTAGAACATTTATTTAATACATCAAGAAATAATAATTAGAAAGTTTGTGTGTTAAAGTATGAAAATTCATTGGATTTCATACACAAATTATTGGCAAATTAATACATATAAGATAATATACAGGGTACCCAAAAAAGATTAATTATAAAATTTCATTAAAAAAATGAAGCAGTTTGTTGAAATGCAGTTTGCAGTAAAAGAAAGATTAACTTAATTTTTCATTACAAAAACGAATACAAAAGCTTGAGTTGTATTGCATATATTCAGTGAACCTTGGCATGTGGTCCTTTAGTTGCACATAAAGAATGGCCAATCAAAAATGTTAATTGCTATAATGTTAGAATATACTGAAAACCCATGCAATATGGTGGAGTGTGAATAGGATGTTAATGTTTAATATGGTCTGTTACATGACTCCGTCATTGGCTCTTCTTCATGGGGAACACATTTACTGAGAATGTCTATTATGATTTGGAGTGCTAAGTCATACAACACCTACAACCAACTGTACTATTTCAACAAGATGGTGCACCCCTCACTGGGCAGTTTCTATAATTTGCTTGATACAGCATTTCTTGGACAATGGATTGGTTGTGGGGGACCAAAACTCTATCTGCATAGATTGCCTGATAAAACCCCAATGGATTTCTTTTTTTGGGATTATGTGAAAGACATTGTTTATCAAACACTCATTCCTATTGTTACTATTTTGAAAGAAAGAATAATCTTTGCAATCACCAATATACATGATAAATGCTAAACAACACTCAGCAGGAAATCAGTTATTAATTGGACATTCTTTGTGCAACTAAAGGAGTACATGTTGTGGTTCACTGAATGTATGCAAAGGAACTTCAACTTTTGTATTAATTTTTTTAATAGAAAACTTTTTGAGTTAATCTTTCTTTTACCATAGATTGCATTTCTATAGATTACATTATTATAAAATTTCATTTGAAAAAAATGAAGCAGATCAGACACCCTGTACTATAGAATGATTATGATGGTTCTAAGTTATTAATTTAAAATATTAATAAAAAATTAATTTTGCTTGTACAGTACATACTAAAGTTACAACTTAATAACAAAAAATTTATCAAGATCATTCTACAAACACTTAAAATTGAAAGTTACAAAACTAATGCATTACAAAGCTCAACTTCTACATCAGACTGGATTGATATAAACAATAATTACATACAGTAAAAACCTTAAATCACCAGTAAAGAATTCTAATATACTTAATTTTCAGACAAACGTTTTTGATCCAATACTAAGATCCAATTTATTACATTTATTACAACAGTTCATTACATTCCAACTTGGAACATTAGAGACCTGAAGATAATCTTAGAGTGGATTGAAAATGTCTGAAAATTAAGTATATTAAAGTTTGTTACCAGTGACTTAAGTTTTTATAGTGTGTAATGCACTACTTTAAGAATTGCTAATTTTTAATTAATTTGAATATTTTTAAAGTTTTGTTCTATCATTAGAAAACTATATTATTGTCTAATGATAGAAGAAATTTCAAAACATTCAGATCAAAAGTGTTCAGCTTGTTTTTTTAAGCAGTGTATTAATTTTGTTTGGCATGATTTTGTACATTTATACCTGTCAAAAGACTAAGAATTTTATTATTATTATTTACTTGTATAATTTTCCATTTTGTTTTAAGAATTGATTAAAAATTTTACTTTATAAAACGACAAATGAAACATATCAATTGGTGTGTGTTTGTATGTTATATGAGAGATATTTCACTAAAAAGCATGCAGTTGCTTCAAAAGATGTATCAAATTAGAGGTAAGTGTTTCATCATTTTAAATTTTTTAAAATAAAATATAGAAATATTAGATATATTTATGTTTAAACAAATACATTAAATTAATAAATTAATAGTGTTATAATGAATTTTTAAACTAATATATTACAATTTATTCTTTCAAAGAATTTACAATAATGAATAATATATTTTGATTCAAGTATACACTTAATTTGTATATAGTTCATATTCAATACAAAGTAAATACTGAGCATGAAAGATAATTTTTATATACAGTACTTGTCTTTTTTGTATACCAAGATAAGAAAAGCTGATTTCTTGTCTTAGTATAAGTAAAGAATGTTATACAAAAAATAATTTGCTTTCTGTACTTTTTTAATAAATTTTTTTGAATGTTTGAAAGAAATAACTCCTTAATAGAAATATAAATACCATGAATTTAGACACATTTAGAAGACATTGTCACCATTTCCAAACTTATTAATATTATTATGATTATTTATCAGACTGGAATTGCTGATGGTTTAAATTTATTTTGATAAAATTTGAATAATTATCATAAGCAATATAAAAATGAAATTGAATAAAAATAATACTGTATAAAGTATTCATGTCTGGATATAATGAATTAAAAACTTCATAAAATATTGGGTTGATCAAACAGTATGTTTATTTTGTTGATGATGCAATCACTGAATTAATTCAAGAGAAAAATTACATTACATCACCGTAGAAATAATAATAATAATAATATTGCAATTATTTATAGCATAGGAATCAGTTGTTAGACATTTCCATAACATAAAACACACATCATTATAGATCTGACCATATGCTCAACATAAACAATCCACTTTTTGTTGCCTGTAACTAGTCACTTCAAAAAGGAATCATTTGATTATGTTTCAGGCAGGTATTACATCTATCTGATTTCTCTTGCTATACATCATAGCATGATGTGTGTCCTAAGTTATGGTGTGACCGGGGGGATCGGCACCTCTTCGATGCCTTGTCGGGATTGACACCACCATGTCTTGCTGACATGGAAGCCGCAGCAGTTCAAAGATAGGTCACACAAGCGGTTGCGTTACGGAGTGATCGGATTCGAGATGGAGGGAGAGACAGCACACCCAAAGTAACTCTTGCAGAGACCTCATTAACTAAACATGTTTATTTACACAGGATGGGAACATGATCAACATACATTTAAAAAGGGGGTAGATAAGCCTAACGTCGCAATTCTTGAGAGAGAGAGAGTTTACATAAAATACGCGTGGCGATAAATACCTGAAGTTGGTTGCTTGTCTGATTTAGTTTGTGATGGCGAAATTAGTCCACTTAAGCTTTCGGTATTCTAGTTCGGCGAATAGTCCAATGGACGAGAAACTTAATCCAATAGATTGCACACAAAGAATTGAAGCACTACAAAATCAGGGATCCTGGCGATTGTAGATCTGGGCGACAACTGACTAATTTGATGTGCTGTTTTACTTTGGATGAATGAAATCAGAACCTTAAGTTGAGAGGTGATGAGAAAGCATCATTTAGGTGTCTGAGAACCGAACAGATGTTTCACTCTCAGGTGTAAAAGGTGTTAGTTGGCGAAAAGTTGATGTGACATTATGATGTCATGAAATAACATGGAAGACATATTGAAGGCCAATAATTCAGATCCTCACAATGGAAATGTCCAACAACTGATTCCTGTGCTATAAATAATAATAATAATAATATTGCAATTTCTTCGGTGATGTAATGTAATTTATATATATATATATATAAATGAGGATGTTTGTGTTTTTGCTGTGCATTCCTAGGCCATTCGACCAATTGCTACGAAACTCAGCAGCTACATTAGAAGTATTCTAATTTAAATAATAGAGAGGTTGAGGTGCATGTATTCAGCCCAAAATGTGAACGGTGGACAGACGAGCGCCGCCATCTGGCAATTCTATACGGTTGATAATGGTGTTTGCTACATCTAGAGTGGCGAGTAGATGATTGGCTTAAACTTCTTTATTTTTTGTGTTTGTGGTTAAAATTATGACATATTTTATTAAAATAATGATTATTTAAGCATTTATGAATAATATTGTAAAGAAACAGATGATTTTAATCCAGAAATTATTTAATTATTCAATTTTTAGCAAGTGATGTTAAGTGCCTTAGAATTTACATATATTTGTCATCATAATAGCTTACCTTAAGATGGCATCTTCTACCATCAACAGTGTAATACATTTGTAAATTTTCTAAAAATTAATTTTCTGCTTTCGAATTTACATAAGCCACTACTTCTTTCGACAAAAGTATGAGATAGTCCGATTGTACGGTAGGAGAATTAAAAATAATTATTTAGTGTTATTAAACATCCTATAAATACTTTTAAACAGTTTAATTTGTTTATTTACCTTTGCTGGTAACCCTCAATGTTAAACGTATCCGCCATTTTTTAAACAAATTTTCCGTGAATCAATGCACGACGTTCACTGAGTCACGTGATGTGAACAAGTGGCGCAAGGTCTTTTACTTGGACTTAAAACGTCAAACGTGTACTTCTGCTTGCCATACTAGTTTAATGTTTGTACTTGCGCCTCAACTTCTCTACTGTCATCCATCCATTCCATCCAAAAATATTGATAGAAATTAATTGATATATAGAAATCTAGTCTATATTTAATTTGCTGGGTTTACACATACACAATCTATTGGCAAAAAAATTTAAGAGAGTAACAAACTAAATATAATTCCTCCTCTAAGAAAGGATATAATTTAAAAAATATATATTATATTCAATTACTTACTACAACAGGTAGCACATAGCATTTGCCGGCATGGAATCAAAAGTGTTATTCTGTGTAAAGTCTGTATGTAATTTTCCACATCAACAACTCAGGTTTTTTTATTTCTGAATGGTAGTTTCTTAATTCTAATAAGAAAACACCATTCCTCCAGTAGCTGAGTGGATAAAACCATCAAACCCTGGTAGTTAGTTAGTCATGGATTTGGACATGGCCAATGGACTGGCCACATGTTTTCTGGATTTTCTTCATATTAATAACACCTAAATAGGGGCCAGCTTCACATAAAAGTCTTCTCGGGATGCATCCCCTCGGAAAATTAGTTTGGTTTATGTGACTCACATCACATTATCATAACCAAATAAACCAAACTAATTCTAATAGTTTTTCTATAAAATTTGATGTTTATGAGGACATATTTCCCAAGTAGTTTATACAATCTGTTGCAAAGATATAAACACTTTACTAGAACATTACTTGACTTTATCATATTGTGATAGAATTGAGGTGGAGCCATAAAAAAAGATATTTATACCTGCACCTGCTGGTCATGGGAGACACAATCCTTGATCCTTGCACTTGCTGACACAGATCCAAGAACAAAGTAATTACCATCAATTTCTTTGTCCTTATGTTTTGTTTGTTTTTTGTGTCTAAGCTTAGGGGTCAAAGTAAAAATTCCATTAAGCACACACTGTCACATCAGAGAGCACAGATATTCATAGGTATTAAAGTGGCAATATCGAAAACAAAGTTATAGACTCTTATTCTTTACATTTAAATGGACCTTGATTACATTTTTGGATTCCTCATCATAATGAATGGAAAATGGTAAAGTTCTATCAAAATTGGCACATTCAATTTTGAGAATGAACTCAATTCTAAAACCCCATAGATGACACATTAGCAACCATGGAATACTGCATGACAAAGTCATGCAATTTGTGTGATATCACTTTGTCATGTGTGCTCATGCTATGACCTTATGTCTTGAAAATGAAGTCACAGACCCCCATTTTTTATTACAGTTTTAGATTCCTCATCTCAATTAATGGAAAATGGCAAAGTTTAATCAAAATCAAACAAACAGATTTTGAGAATGAACACAATTCTGTAATCCACATAGACAAGGTTTTGCTAACACTCCACCTCAATTATCAAATAAAAGCAATTATTTGTATTTTTACAGTATTTTTACAGGATATTTTTTTACTTAAACAAGTTATATGAAGTCTTTCGAATGTTAAGGTTAGCAACTTTGATCACATGCAGGGCCATCACAGCCTATTCAACATGGATCACTTTTCAAATTTTAATAGTAGACCAGTATTAATTAGTAGTTGTTGACCATCCTCTCTTTCAGGAGGAGATCAATGATTATTTTTGGTCAGATTATTTCAACCTCCTTCTGCAACAGACCTTTCTCTCTATCAGACCAGCGGTATGGTGGCTTTCAAATAGGAAAATTACATAATACGAGGTTACGAGTGAGTACAAAATATGTTTAAAGTGGTTTTCCAGGGTGCCAAGTTTAAATACTTGGTTCATTTTTTGTAAAATTTGATTTGTTTGGCAGATTATTATTTGATATTTGGCTGTGAATGGTACAGTTTCCTAAAGTTAACATTATGAAAAAATATGAAAAAATTTAAGATATCATATTTTCAATTTGTGTTTACTTGACCAATGAATTTCATACTATCTGAGTATTGTGAGAAAACATGACAATGGCAGGCTGAAATAACCAAACTCTTTATATGGTTTTTGTTTTAATGTTTTATATTATAGTATTTGATTTATATAACTACAAAGGTTATCTTACATAAGGATTTATCATACAAGTGACCAATCTAACACATTTTAAAAATTCTGTAAATTGTGTTCAGTAGAGAAATATAGAATTTTAAAAATGTGTTAGATTTGTCTCTCAGTGTGAAAAACCTTCTCAGTTATATAAATCAAATACAATAATATAATATAATAAAAGAGTTAGAAGTACAAAATAATCTAATAAACTTAATTTTTGCTGTTCTTTTTTGCCTAGGCAACAATTGACTTACTTGCTAGTGAACTACTATCTCAAAATTGAACCAAGTAATCAGAGTTGTCAAGAACTTGACTGATTCCTATGAGACCCAAGGACAGAGGGCACCAATTTAGCCTTTAGCAGACTTCTTTGCTAGATTTTTTAAACAAATAAAATACATAGAGTAAAATTGCTTTTCATTAATAATTAATAAAGAAACAAAGATTTTATTTTTTGTTAGTAAATACAATATTAAATAATTTATAGAAATAGAAAGCACTGCAGGCCCCTAAGTTTTCTCTGGGCTGTGGAAAAATCCCCAGCTCCCTCCTGTCTCAATGGCCCTGCATGTAATACAGAGAAATACTATTCCCAATTTGATAATCTGAAGGCAGCCATTGAAGAAAAACAACTAGTCTTAGCAAGAATGAAGAATATGGCTTTTCAATATGACAATGCTAGATTGCATCCATCTTTGACCACTTGAGAAAAATTATTAGAATGTAGGTGAGATGTTTTGTTCACCTCTCAGATTAGCACTTATTTCAATCTTTCCAGAATACAATTCAGCTTGAACCTCATGTCAAATATTACATAAAAAGAAAATAAAAACACACTGACAAGTGAGTGCAGTTAACAGTTTTTTATTTTTGCTAGAGCTTTCAATGAACTTCTGTTCATCATCTCCAGGCATCTTTTTATTTTTTCTCCAGAATAGTTTACAATCTTTCAATAGCTTAATGTGAAAAACCACAAAAAGTTTTTTGAAGAAAAGTTTCAGATCTTTGTGCATGGAATAATGATCTATCCAACAGATGGGCTAAAATGACAGAAAGACAGAAGTTCTTATTTAATTTAATAAAATTAATTTTAATTTTTAAAATTTGAGCATTATTTTTAATCTAAAAAACAAAACAAAAAAAAACTGTATCATCAGCATTATAAAAAACAAAACCAAACTATAAATAAACATAATATTACTCTACAAATTTAACAAATAAAAAATAATTTTAGAAAAAATAAAACTTTAAATGAACATATTTGTGTGAATATATATTTAATGAAATTAACATACAGGTAGGTTGTATTTTAATGACAATGGTAAAATAAGGCAGGATTTTGTTAGGTAATTTAACAAAAGTAATTGTAACTATTTTTCTCTGAGATTTAAAATTTTTACATAAAAGGATTAAGTGTGGCATTGAATTCTCTGTTAAATAATATACAGTTTTGATTCACAAACAAGACAATTTGATCTTTATACCTTAGCTGAAGCTTGTTTAATCTTAATTGGTATGGTAATGAGAATGAATGATAACTGATAAGATTTATAATGAGATGTATTAATCACTGCCATGTCTTCGTACTAATAATGAAACAGAATTTGCCAGAGATGATAAATTAGCATTTGTACACCTAAGTTCCTACCTTTTAGCAATACTCCTTAGGTGATGGTCAAATATATCCACAGAGTCAAAAAGCACTTGAGAAGACAAACCAATTTCTTCTAAGATATAAAGGACTCTTTACAGTATAAATATTTAATGATTTTTAATTTTAATTTCATAAAACATTTGGTTATTCAATTGCATGAATTTTAAGATTATGTTTTTATAAAAAAAATATCTTTCTATTTAATTTATATTAGAATACAGTAGAGCATCGATTATCCGACCCCCAATCAACTGTCACGTCAGTTAACCGACTGCGTTCTAGTCGGCAATTTCAAATGTTCGCTAGTGATGTGGCGCTACAATATTTGGCTATGTCTTGGCTACTTTAATGTTATTTTTGTTAAATTTTTGTGTGTTTTAGCTGGAAGCACTGGCTCAACCATGAATGGGAGGCCAGGATTTAAACCAGGCTTAATTTTGTATTTTTTTCTTTATTTCTGTATTTATTTTGTGAATTTAAAAAATAAAGAAATAATTTAACAATGATTATTATTTAAAAAAAAAAAATTTGTTAGGCTTAACATCGATGAGAATTCAACGCGAAGTAGGTTAACAGTGATATACTAATATGCTTATTACATGGGATATACTAATACACTATACTAATAATGTATTTTTTCATACTTTTCGGTTATCCGTTTTTTTAGTTATCCGACCAACATCAGTCTCCAATTGAGTCGGATAATTGATGCTCTACTGTAATTTCAACTTCTTATTTAATTTAAAGATCATGTAAATATAATAGATAACAATTATAATGTTTTCTTAAATTTGCAAATATCTCCATATTTTGTTATTGTGAACAAAATATTAAGCAAAACATATAGTAATAACTGAAATTTTTTTTATATTTTCAACAGCTGTTTACACAAATATTTTAATATTTTATGAAATTAAAATTTGAGGTTCATTCCATTTCAACATTTCAGTACAGAATGATACAATGAAAACATTTAATTATTACAAATTGTGTATGTGGACATAGCTTATTAATAGGACTTTATACTGGTGTATTGGTTATCAACACAAAAATGAGTTCATAATCAGAAAAATCAAAAATTCTTTATTTTATCACCTGTAGTAGTTTTTCTTGTACACATATCATGTGTTTTGGGCATTTAATTATTTTTGAATTTGCATAAAATATTTTAAAGCAAAATTTGTTTTCTTTAGAAAAAAAATATAAAAAGTAAGCTGTAGAAATCTTAAAATAGTGTGTTCAGAGTATCAATATATGTAAATAGAATTTTATATTCTTTCTACATTCATAATACTTGATAGAAAAACAGAGCCGGAAATCAATCAATGTTTATTTTATTTTAAATGTGTTTTTAGTTAATACTAGCTCTTAACTGTTGATTGCCATTTACACATATGAATATAAAAGAAAATATAAGATCTTAAATTACTTGGTATTCAATTACTTTCTTTTATCTTTGCTACTCTACCGTAATTCAAGACATTTACTATTATTGTTGTTGTTATAAAATTGTTAAAAGTGATTAAATAATACATTGTCTGTATTTATTTTTTATGGAAATTTTAGTGATTAGTAATTATTTTTAAATTTTATTTATATTTATACTAAATGAAATGTGAAAATAACATTAATACAGTTGTCATTTTTGTATGTAGTAATTTTAAAAAAATAATGTCATTTTCAAATGTATTATTTGCAGCCATAAAACTAGTTAATATCTAAATTTCTTGTAAAGTATATACAAGTAATATAGTAAACCCTAATGTTTTTATTTAGTAAAAATTAAAAAAACTTCAAATTATATAAAATGTTTTATAATATATTAACTTGTCTTACATCAACAATTGTGAAAAAAGTCAAGTTTTTCCCAAAAAAATTAAATTAATTAGTGCTTTATATAATAATATATATATAAAATTAGTAATGTTTTGATAGAATAGAATTATAAGACAATGATGTCAGCAATTTATTACTAGTCATAGAAACAGGAATTCTCAGGTTTTGAAGATAAAATTTTGGAAATTAAATGTAGTTAAAGATGTACAGCAAATATTTATTTAAAATAATTTTAAATTTTATTTGTGTTAACCATGGCTGAAGTTGCAAAGGTATTAGTCTCGTGCTCTGGGGAGATTCAGAATTGAATATGTACAGGTAATCCCAGGAATATCTTTGTGGGCAGTCTGTCCTGGATATGTCAGGTGCAACCCCATTATGGGCCTGGCAAAAATTCATGATTAGTGTCCACTAGGCAGAAAGAATTGGGGAAAAAACTGTAGTGTTTTATTAGAGAAAAACAAATTAATAAAACTATCTGTCTGACTATTTTTGAGTCTAAAGTCATCTTGAAGTTGAGTTTATTCCTAGTGTTTTTTTATATATATATATATATATATATATAGTTATGTAAGTGTAGTTGTTGAATTTTTTAAATAAAATGCATAAAATTCTTTTTTCTGCTGTTAAACAAATTTGATATTTTCTTTAATTCACTCATTATAAACAAAACAAGCAATTATTTATTGTGACATTGTCACAATGCCAGGCAGCAATTTTTAATCATATTTTAAATTTATTTAATTTAAAATATATACTCTCCACCTCAAATTTGTAGTGTCTTGTCCCTGTACATCATACTTTTTCTACTAGCAATGGAGTCCTGTTGGTCATTTATGTAACTCTGTTCTGGGAAAAATTTATTAATTGAAGTAATGCGACTTCCAGTTTTTATCAGAAGTTCACATATACAGTAGAGTCCCATTAGTTTGAACACTGCTTCCAAATGTCTGCCTAAATCCAAACATGTTTTGGTTGGCGGAGAAAAAATTTTTTAGCTCGCAAAATATATGTTTTTTATATTTTCCAGTTAAATTTAAATGGTATTAATGGTACAAAAACATTTAGAATTCCATAAAATGAATTATGTTTTATTGTAGTACTGTATTAACACTGTACAAAATTAATAAATCAGTGTTTAACATGGCCTATTAAAACAGCAGATCTATACAGTACTTACACAAAAAAACAGGAACAAAAGTCATTTTTCAGCAATAACAAGGTCTGTTTTCTTTCTTTCACATAATGATGAAAGTTGGCTAGAAGATGCTATGTTTTGCCACCATCTCATAAACATGCAGTCTGCAGGTGAAGTGCTGAGATGTTGTTCCTAAAGCGTAAAGTTACAATACTTGTTTTTGTTAGCTGTTTGCACCCTTTATTGAGTGCAAATAAAGAGTGGGGTGCTGATGTCATTGATGGTGTTTGGATCTATATAAACCAAACCTGTTTTACTGTTTCTTTTGCATTATTTCAATTATTTGACTAATCCAAAAATCTACTAATCTGAACAGGCCTTGGTCCCAATTAGTTCAGACTAGTGGGACTCTACTGTAGTTAATTGGGGCCTCCTGTGTCTAAGCTTTCCATATCTGGTCTCAGCTTTCATCTAGCCAATTCTGTTCACAAGATTAAGGAAAGCCAGACAGACAGATGACAGAGGAAATTTATGGGTCTACAATTTTTTCAAATTGCAGCCCAATGAAATTTCATTTATAAAAAATCAATTGTCTTCTATTTCATATTAGTAGAAATGAAAATTAACTACTTAAATATGTTAATCCATATATTTATACATTTTTTAAAAGTTTTACAGTACTACTTTATAAAAATGTTATCAGAGATATTTTATCTTTATTTTTCTATTAACAAATAATTGCAACAGGAATTTTTAAAAATAATTTTATTATTCAATAAAACAATTATATTAATTATAGTTAATACATTTTTTTATAGGTATTACTTAAATCCAATCAATCTTATTTCTCTGTATATCATAGATGATGCCAAATCTAGTTATACAATAATTAAAATATAATATACTTATTCCATAAGCAATGACTCAGATGTCTAGATATTCAGTATATCATATCTGATAACAATCTAATATAATCTAGCATACAGTAATTATTTAGACTTTTTAAGTAAAATTAAGGAAATTTCTCTGAAATGATAGGTATGAATTTATTTGCACTATAATATTGAATAATCACTAATATTTTTAATGTACAGTCAACTTGCCTTAAAATGAACACTGGTTAAGAAAATTCTCACATTAAAGTAAATTTTGTCATTGCCCTGGCAAAATGCCATTGTCACAATGTTAATTTTTATGCAATAAAACAAAAAAAAATTTTTACCAGCATTTGTTAATTACTTTCACAACTCCCAAGAAATAACCCTATTTCCAATAATGGTCGCTTTTTACACTTTTTGACATAAACAATAAAAAGTGGAAGTGTAATGTTTTGTAATGTCTTATTATACGAAAGTAAAGCAAAAGCCTGGAAAAATATGCTAACATTACATACTAAGATTTGTTGTTAGTGTGCAGACCTGGATTTGCTCAGGCAAAAATAAAATATTATTATTAAAGATCAATTGTCGAAAGAATTACTGTATGTAATATAAAAAATTCTATTTATTAGTAAAGTCCATATATGTACAATTCAGTAATGCTAGAAAATCTTTGTAAAATAAAAAAAAGATACTTTCTCAAACCAAAACAAATATGTACAAAACCTTCCTGGCAATTTGGGAACTTAAATCAAATTAGATCTATCTTAATTCTATCTCCACACAACTGACAAGAAAGATAGGAATAAATTCTATCAAAAAAATACAATGAATCTTACAAATTTGACAATGGGTCACCAAAACTCTGTTACTGGAACTGGAACTTGGAAACCTTTTGTTGATCACTTGATTCTTAGCTTCACCTCATTTGGATTTTCTCTTTGTCTCCTTTTTATGTGGGAGGTGTGGTGATGTTACAATGTATCTGCCCACTCACCCTATTTACATTCTTATGTAGTAACATTTTATTTGTTCTAGTAGTCAGTTTTTTCCTCATGTCATCTCCCTCACAATTTTATAATACTTTTTTTTTGTGTTGTCTGGTAACAATTTAGGAGTGGGAGATCATTCTTTTGACTTCCTGTGGAAGTCTCCCAACCCCGAGATGTCATTTTGGGATAATGATATCATTTTTTTCCATCTGCAGTCATCATAAGGTGAGTTTTTAACTTTTAGAATTTTGTCCAGGAAGGTGCAATAGTCTATCCTTAACAAAATCAAATGTCCCAAAATAAATAGAATAACAAACTAAAAATAATCTCCAAACAAAATAGAATGGTTTGAAATCGACTCCTTACAGTTTCACTTTGAGTAGAATTGATTTTCTTCTCCTAGTAAGTAAAGATGGGTTCAACTACTGATTGTATATAACAGGGGTGGGCAAGCAAGAGTTCAGTGGGAGCCGAAATGTAGGTTTTGCAAAATGCATGGGAGCCGCAGTTCTGTACTGTCATGGCGGATAGTATGGTAAGGCGCGCGATTTTATTATATAATATAAGTATAATATAAAACAAATATTGAAGTTTTTTAATAAACATATTTTCACAAAATTATAAAAATAAAATTGTAAAAGTAATAATAAAAAAACAGAAATTAACACTTTCAGCAAGAGCCGCATGTAACTCAAAAAGAGCCACATTTGCCCATGTCTGGTATATAAATTCAAACATCTGGTTTTAGCTGACCATTCTACTGTACTCAAAACATAGAGGTTAAAGTTTAAGAACATCCACTCCTTTAAATGTATGTGGTCCTAGGCAAATACAGTGGAACCTTGCTTAACAAGCACCTTGCATAATGAGTAACATTTGTCTCAGCAGATAAGATGATAGTTGAATTATTTAAAAAAAACCCAATCCAGGGTCGTCTTATAGGACAGATACAAAAAAATTAGATTGAAGTTTATATAAATTAAAACGATTATGAAAAAACAGACAGACCATAATTATATACTAGTGGAATAGGGTATGTGCACAAAATAGAATAGCCCATATGATGTTTTTGTGAATAGTTAAGTTCATTACCCGAATGCTGAGTCAGTGCGAATGTTTGTAACAATCGCAAGGCAATGCTGCCAGATGCAAGAAAATAAAATTTATTCATTCAAAAAATTACAAATAAGACATACTTCCGTATATGCTATACAGTATTATTATTCGGATGATAATTGCTGATCTAAATTAAATTCATAGTTGATAGTTGATAGTTTGGGGGTTATCTTATAGGACAGATACAGTATATGCTAAAACTATAAAACTTCGACGAAAATTTATACCTTATCTTATCTGAAGGTCATGTTATCTGCCAAGATATACAGCAATTTGCATAACAAACAAAACAAATTGTTAAAAAATGACTCACTTAATGAGCGATGAGGAGAGGGGAAGCCCTGCATTTTGCACATGCTCCATCAGTGTGTGTTTAGCACTCGTTTCACTAGCATCTTAGTGTCGCTTGTGATCACACATTTTTCCAAACTTGGGTTCACACATATTACCTATGAACATCAACAACCATAGTCCATTATATAATAAACATGCCAAATGATATGCCAAATTCTTGGGCAATGTAAAGGCTGTAATTAAATATTAGAAATTAATTAATTAGACTACAGGCAGGCATTATGCTTCCATCTTGTATTAAATGTAACGACTACAGTAGTGAACCAAAAATCGGAATCAATTGGGGACTGGGGTTGTTCAGATTAGGGATTTGTTTTGATTACAGATTATGTACGAAAAAATATATTAACCGTCCGATGTTCAAATTTTTCTCCGTTGCGTGTCGCTTCGTGTTGAATTTTCGTCGATTTTAAGCCTAACGAAAATTTTTATAATAATAATCGAGGCTATCGTATCATTAAAAATTATTTCTGCATTTTATACAAACAAAATAAATATATTAAAGAATATAAAAACATGAAAATTATACTTTAGAAGTAAATTTAGTATCAAAAACATTCGATTCAGCATGACACAGTCCGACTGAAAATCGTGCCGATTACCGGCGATTCCGATTACCGGGGTTCCGATTTACGAGTCTCTACTGTAATTCCAAATTAAATTTTAGAAATGTCTAAATTAAAAATTAATTATTTATAATTATTAAATTTAATATGATATGACGTGTTTATCAGACATATTATCTGTGATTTTTTTTTTTTTGTTTTCTGCAAATCAGATTTACATTCCAGGTTGGTTCATTTTGTGCTAGAAGAAATAATGATGATGATTCACACTCCTTAATGTATATTGTATAATTTTTTATGAATAAACATTATACATAAAATATTTGAATATTTTTTTCGGCGTGGAGTGCATTATTGTATTTTATATTAATTTATATGGGAAAAATTGTTTCACTTAACTTGTGTTTCACATTACGAGTAAGATTCTGGAATAAATTATGCTCGTTAAGCTAGGTTTCGCTGTACTTGCTAGTTTGCATATCTAGGAGTACATATAATGATGCAAAGTTTGGCTATTTTTACTCTATTGACACCAAAAAAATATTTTATACTTTTTCAGTCTTCAACAGAAAAAAGTCACAGATTTCTTTTAGTTTTGTTTTGTTTAATCACTCTGATATACTGCTCTACAGTTAAACAGTCTCCTTGTTTTATTGGGCTACAATTTGAAAAAATTGTTGACCTATAAATTCTCAATATTGTCCATCCTTCTTTTCTTAATCTCGAGAAGAGTTAGATAGATGAAAGCCAAGACCAGATATGGAAAGCTGAGGGGCAGGAGACATCAATTAATTGTATACGAACTTACAGTACAAACCAGAAGTCATATTATTTCAATTAAAAATTTTTTCCTGAAAGGAGTTACATAGATAACAAGCATGACGGTATTGCTAACAAGAAGGAAAAGTTTGATGTACAGGAGCAAGACACTACTAATTTGAGGTGGAGAGTATATCTTTTAAATTAAATAAATGAAAAATATGATCAAACATTGCAGCCTGGCATTGTAATAATGTCACAATAAATATTTGCTTGTTTGATTTGAAAATCATTTAGAACATAAATTTGTTTTTGTAAATAAATTTAATTTTAACTTTAAATTAAAATATTTTAAATTAATTTATTAAATAGAGATTTCAGTTGCCTATTAAACCTTAACTCCCTAAATTATACAACCTTGACCTTGACTCTGAAAATCATTAAATATGAATTTTTGATAAATCAAATAACCTACTTATCCCCTAGTAATTTATATAATGCGAGCTGACTGTAATATAATATAGTATGTGCCAAAGTATACAGTACTGAAATGAAAAGACAAGCAATATTACCTTGTTATCATCTGTGAGTTTATTTCTCATGAAAGAAACTAACATACACACTATTAGTGTGTTGGTTTACCACAGTATGTGTAATGGAAGTGTTTGAAGTGTGCATTGCTTCACTATAAACAGTGTTCATATCTTTCACACAGATTCTCAAACACCTCTTGGAACTGGTTCACCAGACATTCCCTTCCATTGACACAATACACTATCAGGATAACAAAATTTCGTAACAATAGACAGCATAATTATGTTATTTGATGCTGTCTTATTAAATCTTTCTCAAGTGTTCTGCCACTTTTTTTCAAATTCTGTCCCCCTTCACAATCACTTCCTTATGAGTGGAAATAATACTCAACTATAAATAATTTTCCTCCATCCAGAGACCCAATTCCAGCAACAACTGTACTGCACAACATCCTTTTTACTACTGGGAACACATGCAGCTGGAGCTATGCCCCATTGACAAATGCACGATGTGTGAGTTTCAGTAATGTATATTTTGGTACATAGTGTACTAATAATACAGTAAGACCCCACTTAACACAGGGGATGCGTTCCTAGACGACAAAGTGTTAAACGAGGCAGTGGCGTAGTGTAGTGGGGGCGGCAGGGGCAGCCCGCCTCGGGCGGCACTTTTAGGGGGCGGCAAAATTTCACAATAAATAGTAATATCTTGTAAAAATTTGAACCATTTCATTTCATATTTTTGTCGCACATATGATTTGGACCGATTGAAATGAGCATGGAATTTTTCATTACTTATACCTAAATAAGGGGGTGGCAAAATTTTCCTCCGCCCCGGGTGGCTGATACCCACGCTACGCCACTGAAACGAGGTCATTTTAACATAGAGTAAATAGGGACAGGGGAACACGCAACCAAAAATAAACAAATTTTACTTTAATTTTTATAATAATTTGTATAATAATATATGTTAAATAACACATAAACATAATCACACAGAAAAGTTCATTTTTTGTGATGAAGGTCTGACTCCTCTGAAATTCTTATTTTTTTGCAATAAAGTTGTGAAATTTCATTTGTCGCTTTTTTCTTTCCTTAAGCAAATGTCGGTAGCAGAAGATCACATCCAAAATGCTTTGTTTTGCTTTTGCACTCCTTTTAAAATCTGGATCATTCACTACAATTTGATCAACGATTTCAGTTATCTTTACCAAACTTTTACTAAGGAAATCTGTAGAGAAATGTTTTGGGTTCTTCGTTTTCAGAATCTCTATTTTCCAGTTCTACATGAATTCCTTCTGCCAATTCTTGAAGGTCGTCATTGGTAAAGGCTCTCACCAGAAACCTGCTGTAATTCCTCAATATCCTCCTCATCTACATCTCCTAGTCCTGCTGTATCGATTAGGTTGAGTTTGGTCAACCTAATAATACAGCGATAGGCTCTTCTCATTGAGAATTCTTGTATACCTTCAGCCATAACTTCTTCCACACTTCGTTCGTGCATTTATCAGTTAATTCTTGCCAAGCAAAGCCAATATTGCCTATGGATCCATGATGTTATATTTTTTCCAAAATTGCACCAAACAAACATAGATTTAAAGAAAGTACATCTTTTTGCCACCTTTTTCTGATTATTTACAAACACGAACCAATCATATTATATACAAATCAATGAAATCCCATGATAATTTAAATCAGTGTAAATTTTGAGCTTTTTATTAGGCTTCAAGCAGACCGCATTATATTGAATCAGTGTTAAGCAGGGTCTTACTGTATATACACAGTGATACTATTATACTACTATATAATACTACAACAATATACTAATATTTTAGTAATACAATATAAGTCAGAATTTTGTCTGTTTATAATAAAAGGCATACTAAAAAGATTTATTTAAAGAACAATAAATTCGGTTTTCTGGATTATTGTGACTAACTTTAATTATGGGTTGATTTCATTTATAACAAAGTTGAGTCATTCTAATTTTAAATAATTTAATTAAAAAGACAAAATTAGAAAATAAATTCATTTTATAAATTCCTGTCTAGAACTTGTTATAAAGGTGAATTTTTTTGATACACATTTGTATGAAATACAAATAATTTGATAGATAGACAGAAATTTTAAGTTTAATATTCAGCAATTATTTTGTAATAGTAATGACTGAAACAGAATTTATGTTCACTCCAAATATTAAAATAAATAGATACAAGATATATTAGCATTATTTTCATATTATTATATCATTCAAAATGAATATAATATTATATTAACTTGGAAAATGATTGATTAAAAAATTTTTTTAATTATTGGTTTATGCGTGTTTTTTAAAAAACAAGCATATTCAATTTGATAATATATCAAAATAATTCAGAAAAATACTCTTTTTTGAAATATTTTTTACTAAATTATATAAAGTTAAAGTATTAAAAAAAAATATAAAATTTATTATTAAATGTTTTAGAGTAACTCAGTTAGAAACCTGAAATTGAGTTGTTGTAGATTTAAAAACATTTAAGAATTTATTCTTATTTTTATTTATTTGTCAACTCTGTTTTATGCACATTTGCTAAATTAAGTATCATATACAACAAATCATATTTATCTATACTTTTATCAAAATCATAATTGTTATATTACTCTTACTATGGTTGTTTTATGCCAGTGTTGCATATCATCAGGTAGCATGTAAAACAAAATTTTACATAAATTTGTGCTTTATTCCAAGAAGTTCCAGATAATTGCCTAGACATGTGTAAAACCATTTACAATTAACAAAAAAATGTTAAAATGTTTAAAACATTTTATTTATGTTTTTACTGTAATAAATAACATTTTAGTATGATATTTCAGTATACATAGGATAAAGTTTTATTATACTGTAGAATTCACTACTTAAGAAAAGTATTTGGAAATCAGAGTATTCACTATAATGAGTAGTAATCAATAGTTCTGGCATTCCAAACATACAGCACTACTTTAAAAGTCAGATTCAGTGATGCTGGGAGGGGATTAACTGAATTACTTACAATCTGCCTTAACATGAAACTATGTACAGCAATCCCCTGTAAAACAAGATCCTATTATATATTCAATTATAAATTATAATTTATAGATTTATTTAGCCTCTCAGTGCACTTGATGCCAACTTGTAAATATTAATAGAAAAGTCATACCTTGTCTATTGGAATTACAGTATTTAATAAATGAACATTAAATAACACCACACCTTTCTTACTTTCTCAGCAACAATTTAATATAATTATTAAACATTTTTGGTCCCTTTTAGGGGCTTGCCTCAGTTTTTTTACACAAATTCAAAAGATTGAAGATGTACTGTGTATTCCAAAATGGAATGTTTGAATACACACATTATGTTATTTAAACATAAAATAGAAAAATATTTGCTGTTAAAACTTTGAAGAAAAATTTAGAATTTGAATATTGTTAAACTGTGTTGTAAATTTGAAATTCTTTGTAAACCTGATGAAGATAGCAATACATTATTGAAAGTACTTGTATTCATTTCTTAAATATTGTAATGTAAATAGACAGTGTACATAAATTTATTTTTCCTGATGCAGTATAATCGTGGTAATCTGCCCATTTGTTATTTTAACACAGGGATGTCCAACCTGTGTCATACTTAATATTTTTATGTGGCCCACTGCAACCCAAATTTTTTAGGTACATTTTCATTTATTTTGGTAAAGAATATTGTAAAAATTATTCCCATTTCACTGGATACACTTTGATGTAGTAATGATGTAATTTTTGCTAAAAAACTGTACTACCCCACATGCATAACATACTGTTGGGAGCAATTCTTTTCGTGCATGAAAAACATGAAAACTGCTGAAAGAAATAGGTTGAATGATTCCCATTTAACTAACATTCTTAGAATTAAGACTAGTATTATAAAAGCAGATATTGACAAAATTATAAAAGGAAGGCAATGTCAAAAATTGCATTAAATTTATTTATATTTTGTGCGAGTATAATTTTTTTACTGTCAATAATACAGTATTTTTTGTAATTATACATATTTGTTATTAAGGTAATGATATTCACATTCTGAACTTTTTAAAAGCATGTATTTATTTAAAGTGTTTTTGTGGCCCACTGAATATACATAAATTTCTAATTTGGCCCATTAGGAAAAAAGGTTGGACAACCCTAGTTTAACACATCAAGTAATTCAATACTAGTTGACTCTCAGGTATTACTATTTTTTTCTACACTATTGCCAAGTTGTAGACAAGCTTCCCATTGTTCAGATTCCAGTTCCTATTAAATTTGAACATTAAAAATTGTGATATTGAGCCTGAGCTTGAACTCTTGAGCATGGTATTAAAGATTGTTGGCTTGTTATCTTAGGTTGCTCAAAAAAGTATAGAATCTTATAACACAATACCATATAAATATGAAAATCAGTCATACAAAGTTTTCTGCCAAAAAGACTACCTCTCACTAAATTTCCCATGGTTGCTTCAATTTCCCACTAAATTTATTGGAAATTTCAACTTGGCAACACTAATTACCAGCAACAGCAGTGCACTTGGATGACAAAACAGCAGAAGGCAAAAATGAATTCGAAGATTTTTCTAAAAGGATTTCTGATTAATTTGATAACCTAAAATATAGTAATGCATGATTAGAAAGAAATTATGAAAGAGAATGTTCTATATATGTAGTATTTCAAAATGATTAAATCATTGAATTCACCTTACTTCTAAACACTTCTGGTCCCATATACAGTATGTCAAATTACCAAAATTGTACTATATATGAATATTTATTTTTAGAATGATTTGTATTAAAATTTGAAAAATTTTGCTGTTTCTTTGAATTAATATTGTATATTGTGCTGTTTATAAAGGTTAAGAAATTTATTAGAGCTTTTCAAATTAAAAAAATTGAGTAATTGTTGTTGTTTCAGTAAGAATTTGTTTTTTTAAAGAATGGAAAAGTTGATGAATGAAATTAATATTTCTTTTTTACTTGAAATACATAGGAATGTATCTTAAAAACCTATAAATTTAATTAATACAAAGTAAACATTTTAATATTTAATTATAATAATTTCAGTTGATTGTTTAGTTCACAAATTCTATCAATATGTTTTTACTTAAAATAATTTTCGACATATATTGATAAACTGTGAAATTATTTTTGGCATAAAATAGTTAGTATAAGCAAAATTTTAAAAATTTATTATAATATTTTGCAATATATAATATCTTTAAGATTTCAAAATATGTTCTTTATTTAATTGATAACATTTTAAACAGATGAACAATTATGTATAAGTAAGTGTATTAATAATTTACTGGTTAATATTGCTGATTCTGTTATAGCTTATGCATTTGAAGAAACTAGAATAATTGACAGTTATTTCAGTTTTTATATTTATTTTAATTTTCTTTGTATTCCTTTTATTATTATCCTTTGTATCCTCTACAGCAGTGATTTTCAAATAGTGTGTCGTGGCACACTGGTGCACTGAAAAAATGGTTAGGTGTATTGCAAATATTATGAAAGTATATTATAAAATGAGAAGAAATACATTTATATAAATGTTTACTACATCCATGATTAATTAATTAATTAAAAGCTATATGTAGTTCAAAATATATTAATGTATTTTTAATTTTACACACAAGTGCATCAGAAAAGTTTTGTTTTACAATGCACCATAGAGAAAAACTTTTGAAAACCACTGTTCTGCAGAGAATGCCTTTAAATATTTGAATAAAGTATTTACTTATTTTGTTGACAGAAAATTTTCATAATAAAATAACTGAAAATTATTTGTTATATTTTGACATTAAAATTGAATATTGTACATTAGGCAACTGGACAACCAATTAGACAAATAAATCATTTCTTTAAAATTTCTTCAATATTGATATAAGAACAGCTACAAATTTTATATCTGGTTATCATCTCAATAAGAGAATTTTTTTACTTTTCACTATTACCTCTTTCTAAATATATAGCTAATGATTGTTTAGTAAATTTGCATAATTAACTTTTAAATAACAAATTTTCATGATATCCTAATAATTGAAGATTTGTTTATTTTAAAATTTTATTATTTATATATTAATTCATTTAAAATGTAAATTAATTTTTTTATACAGGGTGTCTCAGTTAAACGTTTCAGAACTTCTAAGAGGGGTAGGTGCATCTTGACGACTCGGAATCATATAGCAATGCAAGATTGGAAATGCTTTCCTGAAGCGGTGATGTACACAGAAACATCATAAAGAAGACCATAAATGAATATTTGTTTTAATAATAAATGTACAAAAACAAAAGAAACATGGATCAAAGAAAGTGTTCGAAGTTTCTTCCACTGACTGCAATGCAGACCTCACATCTATGGTGCATGGAATTCCAAACATTCTGGAATAATCCAGGCTCATCTCAAATTTCTCCAATAGCTACTGTGATACTTGCAACCAGCTCTTCAGCATTGTCAACAGGAGTGTCATAAACAGTGTTTTTATATGCCCCCAGAAATAAAAATCAAGACATGATAGGTCTGGTGACCGAGCAGGCCACACACGGGATCACCATGTCCAATCCACTGTTGGCCAAATATCGTTCCGCATACAAAAGCTGTGCAACTGGCCTACTACAATCTTCAGCCCTGTACACCAAATGCATATCGACTAACTCTGCATTTGTATAATAAGCCATCCTACTAACTCTGCATCCTTGTGTGAAATGATTATTCCCTAAAGAATAATTAACACATTTGTGTTGCGGTGTTACTAACAGTTATTTGAAATGTTTCACATATAAACGCAAGTACTTTCAACAACTTACGGTTGTCATCTTCAGGCAAAAAATCGAATACTGTGCAACACAAATGTGTTAATTATTCTTTACTTTACATTGGTGTGAAGTGTGTTAATACTATTTTATGATGATTTCCTGCAAGAATGCTTGGAATTTTTGTGCAATGCCATCTACCATGTCAGGAAAGCATTTCTGACCCCACATTGCTATATGATTTTGAGTCATCGGGATGCACCCTATCCCTCTTAGAAGTTCTGAAACGTTTAACTGAGACACTCTGTATATACTTATGTATTTTGTAATTAAATATTGAAGAACTAAATTATTAATGTTAGAATTCTTTTCATGAACAGATTAAAAAACATCAATGTGCAAACATTTAGCATAAACTGTATGGTTAGTTTAAAAATACAAACATTTGATTTTTATTGGGTTATTTTATGGCTAATTAATTATTAAGGAATTAAGTGATTTGGCTAGAGGTAGACAGTTGTTTCCATGTTGTTCTGAATTAATTTATTTCTAATTGTTAAATTTATTTTAGAATATTCTGGAAGATACCACACCAAACTATATCAGAAGATACCATACTAAACCAATGAGTGATCAGTATGGTATTTCAAAATTAATTAATTAGTCTAGAACTGAAGATCAGAGGCTCAGGTAGTGTAACTGTCACTGCATCTGCACAATAAGCAGGAGTTGCAGTTTTTAGTTCCACTTTGGGCTGACCTTTCCTTGTAAAATATATTAGAATAGAAATAATTAATTTAAATTATTAAAGTGAACACAAGAAAGAAGCTTAATGACATACTTCTAGCCAAATTAGTTAATTCCTTAATAATTAATTAGTGTTAAAGTAACTCTATAAAAAATCAAGCTATTGATTTGTATTCTTAAATTAATTATCAGGGTGATTGTGTATGTCATTGTGTAGTTACTTTAGTGACTATAAAAGTCTATAGGCAATCACAAAAATTTCTAAATATAATTTTTCAATAAAAAGAAATTTAAATGAAATTTTCAGTAGTCAGATATATTATTATATTAATGATTTATGCACTAAACATATTAATAATAAATTTAATGGAAAAATAGAATTGGAAAAATAGGATTTAATTACATATTTTTGTTTAAAGCCTTTCACTATTTTTATATTTTGATATTTAAATTTTATTTATATTTACATATTTATATATATTATAACTGATATATATATAACTGATAATACAAGAGAAATCATAAATATATATGTGTTAGTTTATTACCCTTATGCTGTGAAAGTTCCATTTTATTAATATTTTGTTCCAGGAGAAGATATATTAGAAGAAAACAGACTAGGAAGAAAAGAAAAATCTAAACAATGTCCTATTTGCAGAAAAGTATTCAGTTATCATAGTCGACTAATCACTCATCTAAATAGACATTCATCTTGGAAAGAGAATTGTAAATGTGAAATTTGTGGCAAATCTTTCAAATGGAGAAGCAGTCTTCATTCTCATATGAAGACTCATAAAGGACCTCTTCCATATACTTGTCATTTGTGTCTAAAAGCATTTGGATATTTATCTTTATTAAAGCATCACTTAAAGCTGAAGCATCCATTTTCTTTATATTAATTAACTTCTTTTAATTAAATGATTTAATATTCGATTAATTAAATGTTGTGATAAAAATTTAATCAATCTTAATGAAAATTTTTTATTTATTTTGTTGTATGTATATATTATATATTATTTATTATATTTTAACAGACTTTTTTTTTTTAGTAAAAGAATCGGAATTATTATTAAATGATCTTAAGTTAATTGCTGTAATTATAAGATTTTCTCATTAAGCCAAATATATATCTATAAAACATGCAGTTTTATAAAAGAAATGAATTTTTTTCATTTATTTTAAGAATATGTGAATGTGAAAATGCCATTTTTAATAATTAAAACATATATAGATAGATAGATAGATAGATGTGCACTTCACTAGACACACATCAATGAAAACTGAAAAACAGAAAAAAAGAATTAAGGTTTTATGTATTAAAATTTTAAATTTTTCTTATCATCATCTTTCCTTATTAAACTGAGAATTTTAAATAATAATATATTAGATAAACACTTTTTACTTTATGAAAAGCTAGAACAAATATGAATTACTAAAATATTTATGAAAATTGAATAATTTTATTAATAAGATCTTTCATGTTTATTTGAAATAAATTTGTCATTAGATAAAGTCATCTGTATTATTTGAAGATTTTACATTTATAATGGAGTTTTAGTGATTTTTCTATAATAAACTATGAATCATCTGATTAAATGACAAGGATTTCATATTTTCTTCCTCCTCTACAATTGGCATTAAGCAATGACCTTTTTTCTCTTATAATGCAGCATTAATTACATATATGAAACAACAAATTATATATTTTTCAATTCACATTCAGTATTAACTATAAACTAAAAATTATTATTTACACATTGTAAAAGTCGGTAAAAAATGTTGTCTTATTGCATGATTTGAATGAAAATACAAAACTTGAATTGAGTCATACTAAACTGCTATATGAAATACATGAAAAACTTTTAGCAGCAAGGAGTGTTCATTCACAATATTTGAAGAGTATTCCAATTCAAAAACCTTTGACTTGAAGGAGATCTGTATAAAGGATTGAAAATGTTCTTCCATCTGTGATTATTTATTGGAGTTATTTATGGTTCTTTAAGGTGTTTTATGCTGAGGAGACAGTGAATGTGAATGAATACTGGACACCACGCTTGTCTTTATTCTAGAAAATTCAATGCTAAATCTTGCAAAACTTACAAAAACTACTTGGAAAAAAATGCTTAAAATCTGTCAATGTATTTCACCATTTCTCCGTAATGTTTCATATCGTCCTTAAATATGTGAGCATACTACAATGAGACAAACTTGAAGAACACTGCTCTGTGTCAAAAAATTGTCATAATCTTATAATTCCAGTCTTTTCTAACTTTCAATGTTAAAATTATAAAATTTTATAGTCATATCTGCTAGTAATTTGTTATGTATCTAATTAACCTGTTATTTGACTGTAATTCTAAAAAGGTGTTTGTGAAAATGCTATGTAGTTTTTAAATATTCATTATTTTAAAAAATTCAAAAAATTGGAATACTTAAAATAATAATTATTAGAATTACATGTTGTTACACAGATGTATTGTTTAAGATGTTCTGACACTTTTGATGTTGTAAAAGTCTCTCTTCTAGGAACTATGAACCTGAAATTAGAAAAATTATGCAAATTTTACAAAATGAAGGTAATCCCAATTGGAAGTTGCCAAAATCATTAACTGTTTACAATATACAGTATCAAAAATTTTAAAACTAATGAATTTGGAAAAGAAAATTGTAAATAATCATCAAAATTGTGGAAGAAAATGCTCAACAAATTCAAGAGACGATTATAAACTAAAAGCAATAGTAAGGAAACAAAAAAATCATTTCAAATCAAGCAGATACTATAATTCTGTGTGGAAAACGGAAAATGTAAATGTGTCCCGCAGCTCAATGTTTTGTAAACTTTGGTTTGTATTTTGGAACAAATTTATTTTATACTCTTCTCTAGGAAGCAAAGACAAATGAGTTCAGTGGTATAAACAGTATATTAATTGGACCTCTGAAGATTAGAATAAGATTATTTTTAGTGACAAATCAGGGTTTTTGTGTATCTTATGATGATCAGGGTATACAGTACATATGTGGAGAACCAAAGAAGAAGCCTTTCATCCATCCACACAAACAATGTGTCAAATATCCACACTAAAACATACAACTTCTTTGAATATGAGTTACGTGTTTGCAAGAAATATAAGCTATAAGGTCTGTCCTAAAAGTTTAGGGAAAATGATTTTTCGTGAAAAACTTTTAAAATACTGAACTTTTGATTGATTTAATAAGACAAATGAAGTCACAATGCATCATACTAAATATTATTAAAGTGATAAATTTAAAAATTGAATAGTTATTAAATTGGTTAGAATAACAGAAATTTTGTTAGATTTTGCTGTCCCAAAAGTTTAGATGATGATAATAATTTATTTGTTTCTGTGAAAATTACTATACAAATTCATAATGAATGACATCAGTTATGACTATTAATCTCGTGAAATCTCATTTTTATAATGGTTAGTTTTGAAATTAACAAAGAAATAACAGAAAAATCAAGATGTCCAAAGAAAATCAAATTTTTTCAGAAAAAGTGACTGAAATTTGGAGATTGAAAGCAAGTGGACATTCAGTTACTGAAATATTAAGCAAAATAAGTCATTCAGCTTCAAGGATATATAAAGTTTTGGCAAGAAATGAAAATTTTAATTCAGCAACATGTTCAGGTCAACTTAAAGTAACATCACCCACAGATGAAAGATGTATTATTAGACTGGCATCTAGACAAGTTTTAAGACAGTCTAACCGAAATATTTCTAAAAATACTGTGTACGGAATAATAAGAAAAAATTGTAATATTAAACTAACAAGGATGTGTAAAAACCACCTCTCAAACCTGAACATCTTAAAGCAAGATTGAAATAGGCCATAAGCTACATTCAGTGGAAAGATGAATGGTTAAGTACATTCTTCAGTGATGAAAAAAGAACTTAGATGGTCCTGATGGCTGGATTTACCAGTGGCATGATCTGAGAAAAGAAGACAGTGTGTTTTACAGTAGACAACAAAGTGGTAGCTTTCTAATGCTGTAAAGAGAATTTAGTTTTATGGAATTTCCAGTCTAGCATTTATTTCTAGACATCAGACTTCATAACATTATCAAGATACTTTAGAACAACATCTCCTTCCTCTGGCAGAAATGATAGGTGGTCCAAATTTGACATTTCAACAGGACAATGCTCCCATTCATTGTTCAAATTCAACCAAAAATGGCTCCAGAATCAAAATGTGAATGTTATGAAATGGCCTGCAAGAAGTCCTGACCTAAATCTAATAGAAAACTTATGGGGAATCATGCAAGACAGGTGTATGCAGATGGTCATCAGTTTTCCAATGTTACAGAACTTAAATGTGCAATTGAGGATTCATGGCATAACTTGAAACCAAAATTGTTACAAATTCTTGTGAATTCAATGCCAATTCGTGTGTTTGATGTTGTTAAAAATAATGGAAGCACAATTAGCCATTTAAAAGTTTTTTGATGTAATTTTTTAAATTTACCTAAACTTTTAGGACAACAATTTTTAACAAAATTTCTATTTTTGTAAGAATTTTAATAACTATTAAATTGTTAAATTTATTCTTTTAATGATATTTAATGTGATGTATTGTGATTTTATTTCACTTATTAAATTAATCAAACGTTCAGTATTTTAAAAATTATTCAAGAAAAATCATTTTGCCTAAGTTTTTGGGACAGACCTTATGACAACTATTAAAGGTATTGTAAATTTTTCAGAATACAAAGAGTTGCTAAAATACTTCTTGATTCCTTTAATGGGAGAGCTTTATTCAGATGAGAATGTTATTTTCTAACCAGATCTCTCACCAGCTCATGCAGTGAAGTTAACCCAAACTTGCTTTACAGACAATAATATCAATTTACCAGTCTTAATGCCTGTAGAGAATTTATGGGTAATAATGAAACAGACTAGTGGATGAAAAAACCTTCAACATTAAAAGAAAAATTGAAAAATTTTATGAGATTATACATGATGATTATCAGAAAATAATTGATTCAATGCCACAAAGAATTTGTGATGTAATTGAAAACAAAGGTTATCCAATTAAGTATTAAATTTTCAACTATTTTTTCTTATAAAATATTAATACAATATGAATTATTCTGAAATAAACATGTGTTCCAATATTTTGAATTTCTTAAAATGATGAATATTTATTTTGCATTTTCACATACAGTTCTTTTTTAAAGTATAGTCAAATAACAGGCTAATTAGATATGTAACAAATTATTAGTAGATATGACTTAAAATTATAAAATTTTAATGTTGAAAGTTAGAAAAGACTGCAATTGTAAGATTATGACAATTTTTCGACTCAGAGTTGTGTATATATATATATATATATATATATATGTGCTAATTTTGCAGAACTCACCAAAGGTATCAAATATATTTACAGAAATACTCAGCAAAAACTTTAATTAAGTTGGTGAATGCCTATAAAGTTAAGACTTTTGCTCACTTGTATATTTTTTTACAATTGAATTAAGTTCAGTTTTTCTAAAAATTATCTAGCACTTTACCACTTCTTCCAGCAGTTATTTTCTTAATAATACTAATGTTTTTGGCCTCAGCAGCCCTCCTCAGGTGTGTGCGCAGAATAATTTCAAATAAGCTTCCAAAAATTTAATGAAATTTTAAAACAGTCAATGATATTGGAATATTCTATGCATTTGGAAAGTTTAAACTTGTCTATTATTATTAAGAAAATAATTGCTGGAAGAAGTGGTAAAGTGCTAGGTAATTTTTAGTTGTCTCAATTTCAGCTCTAGGATGTTTTGATTCAGTTTTTCATATTTTTTTTCATTGTAACAGATAGAAAAGCTTAACAAAATATTGGTTAGTGATTAGGAATAACTTATTTAAAATATCTTATAGTATTTATTGTCAGAAATCATAAAACAACATAGCAAATGACAACTGCTTGTTGACTGTTATTTTCTTTTTATTGTGTATTTGAAGAAAAATTAAGATATTATAAAACAATATGATAATGACAAAAATACATTATTGATATATTTTTGTGTGCAATACTGTAGCATCTTAACTGTGCCAAATTGTTCATAACTTCCATTGAGTGATAGGAATGTTAAGATGTTTTGAACCCTTACATTTGTAGAAAGCAAATATTTAGAATGAGTCTCACTTTTTATATTTAAGTCTGAGACTAAAAAGAAATATTCCACAGTTAGCATTTGTGATTAAATGTCACTAAACTGCTAATCAAATAGTAATATTTACTTCAGGATATCAGTTATCAGGATAACAGACATGGACTTTGAATCCATTTTCGAAAGTTTTATACAAATTTTACACTATGTTAATGGTTTGTTTTGGATACATTTAATTTATTTTTATTAGATGATTTAATGTAAATTATATTGGATAATTCCTTGTAATAATACCATTTGGCTAAGACATTTACTGCTGCTATTGAAATAATTATAATTATTGTTCTCTTAACCAGATTTTTGAATACACATCCAAATCTGAATGTCAAAATGATTTTTAAAACAACAAAAATTTAAATGAAAATTTAAAATTTAGAACAATTTATTATTACTATAAATAAACTTAATTATTTTACTAAAAACTAACAGAAGAATATAACAAAGTATAGTAGAAACTCAATTTAATGTTTTTCAATGAAAAAATATGTTAAATCACAGAATATCAAAACCCAAATAACCTTAAAAAACATTCCAGAACAAACAAATAAATGTTCATTTATTCTGCATTTAGAATGGAATGGGGTGAAACAAAACACACATTACCAGTATAAATGCTTCTATGAAAGCCTTTATTTCATACAATGTAAAATGATTGGCACCTATAGATGCTTTAAACAAAGGTTAAGCTGCCATTTGAAAGTAATTAATGATATTTGTTTGTTTGCAGTTGAAAATTTCGTATGCAGTACATAATCTTTGTCTGGACTGCAGAATCTGTAGTGAACTTTGAAAACTGACATGACATCACTTTGCTTGTAATGCCAATCTGCAAGCCCAACAGGTTTCCAGGACACAAAATTATAAAATATGGCGTCTTCTCATTATCACAAGATGACAGAATAATCTTGATAATTTGTTGAACTTTTATGATTCAACGGACCATTTAATAAATACAACTGACAATAAATACAGAACATTTGTTTTTTCAGAAAATATTATTTAAGATGAAAATTTGTCTAGAGGTTGAGTTTTTGATTCATTAAATCTAAAAAAATGTGCAGAATTGAATGACATTAATTGCTGTAACATTTACATTGTGGTTTATGAGATTTGAAAGGACCAGTGAAAAGATATGTTGATTGCAAAATCATGTTACATCAGAAATGAAATTGAGTTTCTACTATAATATTCATGTAAGGTAAACACTGTTTTGTATTTTGAAGGAGATCTATTAATGGATCAATACCATATTTCTTAAATTAGAGAAGCTCCCCAAATTATAGCATCCCCAATTTAGAAATGCACTTAATTGAAAAGAATAGAAGCATGCGAGTGTCTGAAAGTACTGGTAGAAGACTGTTTTAAAAAAAATAATAAATAAATAAAAAGTAAATAAAAAAGCTATATAAATTCTGAGAAATTAGAAATTGAAGATTATGCTAAAGTGTATAATAATGTTTCTGCTTCAAAGTGGACCAAAGCAAATACAGGTATACCTCACCTTACATTGGTAATTGGTTCCAGGAGAGATGACTTAAGTTGAAAAACGACTTAAGTCAAATTTACTTGTCTCCAAATTCACTTGTTACTATGCTAAACTACAAATAACCGTTCCCAGTTCTGTATTTTATTTATAAATGCAATTTTAATAATATATGGTTAATAAGAATCTATTTTAAGCTTACAAACAAATAAATTTTAGTTTTTAATACAATATTTTAATACAATATGAATACAGAAAAAAACTATCTAAATTTACGAATACACATACTGTACATATTTACAATTTATTTTATAATGTCTTAGAGCAAACCATATTCACAAATAGAGTCTGCGATGTTTACAGTACATCGCAGACTCTATTTATGAATGTGGTTTGCTCTAAGACATTATAAAATAAAATGATTTTGTAAGGTTAAATAACAAATACAGTAATTAAAATTATTTTGTGATAGTAGAAAAAACTAATTTATGTTAAATTTACCTATTACCAAAACATTCAATTTGTTTATTTACATCGCGGACGTAGATGACTGTGGATCATCAGCATCAACAGCTAATTCTGATATTTTGATACTGATTCTGAGTATTTTGATAAGATTTTATATACTTTTATTCTTATTTATTATACAGTAACATGATTTTATGTGCTTTTAATGCTTTTCTAGTGATATTATGACTTCAATATTTGTGACAGACAGAGGTAAAGTCGAATAAAATGATTTAAACTTGATTTTTATTTTTCCCATATATTTTTTTTGACAAATGATGTATAATCGAGAACAACTTAACTTGAAACAACGTAACCCGAGGTATACCTGTATAGAAATGGAAATAGAAAAAAAATGGATTTGAAAAAGCTGTAAGAAACTGCTCACATCAAAAAATGATTGAAAGTTTGTAATCTAAAATTATATACAATATTAGAAATTTATTGTGTTTTTCTAATTATCAGTAAAACTAAAAAAAAAAAAAACACTCTTGGCATAAAAATGGCCTTTTATCATATCTTAAAAAAATAATTATGTACACTCCTAATTTGAGAAACATTGTATATTTTAACTTTTCCAGTAGTGTATGTATTTGACTTCAGGTATAAAAATCCAAGGTATAAGAATATAGGTATAGATATAAGAATGTAAGGTATAGATATAAGAATGTCACATCTGTGACATTCTGTGACATTCTTATATCTATACTCATAACCAAGGATCCATACTTAACAGTTAGAAGTTAACCAAAAGTATTCACTTACTGTAAGTAAAGTGGTAATTGATTAACTTCTAATTATTGATCCTTAATTGTGATTATGTTTGTTAGATATCAACTTTCGGGCTTGCCATCCCTGAACTAGGGATAAAATCCCTAGTTCAGGGATGGCAAGCCTTTTTAAGTCTGTGTACTATATTATATACATAATTATTTTTAAAACAATTTCTATGTGCTGAAATTTCAAACAACTGCTTAAAGAAATGAAGTGAATATAAAGAAATGAAAATAAATTTAAAAAGAAATGATGATTGAGAAATGGATGATGATATACTGAATTAAACATAAAATTATAAAAATCTGAAATTTACACAGTAAAAACATATGTTACATTCCAGAAATTCCAGCTCAGCTCTAGTATCTTTTGACATGTCGCATTGGGCCTGCATGTTTATAAGTTTTCCATCCCTGACCTGGTATAGTTGAATGCATCTATAGGTATATTTGTTTGCATTCATCTATAAATAATTTGTTTTTAAACAGCATATTATGTATATTTATCTCTACAAAGAAAGATAGCTGTTTAACCTTAGACAAAAAAATTCTATATATCAATTTTTCAAAGTTTGTCTATTTAAAAAAATGTATGCATCTTGCTCATTATTGACAATGATTTAATTTTAAATCTTGATTCATGTGATTTAATGATTTTATTATGCTTCTTTATAAACTCTTCTAAATGGTATTTTTTTGTATTAATTTTAGTTTTCTTTATAAATTGGACTTAAAATTTGAAAAAATAAAATTTAAATTGAGTGGTTTATGATATAATTAAACTTAAATACAAAATCTAGATTTTAAATTTCAAGTTAATGGTGTATGGTTCCTGAAAAATTCATTATATATTATGAAAATGTACAAGTTAAAATTATTAATCACTTTTAAAGTACAACATTGAAGACAATGTTAGAGTTGTTATATTATTTTTCATACTTGCATGAATATTTAAACTTTTTATTCATAATTTTACATTTATTATTTTAGAAAATAGATTATAGAAAATAACATTTTAAAAAGTAGACTAAATCTGCAGGTAAAATATTGGGTTGTTCGGAAAATTCGTAGCGATTTTTAAGAGAAATAAAAGAAATTGTTTTAATACTAAAAATATACTTTTATTCCATTATGTATGCGCCATTGTTTTTAATGACGTGTTGCCATCTATGGGGCAGCTTCATGATACCCTCTTCGTAGAACTTTCCAGTTTTTTCCGCGAAAAACTGATCCACGTGGTTTTTGCAAGCTTCCAAAGTATCAAAGTTTTTATCATGAAGGGAATTTTGTAGAGAACGGAACAAATGGTAGTCCGACGGGGCAAGGTTGGGTGAGTAAGGGGGGTGGGGTAAAACATCCCAGCCTAGTTCCAATAATTTTTGGCGTGTTCGTAAAGACGTGTGAGGTCTGGCATTATCTTGGTGAAACACAATGCCTTTTCTATTGGCCAGTTGCGGACGTTTTTCTTTAATTGCCATGTTCAGCTTATTCAATTGGGAACAATACTTATCAGAATCAATTGTTTGATTTTGTGGAAGCAGCTCTTAGTACAGGATTCCTTTCCAATCCCACCAGACAGTGAGCATGACCTTCTTTGGATGAAGACCGGCCTTTGGAGTTTTTAATGGTGATTCATTTTTCTTACCCCACAATCGTTTTCGGCTGATGTTGTTATAAATGATCCACTTTTCATCACCTGTCACTAAACGCTTAAGAAAAGGGTCATTTTCATTTCGTCTTTCAAGAGAATCACAAATGGAGATGCGATCCAGTAAGTTTTTTTCCGTTAAGTCGTGAGGTATCCAAATGTCATAACGATTCACGTATCCGAGCTTCTTTAGATGTTGAAATACAGTACTGTTTGATGACTTCACTATGTCTGCAATCTCTCGAGTTGTGTAATGAGGGTTTTCATCCAATAATGCTTTGATTTGGTCCTCTTCAATAACAGGAGGTCTTCCTGAGCGAGGAGCATCTTCAAGGCTGAAATTACCCGTTTTAAATTTTGCAAACCACTTTCGAACAGTTGGTTCTGATACAGCACTCCCACCATAAACATCACATATCTTTTTTGCTGTTTGTACAGCATTTTTGCGTTTACGAAAAAAGAAAAGAAACAAGTGTCGATAATGCACGTTGTTCGCATCCATTTTTGCAATGAGCCAAATTAAACGCTATTTGAATAATCTTAACGGTTTTTTTGTAACGGACGCGTCTCAAGGTCATTTATCGTAATATTCATTGGTTTGTACAATTCTAATCATTTTTGCGTCAATCGGTGTCTCAACTGTCGGCTATCAAAAATCGCTACGAACTTTCCGAACAACCCAATACTTTATAAAATTGCCATTATGATGTTGAAAATTAACATCTACAGTTATGAGAAAATATATTGCTCTATATTTATTAAAAACATAAGTTTCATAATTATTGTAATTACAGCAAGTTGGCTAAAATTGGACATCAAAATCACTTAGCCTAAATACATTAACTCAGTTTGACATCATCATTACAATTTTTTTCTCAAAATTTTCATATATATATAGTATATTGTTTAATTTAGACAGCATTCTGATACATTAAATAAGTTTGCACTACCTCATTCCTAACAATACCAAACTGCCAAAACCATGTTATCATGCAGCTTGCTTCAAAAATTCACAGCAAGATTCAAAGAAATAATATTTAACTTTTAAAATGTTTTCTATAATTTATGTAGTTTCATTAAGATTGATTGAATTTTATATAATTTAGTTATATAAATTTGTAGAATTAATTAATAAAATATTGTTTGATTGATAGTAAATAGTAATTTGCTAATCAAATTTATTTGTATAATATTTCTGTAATTATATATTATATTCTCTGTTGTATAAATGGATTTCATTGTTTTGAAAACTAAAATAAAATTCTTTATTCAGAATTAAGGAAATTAGAATTATAATTAGTATTGTCTTGAAAGTATTTAATCTATTTATTGAAAATTTAATATTAGTTAACAAATATTTAAATGATATATCCTTTAGTTAGCTCAGCTCTAGTATCAAATATTTTGAAGAAAGAATAACAAAAAATTATAACATGATAAAATATAACAATTTTGACTAATTAAAAATGTAGACGTTTTATTACTTTACACTTTTATAAATTGAATAAATAAATACATAATATACTATCATCTATCCTATGAAAAGTAACAAGAATTATATCTTCCTATTTAATTTTAATTAAAAGAAGAAATTAGTTATAGTCAAACAAATATCTAAAAATAAAATTATTTTTGAACTAGAAGTAAACTGATTCTTTTAATTAATTAATTTATGGAATTTGGCTTAAAGATTGCACAAAATGGCAGCTTAAATGCTTTAGATTAACAATTAGAGCTTAATATGAATTTTAATTAAATAATTTTGTTCTAGAAGAAATATAAACTTGGAATGCAATTTGAACCTGCAACTTGTGTATATTATATAGATTTATTACCAATTACACTATCCAGACATCCATCCAAACAATGTAATTGGTTTATATTGATATATGTATGAATATGTTTTAATACTGTTTTTAATTAATAATATAGCTTAACATTTATATTTTTTTAGTTTGCATAGATAGTATTAGTGAAAATTATCAAAAATGCAATTTAAAATAAATTTTTTATTGAACTGATTAATTTATAAGAGAGACTATCTAATAATAATTTATCTTTTTCAGTTGGCACCCACCTTCTAATGAAACTTGAATAATTTTATACTTTATCACTATTTAAAGTTACTAAAACTTCAAAGTAACAAAAACATTAGCACAGGTCACAATTGTGGCTAAATTTATAATTATTTTAGTTCAGTAAGCACTCACAAACTTTACTACATCATTTTTCCAGAATTACTGCACAACTACACAAACATGCAACTTAGAAGAAATTACATTCATAGGAATAATAGTTTTTATTTGTTGCTATTAACTGTTATTAATTAGTCCTTTTAATTTTATTATGTATTTAATACACAAATAACATTCAAAGTCCTTGGATATAAGGATGTTTAGTAAACAGAACAAAAAGTAATTGGAATTTGGATTTGTACAGGATCAAAGTTTAGTTATCAGTGACCTTTCATATGATTAACTTACAAATACAAAATTATTTAGTTTTCTAACAGAAATCTTAACTTTATTCTGAAATAATTTAATTTCAATTATATCATAGACTTCTGTTTGTTGGCTAGGAGTTGTTAGATTCCATTAAGACTGATCTTTAAGAATTCAACTTTGTATGAAGTCAGTTATTTTTAATATCTAATAAGTGATGAAATAACTTAGTAAAAAAACAAAAAAAAATTGTATTTTTATTTATAATATATAAAAACAGAACTCACACAAGAAATACTTTTAGTCTCCAAAATACAAATATATATCATTTGTTTTTTTTTTGTATTGCATTGTAAATTAAAAAATATTTTAATAAAATAGAGTTGTTAACTTTTTTATTGATACTTACACTCAACTGAAAATTTTATATCTGATATTTGCCCCAAATTGAAGCTTTTTGCAATAAAATGTTCAGTTTCAGGAAAGAAGTAAGCTATGAAAAACTAAATCATATAATTATATAAATGTATTATTGTATGTTTTAGATTATAATTATATAATTGTACAGTTATTGAGTTCACATTGGTTGAATTTAAACATACAATTATTTAATAGTAATTATTGCAAACACACAGTTATTAAATATTAACAATTGAAGGATAATAAATAATTACTGACTAAATATGAATTTTTCATAGTAAAAGAATTCTTGTGTGATCTGTACTTATATTTAGGGAAAAAAATTTTTATGAAATCTGAAAGGTGTTTAATGGCATTGCAGTTAGAAATGGAATGTGATAGTTACCTTTATTTGCTTCAATTATATCTTTATGTAAATTTAATGGAGACTGCAAAAAGAAAAATTATTAACATTACAAAATCTGACATAATTTGTTAAGTCAATAGTCAGCCAAGATCTAATGGTCTGAAATAATCTGGTGTTTAGAGATTTAATGACAAATGTTCATAATTAGCTTTTCTGATTAGCTTATTCAGTTTTTGTTTAACATGATTTTCAGTGCAGGATCCTTCTATATAAAATTGCATATTCAAAGTAAATGAAAAATTTGTTTACTTTTTAATGCTATAGTTAAGTACCTATACATTAATTTAATTTGGCAGAAAATAATGTGTACTTTGACAATACCATGACAATATTTTTTCTCAAAATCTTCATGTATATAATACTTTATATTATGTCATTCCAACATAATTCCAATACATTCAGTAAGAAATGGTGCCTGATGCTTCCTTCTAGTGACAAATTATTTAGTAATTAATTCAATAGAATTGCAGAGAGGTAGCCCAATGTAATCTGGTGGTTGTTTGGCTTTACAAATTTATTGGGTTTCATGTTTGTTTATGTACATTTAGTAAGTTCAACACTACCTCATTTATACCAATGCTGAACTGTCAAAAATATTTTACAATCTGCTTTTAAAAATTATAAATTCATAAATGAATTTCTTTTTACTGACAATGAAACTGACAACACTTCTTAAAAACTGAATATTCATCAGTTTTTAAATTTAAGAAAAGACATTAAAGATCTATTGATGTATGCTGATACATTTATATTTATATATCAAAAACCTTTTATTGTTATAATTTTATCTTAAGTTTAATATTATAAGCTTAAATTCTCTAATAGCAATATAAATTTATTTATTTATTATCCATATGTTTTATATTCATTAATTTATGTTATTCTATTTTGAAAAAGGCTTTAAACAAAAATTTTTAATGAAAACCAGTGTTTTATATTCCAAATGTTTTAATTTATTTCTAAGAATAGATCTTAATTTACTTTAACAGTTATTTTTCATGTTCATATTCAAAATTATACATTTTTATTGGGGAAAGAAAAGCAAAAGAAACAGTATTTTGCTTATAATATAAAATCTTTGCATCTTAATTATAATTCATTGATAGGTATTTAAATTTTGTATAAATAGTCTAGTAATATATTGAAGAAATTCATCTTATTTAAAATAAATATTACATGAATAGTTACATATGATTAAATTTATATAATAAAAAATACATTGCATGTTTCAAGTTGTAACTAATAATTTAAAATATCAGTTATAAAATTTAAGTAAAGAGATATTTAATTTTATGAATTTGTAACTAATGAGTTTGTAACTAATTAGTATAAATGACAATATTTGAATATATAAATTTTATTTAAGGAATGATCTGTACAACTAACTAAAAATACTCAGCCAATACCTCAAAAAATAAAATTTATAAGCATCTAATTAATTTAAATGTAAATATTATAATCTATGATATATCCAAATATTCAATATACAGTATATATCTTGTAAATAAATAAAACAGTAATTCATAATTTTTATATCAATTACTGTAATGAATTTGAATGTTAAATAAAATTATCATATATGTAAAGTAAATGCACTTTGTTTTCTTTCTTTTATTTAATTAAAACTTTAGTCATCCACAAAAAAAGACAGTTTTAAATATTGATTTTGCATTTTTAATGCAAAATCAATATTTAAAAACTCAAATTTCCTACATGAAAATTACCTTAGTCTAGTGTGGTTTCTATATAATATATAATAATAATGTCTTCCTAAATAGTTAGTACAGGTAGTCATCAACTTACAATTGATTGACTTTATTATCATGACCATCAACTGGTATGTCTGGAGACAAGGACATCGCCGGGGGGGGACAGCTGCCCTTTCCTAGAAATTCGAAAAAAATTATTTAAATGCTAAGTTTTAATTAAAATAATCTTCTTAAGCTTCTTGCAAGTTAAAAAAATGTTTTAATTAAGATATTTCTTTTTTGGTACATAGTAAATGATTAAAACTTTATGAATTGTTTTTATTTTACCTACATACAATTCATATCCTCTATCAATTTACATCATCTTGCCTCCCCGGCCCATTGGCTGGCGTCGTCCTTGTCTGGAGACAACTTGATTCAGCAACTTCCACATTTGGCATGCCCAGCTGAGAGTATGATAATTTTGCAATGATGATTGATGTTTGTTTTGTATAAAATTTTATTTTAGTTCTTACAAAGTTATGACAATAACATACATGCCAACTGTTTGCCTTATATAGCCTGCCCTCTGGAAATGTCCACTGTCCACTCTTATCAATTTCAAGTGTTTTTAATAATTTCCATGACTGTATTTTCTTTTAATATTCCTCATTTTTAAACAAAATCTACTTCCTGTCAAAAATATAATTTTCAAAATTATCAAAATACATTTTTGAATCATTATTTTATACAGTTTATAATGAAATTTCAAAGAAGTAAAATCATATTATACATAATTGGCTTGTGGCATTTTTAAAAGAATGGAATTTATAAAAAAAACCCATTAGTTTTTCATAATGTAGTATATTAATTTTTAAATATAGTCATACAGAGTAACACAGTACTGTAAACTAATGAAGAACTGAACAGATACAAAATAAGTTATGTACTGTATTTTATTAACATATTTCAATTCTTTCCAAATGGGGTTAACTCCAAACTCTTCACAGAAGTTGATATCAACTTCTGTGTGTCATAAAAGATACCTTTTAAGTACTTTACCAAGTAAAATTTGTGCAAAACTGTTTGACATTGATTTCATAAACAGAAAAATTAATGAGTTAAAAAGAATTAAAACAAGCACATTAGGAAAAAATATGTTTTGTAGATATTATAGTGATATTTATATTTTCAAGAACTAACTTTAAAGAAAAGAATTATCTGAATTTAATTTGATATAAAAGCATATGTTCTTTTAAATACAGTACTTGTCTATTAAAGCCTTATATGGTGTATCATGTCATGCATCCTACTGCAGTAATAGATGAAATATGCATTTCAAGGAATTAAAATCACATTAATTTAAATTTTATCAAAATGAAAAATACAAAAAAGAAACTTTTTGGAAACAGCAAAGTACTATGCTATTCAAAACTTCAAAATTAACAAAATGATTTTTCTAAACAGTACAAAGAATTAATTTGGTTGTTATTATCACATTAAGTATATTAATTAACATTCCTTGAGTTAAAGTTTATAGGAATATAACTTACTTTGGTACTTTTTATTAGTTGGAAATCATTATGGTTAATGTTACCTTAGGTAGCCAAGATGGCGGCTCATCTCTAATTCCAGCACGTTCTAATCTAACAGTTCCAAGGAAACAGTGGGATGCACGTTCTAATCTAACCTAACCTATTCTAATAAATTACCATAATTATTAGCAACCAAATTATTAGAATAGGTTAGGTTAGGTTAGGTTAGAACGTGTGTCCCACTGTTTCCTTGCTGGAATCAGAGATGAGCCACTATCTTGGCACCTAAGGTAAGATTAACCTAACAAACAATAAACATCATTTGAAAGTTTAAATAGTTAAGTTTTGTCTTATGAATTATCAGTACTTTTGTGAATTCTCAGATAGGTAGATTGATAGATAGAACAAATCTCAGTCCTCTGACTGAATATCATATCGAAACAGTTGTCTGTGTATCAAAATTATGTTTTTTCATGCTCTTAGGGTTAGGATTACAAAATGGTATTGGTAATCATTGCAGTCACTGAACAGCAGCTGATAATTGTTTTCACAAAGTTTGAAAATTGAGTTGAATGGTATCACATGATGATAAGTTATGTCAAAGTTTAAGAAAAAACCTGCACTACATAAAATATTTGATTATTTAAGATTATTAATTAAGTCCTGAGAAATATACTTTACAAACTAATTTAAATGTTAGATGAATGAATTTGTATATTCTTATAACAGTTACTAAAGAATCTAGAAAATCAAATTTTAATTATTTTGTAAAGTAAAATATATTTTTAATTTTAGTGTAAAAAATTTTTTTCAAACTATATGTAGCAAATATTTTTAAAATAATGACATTTAATCTATTTGATATATTATAATTTCAACATCAAGGATATTTGTTTTTTAATAGTTTTATTAGTTTAAAGACATTTCTTTACAATTTATTTAATTAATTATTTTCATCAATGAGTTTTTACGTTATTTATAAATTTTAAATATTTTTACCATCTTCAGATTCTGTTTTGAAAATATTTGTGAAATAAATTATTTTCTCTCATTTTAATCAATTCCTTTTTTAAGCTTCTTTTGTGTTACACAACAGACAAATTCCTATTCTTATATTGATTGTGTTCTTTTATTGTATCTTTGAGATATCCTAAATTTATACTTATATCTTTTTCTGCCTATTATTATTATTAACATTCTGCAATTACTTGTTAATCCTAATTTAATCAGTCATTTTATAACAACTGAAATAATTTCAATTTAATTCCTCTTATAAATACATAATTATGAAATATATTCTTGGTGTTATGCACAAATCTTTTAAAAATTAATAATTTTGTGGTCCCATGTTCTGGGAAGGACTTTGTCTTCAGAAAATTAATTAAACATAATTATCGCCATCGGACGAAAATTAACAAATTTTGTGTGTAATAATTCAGTTTCTAAAGATTATACAGTTATCAATAATATAGTTCCCAACTCTGTCTTTCAGGCTGAGAATGTGCCTTTGAGAATAGCTGTCAGCTTGTTAGCATGAGTGAGAAATTTTCTGCCTTTTTGAGATAACATAATGCTTTTAATTCTTTGTCTTTATAAACATGAGTTTACAGCTAATACTAAGAACTCCAAGTTTGTTTGTATGATGTTTTTTTAGAAATTTTCCACTCTAACGTTAACATTTTCTTTTAAATGAACAATGATGGATATATGAGAATTTCAATAGAAACTTTAAATTTCTGACTAAATTATGAAAAATTATTTTCTAAAAATTTCCATGAACAAAATTTTTTCTCAAAATATAGTAGATATGTGAGATTTTCCACTCATTGGTATGATATGAGAAAGCAGATTTGAGAGTCTGGCAACATTGAGATAAAACTCAATGTCGCCATCATATTGTTGATAGTATACCCAATATGCCCAGTGTTGATGACACCCAGATAGATGGTTGAATAGCCTATTATTCTGGGAAACCTGGGAACAAATTTGGAGACAGGACAATACACTCCAGGATTTTTTCAGGGGAGTGAAATAATTCTTAAAAATAAAACAATTCAGGGGAGGGAACAATTCTTCACCACTAGCTGCTCCTTTGCCTTTTTGTGCTCTCTGAGTGGTAAAGGGCCTAAAACCACAAATAAATAAAAAATTAGCTGCTCCAACAAAACATACCCAAACACCGTGTAAAAAAAATTAGCTGCTCCAACAAAACATACCCAAACACCGTGTAAAAAAAATTAGCTGCTCCATTGTGTGTTTAGCTGAACTCATGATAAGCTTAATTAAACCCCTCTTAGTGCTCACAGGGTGGAAAGAGGAAAAAATTCAATAATACTCATATTGTCAATTTCATGCTTTTGGCAGTAAATCTAGTGTTTTTCATTAGTTGTTTAATGCCCTGTTAGAATTTTGCTGTGTCTGAATTCTTCATATAATGCTTATTTTGTATAGTACAATGTTATTATTTCTCTGTATTATACTTTTTACCACTAGTACAGTAATAAAGTAATGTAATGTTCAGTGCCTTAGTACAATTAAAAAGATTGATCAAGGATATGCATTTTGTAATTTTGGGGTGGGTATGTCTGACAATGTTATGAAGCATTATGGACATGGGTGTGGATAGTAATTGAAAAGTATAAAAATAGCATTACATATATATTTTTTCTTTTTTAAGAAAAAATATATAAAAAACTGCACCATGCAGTTTTATATATATATATATTTATGATTTATAGCATTACATAATTTATGGATGATCTTGAGTATGATATTAGAGCACAGTTATATAATAAGTATTCAATATTGAAAATTTCACTATTAGTATGGCATGCATTATGGATAACCTTATGGGGATAACTTTAGAGATAACTTCATGGCCTACTTAACAAAGCAAAGCACTTTTCATAACAAAGTAACTATTGTATTTGTTTTTACGTGGTTATGCACTTTGATATTAAGTGATAAAAAATTTGGTTAACATATATTTTAGTTTAAAATACACAGCTGGCAAGATTTTGTGTATATAATATGCAAACCATATGACTCAGTTTAAGAATAATTTCAAAATAGCATATAGTCCACTGAATATAATTCAAACATTGGGAACAGCTATAGTTAGTCACTGCTTCCTCCTATATGACTGTTCTGATATAAAATTTATACACAAGATTGAAAATCAAAAGTTTTACTAAATTGAATTGTGTTTTTGAAGATTTTATAAAAAAATATATAGTATTAAAAATTTAAGCATAAATTCATCTAAATTATACACTGATATTGTTATGAAGTTGTGAAATTATTCAAATCATTCTACTTTCTAACTACAATGCATTTTATTTTTTAAAATGGTAAACTTGATGGATAAGGTACTAAACTTATTAATAAAGTCGAAAAGATAACTAAAGTTTTTATTACTGATGCAAATAATTTGAATTTTTAACAATAATATTGCCATATAATTTTACATTTTGAAATAAAGACAAATGACTTCTAGAAAGAAAGACCAATATTTTGATTCCTAATGATAAAGATTCAAATATCAAGTTAAAAACAAGAAGTATTAATTTAACACAATATAAACATTTTCAAAGTTTCTAAGCTTTATCTTCAAACACATTATTTTGAAATCAGGAAAAATTGTATAATCTAGTAGTATATTTATATCATAAAAACATTTTCAGCCATCTTAAATGGCTATCATTAGCTTCTAGAAGAAAATAACTGAAAAATATGCTTAGTATAAATATACTTCTGGATTATAAGCTTTTTGCTTTGATTTTATTTTTATTATTCAGTGTATTTTTCTGGTTTACATCATTTTGACTTTGTATGAAAAATGATTTAAACTCATTTGTACTCACTTTTAAACTTTATTTTTAATATTATTTGTGTTTAACGTGTTATAACAATGTTCAGGTACCCATGTGTAAATAAAGAATGAATTTTATTCAAAATTCAAATGATCTATTTCAAGATGAAACTTAAAAGCTTTGGAGATATTTGTTTCAAAGTAATATTTCTTTAGTTAAATAAAATGCCCAGAAACAAGTTCATTTTAACTAATTAAGTAACGTTATTTTTCTTATTATTTCTTAGTTATGTAATAAATTATTAAATGTTTTCTTTTATATTTACTTTTCACTTCTTATATCATCATATATATAGTGTATTTAAAATTTAATTTTAAAAGTATGAATTATTGTTTTATTTCTAATTATAATTTCTTCTTAAATTCTTATTGAAAATCATTTTTTTAAGGGTTTGAAAAATTTTAAATAATAAATATAGCATTAATTTCAAATTTAAGACCTTGTCTTCTACTCTATTGCTTTAATTAAGAAGTTATAATTTTTATTTAATGTAAATTATATTAATTAAATAAATTAGTTAATTAGTTAAAATGAATATTTAAATTTTTACATGACTATTTTATAAATAATTAATTTTATAATTCTTGTTCCATGTAGTAGAAAAATCATAAATGGATCGTATTGAAATTAGATTTGCACACTAAATTTTGAAAAATAATAGATGAAAATACAATTTTACACCATGTTTTAAAGTATTTCATAATAAGAAACTCCTAAATAGATGGAATGTAATAAAGAAATAGTAAGGAGGTAAGATTTATGGATATGTTTTTGATATAATAATTTTAGATTTTTTCATTTTATTAAGAACAAAAAATTTTTTTAGTTAAACATTTCGAAAGATAATCGCACTGTAAACAACAATGTTTTATTCAAATCAAACATTTTGAATAAAAATCACTGTTTACATAGTGATTATCTCTTTAGCAGTTATAAAAAGCAGCATTGGTGTCAAATTTAAATCACTTCTAATTTTATCATTTATAGAAAGTCTCAAAAATCGTTTTGGAATTCATTAATCTGAAAAAATATTGTTTAATCATGCTTAAATTGATCACTCGATTTTAAGTTTTAGAATCAATTAATTTATTCATAAATTTTTAATTACTAAACAAGAAGAAGAAAATTCAAATTACTATTCTTGTATGAAGATTTAAATTACTAAGTTATTGAGCAAAATTATAATAAACCAAGTCTTATCTTGAATATAGTCATTTCTTCACTTTATGCATTATACATTTATAATGTTTAAAATGAGACTTTTTATATATGTTAGTGCTTATCATTCTAGGATCTCAGAAGAAAAAAAAATTATCCATTTTTCAGAAATTCCTTTAAATATCCTACTATGTCTAGAATGTTTATATAGTTCTTAAAAATGGTTATTCAAAATTTATTTTTATGCTATGCTTCACTTCAATTGCAATAAAGAGAAAGAAGTGAGGTTTCAATAGCTTGTGCAGATTTATATAGTAGCTTATGGCAATAGATGGATAGATATGATAATGTGACCACAATGTTGGCATCTCTTTGATGCACTTGTCAGGATGACACCACTGTGTCTTTTTCAATAGACACAGAAGCCGTGATCGCTGTTTAGTTTCGTTAGAATTAGGTCACACGAGCAGTCTCATGCATAGGCAGTAGGATCTGGGATATGAGACAGCATGGCGAAAGTACTTGGATACAATTTAAACAAACCAATGTCTCATTTATTTGATATAAGATATACATTTTATCAGTAGCAAGACAAAATGACAAATATAAACTATGAATTCTTACATGTGAGAGAGAGAGAGAAAGTTTACATTAAATTGTGAGTCAACATAAATACCTGAGGTTATCAAGTTTCTACTTGTTGACTTGATTGTTTCGTTGCTTAGGTCAGTTAAAAAAGTTCTTGTCACTATAGTCTGTCCTTGAAATGCATAACAGTGGATGAGGAGTATTCATAGGCGAAGTATCCATTAGTGAAGCAGGTGAGAGTCTGGCATGACTAGACCATTGGAGAATTGGGCAATGACTGTTTGAACTGGCCATTAATTGTTATATTAGAGTGGCAGAATATGGACAGTAAGTTAAAAGGTTGCAGGAAAGTCTTTCTTTCAGTGCTGAGAACACATAAGAAGAAACACTTTCAGGTATAAAAGTTGATAGATATCATGGCCAATAAAATTGTATTGACAATATTTTGTCAATACAATATTTCTCTTATGTTTTGATTAAATTTCATTATTAAGTCTGTGTTCTCACAATATAATAGAAGAGAAAGTGGAAAGGAAAATAAAACTGAGAGAAAATATCAATATAAATAGAGAATAGAATCTATAGTCTATTTTGTTCACTGACAAAGGTAATATTTTACAAAAAATACTTGTAGAAAAACAGGAAACAAACATACCAATCACACTATACCTTACACACTTTTCAGCACCAGTTTAAACTGGTGCTGGAAAAGTGTGCAAGGTAGCATTTTCATTTTTATATACTTCTATAAAGCATATTTTAAAAAAAGTAAAAAAAGGCAAAAAAAAGGAAAGCAATGCTTTCAACACCAACATGCAAGTGGTCTAGTATAAAGTAGTAAAACTAGAGCTTTAAAAAAAATACATAAATAGCTTCAAACACCTAGATCCTGATTACATTTATACTGTTACAAGAATAATTAATAAATGATTAAACAACATACTGTAATCTGAAGGTAAGTGGTTAGCTGCCATCCTTACTGTTTAATCATACATTAATTAGCTTTAGGGATCATCCATGAATTACATATTGCTATTTTAGAGAATTAAGTTCAATAACACCAAAACAAATTTTTAAGGAATCCAACAGATCATTTTTTATTTCAGAATTAAACAGTTTTCAAGATACTATCTCCTATTATCAAATTCCATTGTTATAGATTAGAACAAAAAATTCTAAAATATAGGGTTTTAGAATTTCTTGATGAACTTCTCTTTATAACATTGAGTTGAAAGAATAGCTATTTTAATACTTTCATCTACCATCCCACACCCTTTGTAATGCTCTGAAGTACTGTTGCATACACCCTCTCCAAAATAATATATTGATAATACATATTCTCCATCAGCCCTCTTAATTGTATTAAGGAATAATACACAGCACAGGGTACATTGTTGCCATTTGATGTAAAAAGCTACTATTCAACAAACACATTTAACAAACAAACCAGTTGATTTAAAGACACTAATGTTACATAATAGCTAGTAAACACTCTCACCCCTTGTAATGTATTGTAACAATTACTTGAATACCCACCTACCCATATTTGCATTACATAATTTATGGACTATCCCTTATGACAAATATAACTTTGTTTTAATTGTTTGAATAATTACAAGTTTAATAATTTAATAAAATTTTGAATTGTTTTGAATATATCAAATGCTTCAAATACAATAAATTGGTAAAAGGACCTGCAAATGACAAACACTAACACATATATCTTATTTAAACAAAAGCAAAGAAAAATGAGAATACAGTCTGTTTGCTAATGGCATATAAATATGTTTTCATGCATTTATATTTTAGGATTATCAATATGGCACAATGAATTCATATTAACTTAAAATGTTTTTATGAATAGAACTAGGTATTTTTGTTTTTTTGATAAGTTCCTTTTATAAGTCAAATTGCATAATGTTATTGGTATTAAATGAATAATATTTGAAATATCATGCAATTTACATTACATGCAGAAAGAATTTAATAGATTTAGTATCTAATAAATTTATTGATTTTAAATGATAATTTAATCTTTAGATACCAGATTATAAGTCTAAATTTTCATGTAAAACCAATAATTGTAGGTAGTATTTTTAACAATGACTAATCTCACATCAACTTCATAAATTAAATTGTTTTCCTATAGTGGAAAATCTATAATTGCTTGATCTAGAAATCATCATCAGATTTAACACCATCGTATAATGCATTGACAAACCATTTCTGAATTTGTATTTCTTTAGATGTAGTCAGATTACAAAAATACAATAAATAAGATCATCAATATTTTTGAAAGAAATTAAGATTTAGACAAATCAGAATCTAGTTATTTATTATATATATATATATATAATAAATAACTAAGTTCTGATATATATATAAAGACATTGTATATAGTTTTGTTTTAATTTAGGATTATTTAATAGAATTTAAAAAAAAAGATATCACACATTAGTAATGTAATGATTTCAAAAAATTATAAATATTGTTGTATTAATAAATTAAAATGGAAAGAAAAAAATCTTTTTTAACAGAAAATCTACTGTTAGTTCAAAATTCTTCCATAGTTGGTATGCAATCATGTACACAAGCTCTTATTTAAAATTTATGGAACCAGACTCATTTTGAATTTTGCAACAATAATCAGGAGATTAAGAGACAGGAACTTATACTGAATAACTGTACAGTACTTTCTAAATTGCATCTAACATAAGCAATGCAATGAATATTATTTACAATATTTATTTATTGCATTGCTTATGTTTGGTGGGATAAAAATAGACTATAAAATTACAAATATATTTTCTGTTTCTAAGTAAAATATTTGGTTAAACATTAACAGCTGTACATACAGGGGTTGGACAAAATAATTCAAACATCCCCTGTTGTATACAATCAAATTGAACTCTTCCTGAAACATGAGCCATCCAAGTACTACCCTTTTTTTCATTTGTGTAGTTTATATCACTGATGATAAAATTTCATTACTTTTGCTGTTGAAAAACTATATGCCTGTCTTTGTAGTCAGACCTAACAAACTTCCAAAAGGGAATGATTATAGTGTGTCTAGTAGAGGCTTCTGTAACCCAAGTTGCTGAGTTGATGGGTGCAGCAAGATTTGCTGTTTTCTTGATCACATCTCAGTACATGAAGACAGGCTAAACATTTTCCAACAGAAGAAGCTGTTAAAGCTGCATGCAAGAAACAGAAGAACATTTCATAGAATTGTAACGAGAAAATACAAAACTACAGCAGCACACATTAGTGCAGAATTTGCTTCAAGTGAAAACCATCCAATGTGCACTGCATAAAGATAATATCAATGACATTGCTGCAATAGCCAATCCACAAAACATCATATAGTGTATGCAGTGGTGGAAAAAGTTCAAAACATGGACACTAGAGATATGGAAATGTGTTAGGGTTGGATGAACTAACTTTCACTGTGTTTCCCACTTCTGGTTGTGTTTATGTCTGGAGATCACAAGGTGAAGCTTACAACATTGACTGCCTTAAACCATTGTCAAGCATGGTGGAGGTTCCTATATAATTTGCGGCGTGACATAATTTAACTCATTGACTCCAATATTGGATGGCCTCAAAGGTAAAGAAACAGCATTGCATATTCTGAGTGACCAACCATACCATGATCCAAACTTCCAAATGATGATGCAATCTTTCCGGGCAACAGTGCTCCTATCCACACTGCTGGGTGTGTTTAGTCATGATTTGAGGAGCATGAAACTGAAGTTAAGATCGACCCTGGCCATTCCAATCACTGGACTTGAATATTATTGAGCCTGTATGGGGCATTCTTGAGAAAAAGTTAGAAACAGATTTCTATCACCTACTTCAATGAGAAAATAGCATCAGTATAAAATTGATATTAATGTTGTTCGTGATTTATATGTGTGCATTCCTTGATATCAATGTTGTCACCTTTTCAAAATTGTTGACCCAGACATTTTAAAATTAGGATGTTATATTTTAAAAAACTTAATTTTTTTATTTCTATTGTTAGTAGAAAATAAATATTTTTTATTAGAAGGTAAACATGTACATGATATATTATTAAAGTAATGAAATAATCCCATGTGACATATTCAAAAATAATTAATAACAGTCTGATGTCAATATTAATTGCAAAAGTAATACATAAAAGTAAGAATAATAATTAATAACACATATCAACACAACACGAGTCCCTGACTTGTTTGAATTTGAAACTACAAGGCATGCAGAGTGTCATTTTACAGCCAAGAACTGAATAATTCACATGCCAGTTTTAAACCAGTTGGGGACTTATGTTGAAACAAACCTAATATTTGCAAGTTAGAATTTTAAAAGTACATTTTCTATCACTCTTAGTCTAGGGATAAGTTTGGGTGGGAGTGTGAAGTTAAAGTCTTTAACCATTAAAATAAAATACTCGCAAATATTTTTATAAATTTATTTTGTTTCATCATAATTTCACAATTTCTACAAAAACCGGACAAATTAATAATTAATCCAGACTATGAATTTAAAAACTGGCCTGGTGGCAACACTACTTGATATATTTTAGCTGTATTATCTGCAAAAAGGGATCCTACTCCTTATTAATAAACAAAACTGATCTTTTTGTTAGTGTTCTAATTATTTTGTTCAACCCCTATATAAAAAGCAATAGATAACAGATATTCAAACAACAGTATCAGATTAACTATTGAACTGGAACTTAACTAATTAATTATACAGATATTACATATTTTGGACCAAAGATAGATAGTTATGCTACCATATTGTATTTAATTTAAAATAATTACAAATGAGTAAATTAATTTAGACTATTCTGGAAGAAAAGATTGAGCAGGAATCAAACATACAACTTCTACTTAACATGCAGATGCATTGCTACTAATATTACTTGGACTGCTGTTCAATCTTTGCTTCCAGACCAATTAATTTACAAGATATAATCACACAGATCACTTGTCAGGCTGACTGGACATAACTATATACCCAAGTTCCTCATGACACTCAACTAAATAAAGTTTTTACCCTGACATGATATAGAAAACCTAATAGAAAGCTTGAATTATACTAACAATTAAATAATAGAGACAGATTAAATTTATTAGATACAAACTGATAACACTCAAATAATCAAAGTAGCACTAACCTAGCAATATTTATACGTAATTAACGCCTTTATGATAATTTCTTCCTTTCTCACTTAAACAAGATCAGCATGACATCCAACCCTCGAATTCAAGCACTAACCTTTATCTTTAGTTGATATATTTAATTTTATTGAAGATGGCTTTATAAAGACCAAAAATGTTTTGAGGTTAACATATAGCAACTGAATATAAAGATCAGTGCTATTTTGAGATCCAGATTAATTATTGGGATAGAACTTGTTTAATTCACTTAGTCATCTGAGGTTGGTGCAGAAAGTAACCAGTAAAGTTATATCTGAAATTAATTGGTCTGGAAGAGAAGATTGGATATCAGTCTGAATTGCATGATTGGCAATATATCTACACAGTAAGCAGAAGTTGCAAGTTTGAGTTCCTCTCCAGATAGATCTGTTCTTCCAGAAATGTCTAAATTATTCATTTATTTTTAGTTACAAAAGTTAATAAAAAATATGGCAGCATAACTGCCTACTTTTAGTTATTACGTCCAAATTATGTAATATCTGTATAATTAATTTAACACATTCACTGCTGCTATAGAAACCAATTTCCTGTCAATATGCCATCAAACACATGCCAAAACATCTTAATATATCGTCAGTAAAGAACTTTAATTCAGTTTGTTTCAGAGAAATGTTTTAAAACTATAGTTAGATCTGCTTCAGTTCTATATGGTTTGATGTTCTACATTGGAATGTACAAAAGAATGATGATGAATTTAAAGTTTTAGAACAAACTTGAAAATTCAAAAACTGTCAGAGGAAATTATATTCAGAAATTACATGCTAAATTATACAATAATAATAGATACATGCATATATTGGTGATAAAATCAAATATTAATACAAAAATAATGAAAATGTCCATGAGTTGGATCAGAATTGTTGTAAAATATATTCCATGCATATGAGATGTTATTTTTGTTGCAGTATGTGGATGGCCTGATCTATGTCATGCTTCTACAGAATCGGTTTCAATAAATCTTCTGATTATTAGGGAAAATCTTTGCCTTGCAGGAAGATGGTGATTTGAGTATCTTTCTTGATATAATCTAGCAGCAGCCGACACACAACATTCAGCAACACCATAATAAAAAACTATATCTATGTGTACACTTTGTGGAAATTCTATTTTTATAAACAACTGACAATATGAATTAAATACCAAAAATTTTCCATTTAACTCTGATGAAATCGTTTCTAGATGAATCAGCAGTTAAGTAATTAGGCAAACAAATGTGCCTATTTAAGAAAATTATGCAGTTTTAAATATATTTATTTGAATCCAGAAAATGATTTTTAGAGTAATTAAATGGTGCTCTTTTACTTTGTTATTGGAACTTTTACATTACTTGTGCTTGTAAAAAAGTTTCGACATAGCTGATCTTGAAAATCATTTTCAATGTCAAATGTAATTACATTAACAAAATTAACACAACTTCAATACCTTTGGAATAAAAAATGTTTAAGGGACTTTTGACTCACTCTGTATAAAATAATAATAATAAAACCTACTGAATGTCAAGTCAATTTTTTCATCATGATTATAATATCTATGTTATGCTATTAAATAATTGATTTTCTTGTGTTTAAAGTTAAACATAGAACATTAGTAAGGATCAATAAATTTGAACCTCTATCTGATATAAAATTTTTGTAATAACTGTATCAGTGACAATCTTGGAAAAATGTACTCTTTCATTCTGAATTTTCAAGAAATTTTGATATCTATGGAGATACTCTTATGTCATAAATTTAAGCACTACATATACAACCAATATCCAGCAAGAAAATTTAAAAAAAACATGAAAATGTTTCTTTCATGTAGTTTTTTTAAATATTTTCTTGCTGGATATTGGTTATATGTGTAGTGCTTATTTACATATACCCAGTTTGAGTAGTTGAATTTAGACATAAAAGAAAAGTTAATTTCTAAAATTGTTTTCTTCATTTAAAATCATTTTAAAAAATCAATGTAGATGCTGTATTCATAAACTATGATTAATTAGGAATTAAGAATGAAACTCTTGCCTGACTGATTAATTCATAAGTTTATCATTTAATTTAATGTCTTCAAAATTCAAAGTCAATAAGTTTCTCTTTTGCTATGATGCTATAAATAAATATACTCTTGCTTACAAGCAAAGTAATATTTTATGAGAGGCAGTCAAGTCAAACTGGACTTTGTTTTACAGGTACCAGAAGGAATGCTAACTACTTGTGGTAGTAAGTTGAAAGTGTGCCCTACTACTAGCAGGTAGCATACCCTTTGCAGGTCAGTCACATGACAGTTATTCAAAATAGTGGATTGCTCTCATGGAACAGTTGTGATGAAGTTTTTTGTGAAAGAAGGTGTAAAACCCACAGATATTTACTAAAGACTTCAAGCACAGTATAGGGATGAGACACTCAGCCATAGTAAGACATTTGAAAAGTGTAAGTGTTTTAAAGGTGACCAGAGGTCAGTGAATGATAATCTTGACTGTGGTGGTTCCAAAGACACAGCAGGCATTCTTGTAGAACATCCAGCATGTGGAATGCCTGATCCTAGATAATTGACACACAACCTGTCACACAAGAGAGAAATCTTTCTTTGGGGATAGTGAACACAATCATTGCATGAGCTCATACTGCTCACTGTACTGTATAAATATTACATTTAGATTAAACTGGAAGAAAAGAATCGGCCCGAAGCGGGACTCGAACCTGCAACTCCCGCTTACCGTGCGGACTCGTTGCCAGTTACACTACCTGGACCTTTGGTCTGATCTCTTCCAGCATATATAAGACTAAAATATAACCATTGATGGTTATTGCAGTGCTGACTGGGGACACATATATGCTGGATATGTGGGCGCAGATAAGACTAAGATATAACCATCGTTGGTTACATCTTAAAATGTCAATTAGTCGAAATATGTCAGAAGCTCACCTTGATCTCTGTCTCGGGTCTTGCTTGTTTTATACTCTGAGGTGACATTACAATTACATTCTGAAACTACCCTCCCGTTTACATACTTAAACATCTAACAATATCTTGTCAAAAGTTTTATATATGCTGGAAGAGGAGATTGGACCGAAGGTCTGGGTAGCGTAACTGGGAACACATCCGCACGGTAAGTGGGAGTTGCGGATTTGAGTCCTGCTTCGGGCCAATTCTTTTCTCCCAGTTTAATCTAAATTAATTAATTAAATATTATAATTATTAATTTTAATAAGAGATAGTGCCTAATGCCTAACTATAGTGCCAAATTTGTTTCTAATCTATAATTATATATCCAAAATTTAGCTCATTTACGGCAGTTGTTGGTGTATTTGCTTAATTCATTAAACTTTGCAAAAGAATGTCCAGCCCTGCACATTGCTAATTTAATCTCATCCACAAGCAATGGGAGGACAGGTAAAAAAGCCCTATAGAATGGGATAACATATACAAAGTGAAAATCAAAACACTTTGAATTCTATGGCTCTCATAACTAACTTAGCTAAAATAGCCAAAAGAGGTGAGCCCCGAGGTGCACACTGTTTCTGCAAATAAATACTACCATTGAAACATAAATAGTTATTTTCAGTAACTAATGAAAGAGCCTGCCTTAAACCCAGTATTTGTAGTATGGAAATTTCATTCTCAATCAATAGACTGTTGGCAAGCATGACTGCCTCAAAATAGGGAACAGATGGATATCTGTTCCCTATTTTGACTATGTCTATTTTGTAACAAGACCAATGACCAATAACAAGACCATGTCTATTTTGTAAAAACAGTACAAATTTGGAGGAGTAGCTTCAATAATACTAGTTATAAGCGATTTTGCCTCAAGAGCAGAAAAAATGACAAGATTGGAGCTAGGAACTAACACAGTGATTTTCTTAGCAAGAGCCTTTTCTAAAAATTAGGTTGGATGGGAACATTTGTTCACCAAAGGACAAAGGAACCAAGCAGATTTGTGTGTCTTTACTTCAAAAAACAATCTGGGACATGCTACGTTGACTAGCGGGTCCAAGGATCCAGATAATGCTGACACAACTCCTGGCATAATAATATCCTTTTTTACTTTTCTCAAAACCACCAAAGTTTGATCTTCTGTTAGCAAAACTGATGCCAATTGTAGTGGGAAGTCATTAGCCCTACATAGGAAATTGTCATTTCTGCACAGCACAAACTTTTTGTCTTTGTCATCAATCAATCTGCATCAATGTTTCCATGCAACTCTCTCACACTTGATATGGGTTGCACTGTTCAACTTGCTAAAATCATAGGTCATGCAATTATGTGACAAAAACATACTAGTGACAAGATGGCTCCAGTGTTTACATTTTGTTTAAATTTTCTTTACATTCTTATCAATTATTTCTGTGTATATTAATTCTGTTAATTTTTGTTTGCCATTGCCATCGTATATCATGTTTAATTTATAATGGCATATAATTTTATATTTTTTATTTCTAAACAAAGATTTTATGTTCCATGCTTGTTCGTGAAGAGCAATTTGAAAACGTGTTCAATCTCTAGATTTATAGCATTCTATCTGCCATATTATCTGATGAAGACTGTTATATACTGTCGAAAGTATTGTAAAGTACTAAATAATAAATGACAAATAAAAGGACCGTTATCGTTTGCGAAACTATTGCTAGAAACTCACGACCATTAACCTAATGGGTACTTTACGCAGGTTTCGCGATTAGAAAGCCAGGCCTGGACTTTCGTGTGCTCCGAAAAAAAAAAAATTATAAACTAAAATCAATAAGGAACAAACAAGTTATAATATAAACTAGCAATTATCACTATGTACAAGTTAGTAAGAACCAAAACAATTTATTCAATTAAGAAACAATTCTCAAGACCCGACAAAACAAGATAACTTATCTCTTAATATCTACTAACTATTCCCCTTAGAATCTGACAAAGTCAATCAACCTACAACTATGATCCTATCTGTCACCTCAATACTAGGAACCTTTCTCTATCCAAATCTCCTTCGAATCCAAACCTCTTTCGGATCACCAAGACTTCTTCTTTATTTATCGCTCTGGAATTCACTTCACTTCGAAATTTGCCTTGATCGCTCTCACTCTATTGGAAGCTCATTTTTTGGAAGTTTATTTTGTCAGAAGCTCACCTCGATCTCTGTCTCGGGTCTTGCTTGTTTTATACTCTGAGGTGACGTTACAATTACATTCTGGAACTACCCCCTCATTTACATACTTAAACATCTAACAATATCTTTCCATCTTTCCCCTGGTCAGCTTGTTTCCCACAATTTTGCTAACTACTTTTACATTAAATTTTACCAGGCTTTTTACACATTTGAGATGTCTTTTTTATTAAGTTCTTTAGCAAGTTCTCTACGCTAGGTGCGTGTGGGCCCCCCTTTTTTGCGGAACTTCCTTTGAACTTCTGAGTCTAGGAGCGCAAATGCGCGTTAGTTTTCCTATGGCGCTTTGTCTAGTCGTTGAGTTGGTTCTTCTTCATTTCTTTCTTTTTTTTTTTTTTTGTTTTTTATTGCAGAAGGTGAGTAGGGAACCTATGTCCTAACTAAACATAAACCCCAAAAATAAAATATAATTAAAGAAAACAAAAAATAGAAACAAAAAATACAGCTCGGACTCAGTTCCTTACAGTATACATTACTTAAATGTATTTATTGGTAACACCAATAGACAGTTTTTAGATTTTTTTTCTTTTATTTTTAATAAGTGGCATCTCTTGTTGTTTTTCTCATCAAGAACTTCTATTCTAAAGCCACGCATTTTTGTTTGTGCTCATTTGTAAGAAATTTGGCACTCATATCAAACACAATTTTAGAACTTTAAACATTCTACAACAATATCATAGCCCACTTACAAGAAACTTGGGAGAATGTCACACCAAACTCAGAAATGATGAATCTTCTGTTTATCCATACTGCTTCATTTATTTGCTTGACCACATTGTACACGTATGTTCTCCAGTGGTGAAGTGTGGGTTTGAAACTAGACCAGTAAAGGACATGTTTTTTTCTTTTGGTAGCTTATTCTATCCTTTGGGCACTAAGATGGCATTTTTAGGCAATCCCATTATGGGTTTGGCCAGGCCCACAATGGGGTGGCCAGGAATATGTTCCTCAGAAGAAATTTATTTGAAATTGAGTAATAAAATAATTTAATTTTTAACAAATTGTAAAGATGTGCTGCATGGGAAGCAGTTCTTTCATTACTACCACCCCCCAGCACTGATGTTCTCCAAGAATTGAACTGTCTATACCAGTTTTTACTATTCCATTGTTCATGAGTTTGTTATTACACACATCACAAATTTGTCAATGAATTTCAAACAGTCAAACATCAAGAGAATTGATGTTTGACTGTTATAGAACTTATCTGGTGGAATTTTCTTATGTATTTTTGGATACAGTTGACAATGATTGAATTTTTGGATGAAATTGAATGCATCATTTGAATTCTTTAGATGTTTAGAGACAAGAATCTGATGACAAAAGCTGGCATATGTCATCTGCTTAGATTGTTTGCACACTCAGAACTTACTTTATGAAGGTGCTTTGCATTTCCTTGCCTGTAGAATTGTAGTTCTTATATTACAGCTTTAAAACAAATTAAATGAACTTTGTTTTTTATTTCAAAAATTGGGATTTATGGAAAGTCCACAAATGTTGAGATGATTGTAAGTCATTTGATCATATACAGAAGAATATCTATAATTTACATGATTAATTTTTTATATTTGAATACACCTAATTGAATAAAGTAATTAACAAAATGAAGGGATTAAATTTTTGTTTGATTTTCTAATTGATAATATACAGTTAAATTAATGAAAAATAAATTTCTTTGATGGATTTAATTCTAAAATGATAGTATACATAAATTCGAAACAACAATTACAAAATGTTTTCTTTTAAAGATCAAAGTCTATGATATTCTTTTGTCAATTTCACATTTTTAAAATACCTAATTTTATTATTATGATCCAATATATAATTATTATAGTTACACTTTTATAGTTATTAAATATTGATTGTTGTAAGAATTTTTACAGTTCAAAGATCATAGTTTTTTAGAATATTTATTTTTTCCTCAAAAGAATGATTCATGTCTAAAATACAGATATACCACCCTTGGTACCAAAGCTTTGCCAGATTATCCATTTTTCCAGACCAATCATGGTCATATATAATAATAATTTGTCAACACGTCTCTAACTCAATAATGGACTGTTAGAAACTTAAATAAATATTAAATGTAAATGAAATAAATAAATAAATGAACTCGTACATTCTTTTTATCATAAACAGTCAATCAACCAATACCGTAAATGTCACACAGCTTTTACACTGAAATACCATTGTTAAATGTAAGAAACTCTTAATTGCTTAAAATGTTTAAAACATTTTACATAAAACTAGTAAGTTTTCATCATAAATTTTTCCTTTTCTATTAGTTAATATTGGAATATTCAGAATATTATTTTAATACAGAAAATTAGATTAATTAATTTATCTAATGATTTCCAAGTTCTTTGTGAGATATATTCTGTTTTAATTTACAGAATGGCATTATAGTATTACTTACTCTAATTAAAAATGATCTAGATGATATTTCCATTTCTGTAATTTTTTATATAATTGTTTATTGAAATAAAATGAAATTAAATTTTTTTAAATTCTGGAAACATGAATAGATAATTTTTATATTACAAGAAAAAAAGGTAGTTATGATAGATATGTAGGAAATGAACTTATTTTATAATTCATTCTGTTCATCCTGCTATCAATGGGCACATTGCTAGTAAAGTGGCTTTAATACAGTTGGATAAGCAAAACCAATGACAGTCCATTTCAAATGAACATGCTCAATGTAAACATGATTGTAAGATATGCTAAAATTTTCAAGGTGGGTTGTTACTTGTTTAATCATCTTTATTTATATTTATTTGGTATTGATGTAACATTCATAAAAGTTTTTTTTTTTTTTTACATTTTAAAAAATTTCATTAATTCTTAACATTTATATTACCTTTTCCAATTGTTTTATGATTTTGAAATTGAGTATATATTATGGAAATTTTTCACATATAGTTTCATTGCTTTGTTTTTTATGTAGAATATATACACAGAATTCAAAGAAAAAATTATTTGTTAAATCTAAATAAAAAATACTACTCTATACAAAAAAATTTTAAATTGTATGGATGATTCTCCTTGTCAATCTTCTTGAATGCTTTTGATAAAGTGTGTGCTGTTCATAATTTGATTTTGTTTTAAGTCTTTCCTCCTACTAATCCCTCTTCTTTAATCTGGACTTGGCCAGATATGCAAAGTCTTAGATAAGGTAAAACAACATTTGATAATTGCATGTTGTCTCTGACCAGAGTACTGTATGAATTCCTCTTTAATTGTAGTCATCTGATAGGAATTTGCACATTCAGCAAAGGCTAGCTGTTGTCTTTGTACTTCTTAACTATTTGAATATTAATTTTTTTGCAAAAAATAGATGCAAGTAGTAATTGTAATTACTGTAATATTATAAAAATTAATATTCAAATTATATTAGAAACTAGAGAACCCAGCCACGCGTTGCTATGGCTCAAAATGTATCTATTATAAATGTATAACACTTTCCCCATGGGGGGATTTCAAAAAATCTTTTTTTAGTGTATATTCTGTTGACATACCCTATTAAAATGCAATCAAAAATGCAAAAAACTGCATGTAAAATAATATAAATAGAAGCTGAGTTCTTCACGGTAAACCTTAACCTATATTATATAATAACACCTGCGTATTTGAATGCAACATTGTATCAAAATTTCAAAGGAATCAATAAGAACAAATGAACATTACATTTTTATTTATATAGATAGATAGATCTACTTTAGTTCATCCAAATAATGCCTCACAGAAAAGCAACTTAGGTCGTCGTACTCGTGGAGTTAGTGCCATCTGATGGACATAAAAGCCTTAATCCTATCCCCCAGAGGGGAATTTCAACATCTATATTATATAAAAACATGCCCGTATTTGAATGCAATGTTGTGTGAAAATTTCAAAGGAATCAGTGAAGAACTTTTGGAGATTAGCTATTAGGAACAAACGAACATTACATTTTTATTTATATAGATTAAAATTCAGAACTGTAATTTCAATATCATAAAATTTATAATCATGTCATTTTTATAATCAATGAAGAGGCTAAGGAAAGATTTTTATCTGTTATAATGAATACATTAATTCTTGTTAAGGAAGTTCTTCAAGCATAAATTCAGTTCTAATGCTTTTGCTTTTGCTTTTCTAATGCTTGGAGCAAAATCTTTTAAAACTTGAATTTCTTTCTGGTTAGGTACTCTTCATCTAAATTCAACAAAAGAAATTTTTCTTGTTACTCTTGATAAGAGACATATAATCTGAAAATGCATCTAAGCTCAAAAACTTTTTTGTTCTGGGGAAAGCAGTTTTAATTAGATTTTCAAGTAATTCCATGCATCCTTTCATTTTTGTCTATTTGCATGATGAAATTTTTATTTGACATTTATCATGTAAGTTAATTTTTTCAATTACTCTACTCAACTTTATTTTTTGCATTTATATTTATTTTTAGATATATACAAAATAGAAAATAAATTTTATATCTAATCTTTTTATTTACTCCACTTTCATTTACTAAATTAACTACAAAATAATAAATAGAATAGCTTGATACAAAATAAATACTAAATTTTAAGATTGCTACAAAAATTAATATATTGCAGTTGATTTTCTTCATTGCATGATAAGTAAGAGTCAATATACTAATCCATTTTTAAAAATAATATGAGTATAGTCTCTCATGAAATTAAATATTTAGTAAATTAAGATGGCAAAATTTATTTAATTATAATGTTGCAGTAAAGTGATTAGAATGAACATTGTATTATTGAAATATCTGATACCATTATAATGTTTTTGTTTGAAGAATTATAAAGAGAAATTCTTGCAAAACCTCAATTTAATGGACTAATTCATGTTAGGGGTGTCTGTTAAAGCTGAAAGTCTATTATATAATAATGTAGGTTTTCCAAATGCATGTGTTAAAAATTGACAAATTAATTTGGAAAGTACACTTTAATTGTATTTAATTAAACAAATAGGCCTAAACAGTGTTCTTAAAAAGAAACTAAAATTTAAATTTCACAAAACAAAAAATAATTTCCTATTTATTTGTCTTGGGATGAAGATATTTGGAGACACTCACATTGTAGTGTGTATCTCCAAATATCGTGGTGATTCTTGAATTTGAAAAAAATAACATGTTAATTTAATTACATATAAAATTCATTTTAAAATTAACAGGGTGTGAATTTTCAGGCTGTGAAAATTAACATCCTGTTAATATCCTGCCCTTTGAACTTCTGCTACAGAACTTAGATTTTGTCAAAGTTTGTTAAATTGAGATTTTACTGAATTAAGATTACAATAGAAAAGTCTGACCCAATTAAACTATTTAAAGTAACTATTCTTTTTCTGAATGATGTCTAATAGATATATATTCCCTCACAAAAACAATGTAATTAGTGATGTAATAATTTTAATGTTTGCAATTTAACATGTATATTATATTGATATTTAGAAATTTATAAAAGAAATTTGGTAGACAAGTATATTAAATGTAGCTAATAAAGTTAAACTTAAATTTTCTTGTTATGTCATTCTATAATTATCCTGGAATAATATCAGTTCTGTAATATAAGAAACACAAATTAAATTACTAATATTAAATATTTGAACACCCTTTTTCTATAATGTTCAAGTCTTTAGTTTAGTTAGTTAATTATTAGAATGAGTTAATTGTGTCTATAAGTTTTTTCTTTAAATATTTTTGATTCATTTAATAAATTAAAAGAAAGCAAAGATAAACTGAAAAATTAGAATTTTGTATTTATCCCATTGTCTAACGTAGTTTCCCTACAATATTCAATAATTACTTTTACTTTCAGAAGATTCTGGATACTGGAAGATTTAAATTGATACATAATTATATAATTATGTTTTCGTTTGCTCACTCTTTAGCAAATACTATTATTTTGTTTTCTTGGGAATATAAAGAATAAAAATCATATAAAATAAAATCTGGAATGTCTTCAGAGTACATATAGAACTTGAAGGTTTGATAGGACATGAAAGATATTACATTCTGTATAATGATTAAGGGACATCTTGAAATGGCTACACACATTGATTATTCTGCTTATTAAGTATTTAGTTCAGGGGTTCCCAACCGGTGTTCCGTGGAACACTGGTGTTCTGTAAGCATCTCCCAAGTGTTCCGCAGATTTAGTTCAAATTAGAAAGTGTACAATCGTATTCGAGCCGCTGAATATCAAAAAATTAAAATCATAAAATTTTCATTAACTTAAATATATATGTACGACTCGTACTGTACTTATGGAGTGTACTACTGTTTCGAATAAGATAAAGGCAACGATAAAAACTGAATGAAATATGTAAAAAACATCAGGCACAAGTTTCCCATTAAAGTTATTTAGATATATTTTTTCCTGTCTTAGATTTGGCATTAATAATATGAGTAGAGATTTTGAATTATAACTGCTCAATTCTAATAAAATAACTGATGACAAGCTTATGTATTTCATATTAACTTCATATTTCATATTAAGCGTTCCGCTAAAGAAAATTGCTCACAAAAGTGTTCCGCATCCTAGAAAAGGTTGGGAACCACTGATTTAGTTCCTGTCATATAATTACAAAATTTCAGATCATTATTGATAATACTATACATAGTACTGTGGTTAATTAGTACTTGTCTGCTTAATTAATCAGAATTTTCATATGATTTATTTGATGCTATAAATTGCTATGCTGTGCAAAGTCAGCATGTTGTTTTTGACAGAATGAGGTCTTGAGGTCTTTTTTGGAACATTTTATCCAATAATAAATGAAGAAAGTAGGGTTAGATAAATAATAGAGAGAGAAGGGTTGACATTAATTTTATATGTACTGTACATGTATCCCTTGATTAACATGGTTAATTAATCCCTTGATCCGTGTATATTAAAACCACGTTAATCAAAATATTGTATCTATGTTAAGTAAATAGAGTTGGTAAAGACAAGTAAATTAAAACTTCTGCCATGTATATAAAGGGATTACTGCAAATAATTTCATATGTTAATCAAATCCCACGTTAAGCAAGGGATATCTGTACACGATCTTGTCTATATTTATAATCTAAATGCTATCTCTATGATTTTGGTTGGTTGATGTACATTCATTCTATCTTATATTGTTTCATATAAATATATAGCAGTAATAATTTGAAAATTAATTTAATTTTCAAATTATTACTATTTTTAAATTAAAAAATACAACTTTATTATCTTTGTTATATTTAATTATCATCATTATAAAGTAAATATTCAAATTGTTATAAACACCAGATTGATTTCCTACATTTATTACATGTAAAGAAAATTCTAATTTTTTTCAAAAATATTGATTAATAATAATATTTCTTACAGGTGGAGAAAAATCTCAAGAAAACATTCTTGACAAAGAAAAATCTAAAGGTATTGAATGCCCTGTATGCAAAAAGCAATTCAGTTACCAAAGTAACTTAGAAATTCATCTCAATAGACATTCTACATCTAAAGAAAACTGTCACTGTGAAGTTTGCGGCAAAGCATTTAAATGGAGAAGCAGCCTCAGATCACACATGAAAATGCACGAAGGTTCCTTTCCACACAGTTGTAATTTATGTTCTAAAAAATTTGCATATTTATGCCAACTAAAATTACATATAACAAAGAAACATTCAAATTATTCTTTACAAGTATTTTAAAAATTTATATCATCTGTTTATAAAAAAAAACTGTAGTAAAGAAATTTGTGTTGTTCAAAATATGTATAGATTTAATAAAAATTATTCCTATTTAAATTTATTTTTCTCATTATATTAAATTTATAATACTGTATATTTAAACTTTAAAATATTAATATATTATTTATTTATTCATTCTCTGTCTTTAGAGAGAAGAGAATATTTTAACTACATACAAGAATTATACATTTGTTTTTTTGATTATGACATAAAATAAAGTTTTAATACTTTTAAATAATTTTGTATTTACAAAATTGTATTGAACCAAATTCTTTGATTTTTCTCATGAAAAAATTTCATGAAATATATAATTAGAACTCTACTCAAATTATATCAAATTTCAATTCAAAATTCTATTATAAACAGAGCTGTGGAGTCGGCATATTTTTATACAACTCTAACTCCGACCAGGGGCAGACTTGTTAACAAAGTAAGCCCAAAAATTCTGACGTCATCACATGACCTCAGAATATTAGCATTAATAAATATAGTTCTAATAAAGATAGAACGTAGAAACTTTTTTATTCCAAAGCTAACATATTCTTTTAAGTAATGAATCAGTACAATAATTTTTACTTTTCTATTGTTATATATAACAGAGGAAAAGTGTAGCAATCATTCAAAAAATGATCCCACCACAAATTTTTGCATTTTTGGACTCAGGACACCTCGAAATGCCAAGATATGCAAAAGATTCGGTTTTTTTTTTCTGTATACACGAATGTTAGACTGTGTGGGAGGCACGATTTTGAATCGGAGTTGGATGGTTTAACACAGGAGTTATTAAGCTTGAAAATGGTTGAACTAAATCGGTTGGTACACATTCTAACATCCATTTGCACTTCTCTATGTTTTGAGGCTTCCCAAGTCCAAAAGAGTAAAAATCTGAGAAAGTAATTTTTTGACTGATTGTCATTCTTTTCCTTTGTTATAGGGCTATACTGTATAACACCGGGAAAGTAATAATGACAACGATTTTGATTATTTTTTAAAAAATACAAAATAAAACGATTTTAAAAAATTAATTAAAATTTGACACATCTACTGAATATATAAGTTCACATTTATTGACTTGTTTGATGATGGCATTGGTATTTGGTAAGCATCTATGAATAAAAATAGTTATTACATTCTTATACAAACAAATTAGTTTAATAAAAATGTTGTACAGTACATAATATACGAGTATATTGGGTAATATATAAGTATACAGATACATTAAACTAAGTCAAGAATGAGAAATTAACATTTAGACTGGTAAAAAAAGAGGTTGCTTATTTTGCCATGTTGATTGATTTATTATTTTTCATCTCTGTTATAAACTGAATTACTCCTTACAAAAAATAATCACTTCTATTAAGTCAGCATTCACTGAAGCTCTTCAATCATATTTAATAATTTTAAGAGCAGAAAATAAACACTCTACTGAAACTTGGTTGGTGACAATGCTGTGACACAATCAATGTTGTATTTTGGATAATGTCTGGATAGTGCAGTATTGCCATTTTAACATCCAAACTTGAAGAGTGGTCAATGTGATTTATTTTTTCTAGTGCATAATAAATATCATCTTCAAATTTTGTAAGATTTCCTTTGCTGTCTGTACTCATATTAGAACTCAAGCTTAATTTTGACGGTAGAGATGAGTTTTATAAAAAAAATAAATAATAAAAACTAGCAGATGAGCCAGATGTTGCTTGCGCAAAAAGTAACGATAACAAAAATTAAGATAGATAGATTATAGCTGATTTTACCTGTTTTCACTGGGTGCAGGAATTAAGTCCTCTCTCTTCCGAGACTAATTAGAGAATTTTTAGATGGGTCTAAAATTATGTTCGATTTTTTCACAAAAACGCAAAATACCGCATCTAAAATAGTATGGTAGAAACGGAGTTCTTCAGGGTAATCCTTAACCCTCTTCCTCTTCTCCCCGTGAAAGGACTTTCGAAAAATCTCTTCTTAGTGTACATTCTTATGATGTATCCCAGGGCTTCTTAAACTATGGATCGCAACCCCATTTGGGGTCACGAGATTTTAATGCAAAATATTGAAAATAATTTGTCAGAGTTTGAAAATGGCATGCTTTGTGTCGTAGGTTTTGTGAGTTGCACTTTGTGTCACTTCTGGTGCAGCGAGACAATGATTCAGCAGCACTGATTGTAGTGTGAACTAGTGTAGTGTTGCTTTTCAGTGTATTCAGTTGTCTCTGTTCCATTGTAACACAAGAGTGAACTGTGGTAGTACACCATTATTGTTTTTGCAAATTTGTATATATCTTCATTGTATTTCATATGTATATTGCAAAATATTTATATATCTTTATTTTATATTTGGGGGGGTGTCACGAAAAAAATCACAATCATAAATGGGGTCATGAATAAATAAAGTTTAAGAAGCCCTGATGTATCCTGTGTACCAAATTTCAACACTTAACCGTTTGAACTCTGAGCTTATCATTATTATTATTACAGTATTATTATTATTATTATTATTATTAACCCATCTTGATTATATTATAAGATTGTGAATGCTAATAATGAGTAAAATATTCATTAAGTCCGACCACACTGGAGATATGACACATGACCCCTTTATACACACGCTGCTGAGCCAAATTTTGTTTCTTAAACTTTACTCATTCTGAGATATTGTTTAATAGTTCAGAACAGAATAAAGACATTAAACAAATTAGACGCCAACATATGCGCGTGGAAGCGCAAATTTTTCCCTTTATTTGACATCTTTTGGATTCGAGAGATCTCAAACATATAGATTTGCAGAAAAACTCGGAGAGTCAAATGTGACACAATTCAAATACTTTTTCTTTTTTATATACATAACAAGTTGAGAAAGTAAAAAGGAGTCGAGTTGGGGGGATTTTTGACGACTCCAACTAAAATACCAAAACTCCACGACTCTGACTCCAACTTCGACTCCACAGCTCTGATTATAAAACAAACTCACCTAAATTTTTGATTGTATCTTAATTTATTTACTTTATCAAAGCAATTGTGAATTGAGATTTGTTAATTATTTTAGATTTTAAGAGTTATTTATATATTTTAATTTGATTTCTTTCCATGCCCATTATGAGTTTGGCCAGGCTAACCTGGGGTATAAGGAATGAGACTAAACATATTCAGGTTGACCAATAATTGAAAATTTCTGAACTGACCCAGGATCCTCAGTATAGTAGGCTGATATCTTTACTCATTCTTATAACATGTTAGATTCAAATACTAATTATAATTTAAATATTTGGTTGAATTATTTATTATTGTAGATATTATGAAGGAATAGAAATTGAATCTAAATCTAATATGAAATATTATTTCAGCTCAAATGAAGTTATAAATTTGCTGTGGTAATATTTTTGATTGTGTTTAGTCAGTTTCAGCTTTGAGCTCTATAAAATTGTGAATTTTACTCATATTTTTGCTAAATTTAATTTTTGATATAATATTTCTAAAATTTAGCTTTTTTTATGTAAGTATTTTATCTCTGTATTGTTTAATTTATCAAATCTTTTCAGCTGGCTTTATTGCCAAGAGAAGTTAACTTTTGGTTTTATTATTTCATTTAATACAAAAATAAAATGAAAGAAAAATTATATGAATGATTGTGATATATAAATAATACATAATTTTTAAAGCCAGGTTATTTTTAGACTAAAATTAATCTAATTTAATTGATTAAATATGGAATTTGGCTTAAATGTAGGCAGTTAATTTTAGTATAAGATAAAAGCTTAATAATTAGAAAATAAGTAGTTCTAAAAATTCTGGAAGAAAGATCAATACAAAGCAAAACTGAACTGCAAATTTTGCTACACATTACCAATTATATTACCTAATCTATGTCTAAGATTTGTTTAAGACCTGTTATAAGTCTTGCAAACTGGTGTATTAAATAAGTAAAAATAATTCTAGTCTCTTCCAGCAGAAATATTTTATTTATCAATTGTTTCATGGCTGGCTGAGCATTTTAATTTGATGTATTCATTTTCCTCATCTATTCTCACTTTATTTTTGAAGTAATTCTAAAATGTTGTAGTTTTTAAATTTTAAAATTGTATGAATTCTATATTCCACGTTTCAATTTGTTATTGGTTTAATCTTGACAATGGCTGTCCAGTCAACCAAAAACATTTGATAAATAAGATATTTCTGTTGGAAGAGACTAGACCAGTTTTCATTTATTATATAATAATGTTCAACTTTCTATATAACAGCTACTACAACAAATAAAAAATGCTGATATCAAATTAAAAAAGCTGATTTTGTATAATAATAAAATATACCCTACATTTCTCTATACTTTTACTACTTGGTATGCTTATGCTTATAATTATAAACCTAGTAGCTTTTTTTGCTGTCTGAAGACCTCTAACCACTTCTTAAACAAATATCATTAGGATATGATTATCTGTATGTTCCAGTACATCAATGTAGCCTGCTGCAATAGCTAGCAATTGTTGCGATGTTTGAGATCATACTCCTTCACACCTGAAACATGACTATGAGGTGACTTGAATCATGACTATGAGGTATTGTTACAACAATGGAGTTGTAACAATACCATAATCATGCTTAACACAAGCAATATTGCTGTATCTGAAAACAATGAGAATATCATACTTCATATACCATTTAGGCTATTTTTATAATTAAAATGATTGAAAATAAAATAATTACTATTTTATAATTTAAATGCTGTGCTTTCATTAACTTTAAACTGAAGAATATTGATGTCAGTCTTGATCCTTGCTTCAACTATCGGCTTTGTCAACAGTTTACTCAATAGAGTGAAAAAGAACATGAGCATCACTAACATTGTTACACATTATTGCATTGGAACATACTGTAATATAGCTAAATGGTCAAGGAGGCTGAAATGTTTACTTGCTTCTGAGAAGAATCAGGTTTCAGACTTCTCAATCCTTGAAATTTTTGAGATATATAGTCTGATTACATCAGGCCTCAATGCTTTCTACCTTCTGCAGATATGCTTGTGTTTGAATGTTTTATGAACATGTATAGTGTAATACTAACAAATTTATCAGAATCACAGGAAAAGCAAATATATATGAAAGTAGTGAGAGTTCGTGACATTTTCAGACTGTTTGCCTAAAAAGTAGATATTGGCATCCATGTAAACCATACAGGTTAGTTTAACATAGTTTGTGCCAACAAAAGGTTCATTAACAGGATCCTCACATTTACAAAAATTATTTTCTTGAATTTTATCATAAATATTTTTCATTAATAAATCCTTATTTGTAGTATATATACAATTTTAATGATTTCATAAAATATCATCTCAGTTATTAAGTTTAATCAATATTAACTTGATTCATATTATATTAATTTAAATTTTTAGTGAATAATACTTAAGTTTTAAACAATTTATATGAACTATTGAAAGTGAACATGTTGGGAAATCAGTTTTTCCAAAAAACTATATTGCTGCTGAGTTTTGGTACTTAACAGCATTATTTACATATCTGTTGTAAAGAAGTAGGAATATTTACATTACTTACAGGTAAAAGCACTTAACAATAAATCCACAGTAATTTTTAAATCAGTACTTAACTTTAGATCTAAATTTCTTAATATAGATGAAAAGTGACTTACACCACTTTCAACAGCTCATATAACTGCTTGGATAACTGAAGAAATTGACTGTATAATTTCTTTGTTTTAGTTTGATTTTGAAATACATTAGAAAACATTTCATAAATTTTCTGGTGAAAGCAATTTCTTACCATTTCTTATTACAATGAATACATTTGTTTTATATAATTTTTGTGATGAAGAGTGACAAAGAACCATTTTTCATCAATATAATGAACAATTTTAATTCAAGAAGTTAATATATTAATATAAATTTTAATGTTTGCAATTGTTTTATTTCCATCCTCACAATTACAATGAGAAATTCATAATTTCCAATAAAATGATTATTAAGAAAGCTTTTCAAATATAAATCCAATTTAAATTGCTTTTCTCAGAGGACAAATATCTTAGAAAATTTACTCTCTTAAATTGAACATCTGTTGATAAGAGTCAACAAGGTAAATGATCCTGTTGTTGATTGATGATGGGTACATATAGTCAAAACAAATTTTCTAAAATATTTTAGCTCCAAGAAAAGCAGTTTGAATTGGATTTACAAATTTTATTTCAGTTTAAATAGGTGCATATTGACATTTTAATTAAATTAGAACATGGTGTATGTGGATAAGTCACTGAATAGCAGCCAATTACATAGTCCATTTCATATGAAATGAAGCACATTACTTAGCTGTTTGTACCCACAAAAATGTGTACACAAAAATACTTTTTCATTTTGAATGATTTTTTATTGTAATTCTGAGGATAGAATTAAAGTTATTCTAAAAATGCTAAAACTCTATTAAGTTTTATTCTATAGAATTTAAAAATAGTTGCTTATTTCTTATATATTTTCTTACTTTAACAACCTTCTAATATAAATTCTCTTATTTAACAAAAATTATTTATACTATATTTAATTAAATTTCTATTTAAATTAAACTTGTTATTCAAATAAATATATGTACAGTACAAAATTAAAAATAACAAGTAATTATTTATTGTAACATGGTCACAATACCAGACTGCAATTTTTAATTTATTCAATTTAAAATATATGTTCTCCATCTGAAATTTGTAGTGTATTGCCCCTGTGCATCATACTTTTCCTGATAACAATAGTCATGCCAGTTATCTATGTCACTCCATTCAGGGGAACATTTTTGAATTGAATTCATGACTTCCCCTAAGCTTTCCATATCTAGTCTTGACTTTCATCTATCTAACACCGTTCTTGAGATTAAGACCGCAACAGTGGGAATTTATAAGTCTGCAGGTTTTTCAAATTGCAGCCCAATGACATTATTGATAAGAATAATAGAAAAAAAAATAGTTAACTAATTTTAGAAACTTTAAATTTCAGTTGATAGAGAAATTATGAACTAGTGAAATGCTAATTGTAATTAAAATTATTTCACAACTCCACAAAATACATATAATAAAAATGTTATTTAAACAGTTAAGATGACTTATTTAGTTGTAACTTCCATTTCTTTAGCACTTTCAGGTTCTGATAACCTAGTTACTCAAATACAAGAACAAAATGAAATTGAAACTGAATGTGATTTTAATAATTTATAATGTGAGATTGAGATCCTGAAAGATTGATTATTAGAACCTGAAAGCAATAGGGAAATGAATGTTGTGATTAAATAAATAACAGAAACTTCACTTGAGTATAGTGTGATTAAAGTTTTCATATATTTGAGATACAGTAAACCTCGAGAAAATTATTAAAAACTACTGGTCCCTAGCTAGAAACGTTTGGAAAGAACTTGGATATGTTCTTGAGATTTCAGATCCTTTAGCTAAGTTTGATTACTTGTTACAAAGTTATCTACAGTATTACATGCTAAAAATAATACACGAAAACAGGGACAACAACCAGAATGTATAGGTCTGCAATTTGAAAATGCAGACCTATACATTGAAAGTAGATATTTTTGAACTGAAATATCTACTTTCCTCGAATGTTTTTCATGAAGTTTAGAGGTAATCTAATTATAGTTTAGATTTATATGATTTTCAAGAGAGAAATGTAAATAAGAATTATCCTGATCTGGAAGGGTCTAAGTCAAATGAAAGGGATGGAAGGAGACATGTGGCTATCCCTCGGGAGTTGAATTACAGTAAGTAATAAAATTTGTAAAAAAAAAATAAAACAATAAAATGACTTATTTAAAAAGGTATATTTATATATAATTTTAAAAGTTGTTTAAAATTAAATATAAATATACCCTTTTAAATATATTTTAATCGATCTCATAAATTTACAAATTAACTTTTAATAAAATAATTTATGATAAAGATAGTATAAAAACGTTTTAAAATTGTAAAAAGCAAAAGTGTTGAAAGATCGAATCCAGTCTCCTTCCACCCCTTTAATCTGACGGAGACCTTTCCAGCTGGTGTTTGCTCTTTCGCTGCCCGGACTATAGGAAACTTTGAAGGATTTAAACTCGACGTTTTCTTTACTCAATTCAACTACAACAGAAAGCATATCTGATGTCGAGCAGAGCAAACAGAAAAGATGTATTCGATTTATATCAATCGCGCAAGTTAATATCACTCTAAATTGACTCCGAATTTTTGATTTTTATGCCATCGAGAGCACGATTTGACGTTTTGCTATGGAGTTGTTGAAAAAAGTTGAATAGATTTATTGCATTTAAGAATTTAATGTTTATGGATTTTGCGAATTGACGGATCCACAACATGCTATTTTACTGGCGTAATTCCCATTAGTGCTATTGTATTAATTAACAACTATAGACTAGTACTTGCATTGTAGCATTCAACCTGTATAACGAAATCTGTGTTTTATTCATCAGTATCCTAAACAATAATTTTTTTTTACGTTTTCGATATTTAAAAATGAGTAAAAAATAAAACTATTAAGAATTAAAATCATAAAATAGAATTATTCGATGCAAAAGTGGCATTGTTATTTTGGGGGTCTGCATATTATGGGTCTAAATGCGTTACTGATATTATATTATTCAAAATTACTAACAATAAATTAATATAATATAAAGCAGTCAAAATGCTTTATATTATATTAATTTATTGTTAGTAATTTTAGTAAAACTTCATTCTGTATAGACTGTTTTATATTATGTAATATAAGTGAAGACAGATTATTCTATGAAAGAAATAAAACATTTTTTTAATTGTTTTATTTCTATAATAGAAAGTAATGAAGTTTCTCACATAACTGAATGTGTAAGTATTTGTTCAATTAATGGTACAGATATTTTATTTTTAGATTTATACTGATCGATATATGATGTCAATTAATAGAAAATGATTCAATCCTTCCTGAGCTTTATTAGATCTGTAGGCAGAAACGAAGTTTCGCAGCCCTTTTATAGTCAATCAAGACAGATCTTACTAGAGTTTCATTTTCATCAAATGCAAATGTAATTATGTCCCTTAGTATAATTCTTTTCCAAGAATTCTTAAATTTACTCTCTCTTTCCATCTTATCTCCAATTCAGACACTATTTTCAGAAACTTGACATACGGAATACACGGGTATAATAATCATATTCTGATTTTGACACTAAGTAATATAGGATAGATGACTGACAAATATCCGAGACTTTAAGGCATCAGACTACTGCTCTGGTTTGGTTTTATTCGTTTACGGCAACGCGACACATGAGCAGTCTGCCTAGGGGATGCCTCCCGGGTGGTCTGTTATGGCAAACTGGCCTCTATTTAAGTGTTACTAACGTAAAGAAGAATCGCAAAACTCCACGTGGCCAGCCCGTTGGCAAGGTGCAAACCCACGACCAACTATCAGTATTCAGTGATTTTATCTACTCTGCCACTGGTGGGCAACTACTCTGGAAGATCGAGATCGAATCCGAGGCGCAGTCTTAGAAAGTTTTTATGGGCGGTCGGACTCCGCGCTCCTCACCCTGTTGCCCCATTGTGGGCCTGGCCCAATCCACGATGAGTATGTAAATAAACGGTCGTCATAGTACTCACAGGGCAGAAAGCCAAAAAGAAAGGGAAAAAAGTGAAAACGATTCAATATATGAAATAATTACGTAAATTCATATCAGAAGTCAATTGTAAATGAATGTCCTAAATTCAGTTTTATAAATTCAACATAAATTTACACATTTATATTGAACTTTTTTTGAAATTTTTATGAGCTTAATTTGGTCAATGTACCGAATGTTTAAAGAAATATCCATACTGATAGTTTCATCTAATCCTAAGATTATATTTTATAATAGAAAAAAATTATAACTATGCTTATTACAAATTACAGAATTTATCTTATACGATAAATTGTTGATTTTAATAAGCTTATTTCCTTAATATTTAGCGTTATTTCAAATTTTAGTACCAATATGGTTAACAAAGTGAGAGATTTTTAATATTTCTGTGTGAGGTTTAACGAGTTGTACGAGTCTAAATAAGTGACTTTTCTATATAAGTCAATTATATAGATATAACTGAGTCACACCTTTCTCTGTTATAATTATTTTCACATAAAGCATATTGTAGAAAAAAGAATACATTAAAATATCCTTATTTCGTCTTTTCTTCACTCTTCAGGAAATAACATTCTTATAGCGTAGTTGGCTTTTTTTTAATTAACGTTTTCGCATATTTGGCTGACGAGAAGCCTACAAGTAAAAATCGATCTTATTAAGAATGTTATTTCGTGAAGAGTGAAACGAAGACGAAACAAGGACATTTTTAATGTGTTGTCCTTACTACAAAATGTTTTATGTAAATTTATCATCATTACAATTTTACCAATAATTATTTTTAATTATGTCAGTCCTGCGAACACCAAAAGGATCACTTTTGGTATCTATCGTTAATTTGACTAGACTCACAGTAGGATTCTGTGTGTAAGGAATGGGGTCATACAAGCGCTAACAGAATCAGTTTTCATGATCATCGTGAATTCCACAATGGATAATTGTGTGTTAAGGGACAAAGCCTACATGTCCGAACCAAACATCTCCTGTTGTCTAAACCATTTCTGTCTTGTATGTCGAGCAATAAACAGTGTATAATTACGGTTAGAGAGTAATTTTAAAGCATTTTAGATTACTGAAAAAAATAGACTTTGATGATGCTCGAAATCAGATGAATATTACTTACTGATATGATTAGGAAATTAACAATACAATCGTTTGCTCTCTAATCCAATATGCTAATGAATTATAGATTGAATGTGCTAAATTTTTGATATATCTTGGTTAAACAATTTTACCTTTGTTGTAATCCGACATATATATAAGTTTTTCATGTTAAATATAAATAAAATTATATATTTTATATACGAACAGTACATATTTAATGAATTTTACTAGAACATTAAAAAAAGTCTTTTGACTTAATATATAATAAATAGCACTGAAATTAATGTCAGATGCATATTTTGTAATAACATGTTGAATTAATAAGAGTGATAATTTTTGAAATAAAATTTTTAAACGTATATTTAATATTTTAATTTTCTTTCAATTATTTGTTTTATAATTATATATTTCTTTGTTTTTATCAATTAGTAATAGATTTATGCTATTGAAATATACTTATTAAAAAATCAAAAAAGCATTAAAATCACATTAATTCTAATAACTAATTTTTCAAACTTAATCCTCGATTCTTTATTCCTGTGTTTTTTACTTTAATAATTTTTTAGCGTTTGGCTTTTAAAAGTACAAAATTATTTTGATTTATTACAATACAAGAATGCCCACATACATTACATATGGACATTCTTGTATTCTTATAATAATGGAATACAGTGAGACAATATAATGTTCCATGAACAACGTATTTCCTGTATATTTGACGAGACTAACTCATATATTTATTTAAATTACTTATTGATATAGTTTTGAATTAATTTTATGTAAATATGATAATGAATTAAAATATTTTTAAATATTCTAGACGATTCATCAGAATTATTGCAGAGTAACCAAAGAACAGAATATCTAAAATGTGACATATGCGAAATTACATTTGGATCTCAAAAAGGTTTAAATTTACATCTAAGACGAAGCCATCAACTGAAAGGAAAATATCGTTGCGAAATTTGTTATCATTCTTATAATCAAAAATGTAATTTGTACAGACATCGGAAAATTCACGAAACACGATACCCCAGAAAATCCTACATCAGTAAAATGCCTGTCTCGTCAGATTCAAATAATTGTGGATGAAATTACATAAATTAATTCGAGTTTTATTAAAAAATCATAATTATATTTTATATAAATATATTCTGTAACTTTGTGAAAAATAAATATATTTATCTTCATCCCGATATTATGGTTTTTATTTATTCGTATGTCTCAATGTTTTCTTTTGTGGATGTTACTCTGATGGTGTTTCTCTATCTTATCTGTTATGTGTTATTTTATATGGATTTTTCACAATTTAATGTAAAGACTAAATTGTTGAAGTTTCAGTTCATTTTAATCGAGAAAACATTTAGATCTCTACTTGAAACTGGGAATATTCTTTGATTAATAATCATATTCGTATTCACCATACAAATGTTGCATTTGTTTTATGTTATAATTTTACGTGATTTTTTTCATAATTTAACGTTAAAATTAAACTTGTTTGCGTGTGTGAGAGAGAGATTAACAGAATTTACTGAAAAATTTCTATTTGTACTTGAAACTATGAATATTTTCTTTGATTTGTACATTCATCATAAATAAGTTATTTTAAAATATACGTAATATTTCAATTAATACAAAGTATTAAAACCAGAACAACAATTATATATATATATATATATATATATATATATGTATGTATGTATAAAATATTACATTATTTTTTATATACAAATATTGCCATAACACTGTTGATTTGCGACCAAATAATATAATGTAAATTTCTAAGATATTCGGATTTCTTGTTGGATGTTAATGTGAAATTTTCTCTAAATTATATTAAAGAATCAAAATGGCTTCAATGTACATTATACCATATTCATTATTACAGCTAAATATATCAATTCTCTGTAATTTTTCTTGAAAAATATGTTGAAAATTGTTCATTTTTTAAGCCATTACAGAAAATTATACCTTCAAAATGCTTATTTATTGTGCTTCTCATTTCATACGTTAAAGTTTTAATATATTTTATAATATCAAATATTATACAGTCAATAATGCTGTTAAGAATAATTTTATAACAATTATACACATTACATTATATTTTTTAACTAATTTTTTTTAAGTTTTTAAAAATACGAGACAGTTATATACTTATTTTGGTTTTTTATTTTTCATATTTAATATTTTCTTATTAAAAATATCCTTTTTTATCATTTAATTAATAATTTATAAGGATATCTAAAGCATTTTGAACATTGATGTTTTCTATTTCTTTTTGTATGGCAATGGGGTCTGTTCTATTTAATATACTCATGTGGAAGATGTAGTTAATATAATTAGGCACGCTTTAAAAAATAGATCTATTGTTTTGTTGACCTTACGTGGTTTATAATATCCTTATAATCCAATTTATTTTCGTTTCTAATTAGGGGCTGTCTATTTATTACGTTCACAGTTAAGGGGAGAGGGTTGTAATAAGTATTGTGCATCATTGTTCACAATGTAGAAGTAGGGACCGAGGCATTGCAGCATTGTCTAGTGGACGTTTTGTACGGGTATTAGTGACATAGAATTAGTTTTTTAAGCCTACTTACTAGTAATATGAATAAACTTCTAGTTAGAAAATATTTGAAGAATTGTTTAAAGTTATTTCTTCAATATCAGGAGATCTGAATTATTGTACTGTACATCTAATAGGGAGATGATCAAAAGTGACTCAAAAATTGTAGCCGTGATTAATGCACGGTCCCTTATTGTTACTTCTATATAATTTAAACAGTTATTCGATTCTAGTTCTTCAAAATTAATGTGATTATGGAAAGTCTCGACTATACTTAAAATTTCATCTGCTGTTATTAAGTTTTATTATAATTTACATTATTAAATAATCATATACACATCTACAAAGGTAAACAATACACTTATTTTTGAAATCTTTATATCTACCTTACTGTTGTAAGTATTTTGGTTAGTTTAAGTTCAACAACAGACCCCACTGTAACACGATTTATCTGTCTATATGATATATTATTATACACAAAGAAATTATTATCTACTTAGTAACATTACATTGTTTTTTTCTTTAACGTACCGATATTTATTATATCTGTGTAAGTTTCTTGGTAAGATGAAAGTATAGAAAACGATTATTTAAAATATAAAAAATATCCGAATGAAACAGTCTATTTTTCAATTTTAATTTTATTTGTATTCATAATTTTCTTATCTATACGTGAAGAAAGAATAGAACAGCACCGTAACGAAACCGGATGTGATGCTATTATCCTTCTATCCCGGAAGATCGGAATAGGGGTCATTTTCATCACAAACAACCATAAAGACGAAAGTAATTAGAAAAGTGTGTAATAAATAGGCCCTATATATCTACTATCAAAATATATACAAATTACAACAAACTATTGAATAAAAATATACTGTAAATACTCGAAAGCGTCAATTAAATCTTTAGAGCAAGAGACAAATAAAGGTGGCACTTCCGGTTTGCGGAGTATGGAGTTAGTGTTGTATGATTAGCAAAATATTAATTACTGTGCCGTAGATAAAACTTTTATTCTGATTGGCTATGTGTTATGAGCATTTCCGTAACGAAAATTTCCCTAACTCTCGAACACAAGATATTCGCGTCAAAACGATCAAGAGGATTAATTTCTGAAGTCAACAGACTAGACTTAATACAATCGCGTGGGAAATCCAGGATCGCATCCTTTCGTAATATTAGAATTTTTTATTCATGATTTAGAACCAAAAGTTTGATCCTCTAGTTTCGCTCATTGAAACTGATTTATACCTGGAAAATCCTTTATGAGCTATAGTTTAAATCTGATTTAACGGTTATAATGTATGCTATAAATTAGAAATTTGTATAAAATTAAAGATATTATTTTAGATTTTTAGGAAAACTTTGAAATGTTTTTCATTCGAAGAGAAGTATTTTTTTGTTGAACTCAAATGTAAAAATCTATCGTACATAATACTATTTTAAATACTAAAATAAATAAATATATATAACTGTAATCAAAATAATTGAATTCTAACGGAATTTTTTGGATATTTCAGTCGAATCAATGGATTCTTCGAGATGTTTGGATCGGGCAGGAGAAACAACTGTAAAGTGTAGTATATGTGACATGTTATTCAAATCGAAACAGGGGTTGAATTTACATCTCAGACGAAGTCACCAGATTAAAGGAAAGTATCAGTGCGATATTTGTACACGTTCTTATAGTCAGAGATGTGATTTATATAGTCATAGAAAGATTCATGGTGGCATTTCTCATCATTCGTGTGCGGTTTGTTCCAAAAAATTCATTTATCTTTCTGCTCTCAGACGTCACTTACGAATGAAGCATTGAACAGTATTTCAGAAAGATTAAAAATAGTATTAAAAAAAGGAGAATCTATAATTCGGCTAATAATTTCATTTTCTAATAAGCAAATTTTATGATTAAACGAAATCATGAAAGTTAGGAAAGTTAGCAGTGATGAAGATTTAAAAAGTCCTAAAAAACTAAATTGATAATATAAAATCGATTTTAATATTTTTAATGAACAGAAGAGAAATATAATTGTAATTTAACTGTTTGTTAATAAATATTATTATGAATAAAAGTTTACGTGGAATTTATTTTTAGTAGCCCTTAATACTAATCAGAAATTAATGGACAAACGAATCTTTAAATATTTAAAAATATATAAGTACAATTTAAGTAAACTTTTATACGAAATTTGTATGTGTGATGAATAAAAGATGGATAAATAAATAAAATATTCTTTGAATATATATCCTACACATTGCAAAATGATAATTTCAAGTTGAGAATAAATTGAGTGATCGATTCAATTGATGTATAATGGATTTTCCGAATCGAAAAGTGCGCATCTTTGATTCTCAATTAGTAAGAATACAACTAGAGTGTATTATCATTATCATTTGGAGATTCTGAATGAAGTTGTATTTATATGATTATTTACATATATATACATGTAGAGATGGAGAACCATTATAATTACGAAGATCGAAACTAGTAGGCCTACATTTAAAAAACCGTTTTTTTCGAGTCCCAAAAATCGATCCCACTCGCTAATGGCTCAATATAATAATGAAATCTAGACGGCCGGATGGCCGAGCGGTCAAGGTGGCAGCCTACCGCTCTGGGGGACCCGGGATCGAATCCGAACGGGTCGAATAATCCCCAGGAATTTTTCGAGGGGTGGTCCGTTCGGATATGTCGGGCCCCGTCCCTCACCATCCGGTCGCCCCATTGTGGGCCTGGCCGAACCCATAATGAGCCTTCTAAAAGAGGCCCTCTTAGTGCCCACAGGGCGGAAAGAGTTAAAAAAAAAAAAAAAAAAAAAAAAAAACCTACTTTTCCACTTATTCCTGGTTACTTGAATATTCATTTCCGAATTTATTTGCATACGAGTCTCCTTCGAAATTCACTCATTCTCTTATTGACATATGATTAAATGGAATCTTTTTAAAGTTAAATTTATGTAAATCATGCATTGTGAAAGTGTTATAGTGACATTTCATGAAGTTTGTCAATATGGATATTGTAAGGACCCAGACGAGGTCCGAAATCGCAAAAATGCAGAATTCTGTTGTGAAAAAATAACGATAAATTATATGTAAGAGAGAGAGAAAAAAACAAACTCTTAATCAAAACAACATAACGAAAAATGTAAACGAGTCTCGGGATGACGTCAACGCGTGTTAAACGACCTGCTAATATTCTGTCCAAAGGTAGAACTTTGACACGCACTCATAAAGAGGTATAAGGTAGACACTAGTATTCAAAGAAAAAAAAAATGAACTTAGGAAAACAATTTCAGAAAAAAGGAAAAATTGGAGAGATAGAAAAATATCGCGTGATCGTTAGAATTCCAAAATGACATCAATTACAAACAACGGATTAAATTATGACTGCAGGTGTTGTGGCTCTATCAGCAATCTTGGAGCATAGTCGACAAAGGGTGTCAACTAGACACCTCGAATCGGACCTTTCCCGCGACCCGAGATGGTCTTGTTTTGCGCTTGAAAACAAAGGAGAGACCAATCGGGAAGCGAGGAAAGAGACGAGGGACCAATCCGCAAGGTGGATAGTACACGAGAAAAACGTATAAAAACTGGGACTTCAAGGTCAAAGAAGAGTTTTTTCGGAATGACGGACATGCCTCTTGTGGATTAAGACAGTGTGTGTAGTGTCGTCGCCCTGAACATCTAAGTGTATCACCACTCATCCCCATCGTCCAACAGCCCTTCTCGTCCGCCCGGGACTGGATAGATCAACCAGCCGAACTCTCTCGTTTCTGAAGATCGTTGAGATTTGGAACAATCTAACCGATGTAAGCATGCATTCGTCCAAATAAACGGTTTTCCGCATGTAAACACTTGTCATCATTTGCCTCCTTCGCAACCGCCCACATACTCGGGTTCCCTTAAGCTCATCCTGACGCGAGATATTTAAGCTCAGTCTACACCAGTCCAAATCTTATACTGGTGTCAGTGACGCGGGATTAATTGTATCCCCCCTTTAAAGTCGGCGAATCTTACAATATGGATGTCGGGAGAATATTGATATTAATGATTTGCATCTTTTTTATTTTCTTCCTTTTTAAATTAAGTTGAAGCATTAGTAACATAAGAAACGATTTATTGATTTTTGCGCTTATTTTTAAAATCCAATAAATTGAAATTTTTTCAAAGAAGATTCCTGGATTTCTGAATAATCATCTGTTTTCAACTGGGAATGGATTAAAATTCATATCGGGCTCCCGTGTGATTTTGGAATTTCAATCTGGAATTTAATTCAAAAGCTTTACTTTTCCTATTGCTATTCATCTTTACTCCTGACAATATACAAGAACGATTCAAACGACCCAGATAAAATACTTAAGTTTTTAAATACAAGAGGGTAAGCACCGGTAAAAAATGCGAATACACAGTTTACAAAAATTATACAAAAACGAAAAGAATCCTTCGCTCGTGAGTATAGGACAACCTAGGAATTTGAAGCTGTGATAAATAAATAAAAACCTCGTCTTATATGCGAGTAAATGCGGTATTTATTCCAATATACAAAGTCAAAATATTCAATAATATTACAATTAAATTATTTTACTTATCGATATGAACTGATACAAAAATAACAGTATTATTGATGATTGATTTTTAGTCGGTAGTTTTCTATCATTAATTAGATTAAACTTTTCTCGACACTGTAAAACTGCCATTTTGAGAAAGACATAGGTCCTAAAACACTTTTTTTCTTTTGCATTTCTCGACGTTTCAAAGTCTCCTGAATTCAAAAATGTAAAAATTTGAGGGAGGAACATTTTTGACAAATCGCCATACTTTCTAGTGTTGTCACCTTTTCAAAATTGCTGACACGGACAGGGATAGCAAATTTGAAAAGGTGGCAACATGCCTCGAACAGGTGATAATTATTTTTGAAATTCGTTTTGTGTCATCCAATCTTCATTAAATTTACAAATTTAATCCGGACCATGAACTTAAAAGCCGGCTTGTCCGGGTGAAAACCGGCCTGGTGGCAACACTCCCTCTTATATACAATAGCCGGAAAAGAAAAATGCACAACAGAACTGAGAATTACCTTTAGTGGAAAGTTATATTAAGGAAGGAAACTTGAAAAGACGTTTCATCGGAAGTACCCCGAGTCTTCTTCTCCAACAAATGTGTTCATAAACTTTTTAATGTTCTGTAGTCCATACGTAATGTTTTTAACAAAAGCAATGCCATTACGAACGAAACGTTATGGAAATACTTTAAAATACTTTAATGAATTTATTGAGAAAATATATTTTGCAGAACTTCTAAATTTTTATTTAGAAAATCATTGACCAATTTTTTAATACTAAAAACAAAAAGAAGAAAAACAATTATTCTCCGAAAAAGATAAAATGCGTGCATTTTAAAGTAACGAAGATTTTAAAATAATATCCATACATACAGAAAAAAAATCCGAATTTTTTTATAATATAAAGATATTTTTATTCTTTTCTTCATCTTAAAATAAACTTTTACATCACTGTTCACATTATTATCAACATTAAATCACTGTTTACATTATTATCAATTGATAATTCTTATTTCAAATACTGATTATTATATTATATTCAAGAAAATGGACTTCATTCTTTATTTTGTTGCATATCCAAAAACGTGATAGCTTACAATAAATGGAAATTTATCAATATATTTATAATATTGTGATACTGCTTCGAATCCCGCTCGTTCCATTTCTTTTCCAATGTCTCTAGTCAGGTGACAATTTCCTGTAAGTATCTTCCAAACTGGCTCGATTATTTTAGAAAAGATTACGGTAAAATTCGTCTCTGGAGGAATTTGATGGTCCAAATAATAATATCGGCTTCCCTAAATAAAAATAAATTTTTATTTCATAAAATTTTCGGAAAACTATTTATAAGATATAATAAGTAAATTATCACTTACCTTCATTAAAACTCTTTTCACCTCTTGTAAGACTTTCTGCATATTGTTAACACTACAAAGTACGTGAGTGGATACGACTACATCCACACTATCGTCTTCTATTTCCTTCATGTCTTCTGCTCCGGAACAAATAAACAGATCCAATTTTACATTTGGAAATTTGCTTTGATTCTCTTGAAAATATTTCTGAAAATTATTATTAGGTTCTACACAAATTAAGGAAGTATTCTCCGGATAATACTTGAAATTTGAGCCACCTCCTGCACCAATTTCCAAAATTTTGACTTTTCCCTCTCTTAATCTCTCCGGATTTTTTGATTTTATCAGCTTCAAATCGGCAAATAATTTATCTACATCCGAAACAATGTACTTTCCAAGTCTTGGTTTAAGGACTCTCTCTAAAAGGAAAACACCCCATTTGTCTTGAATTTTTTTAGATGTTTTCAAAACAATTATAAATAATACGAATGTCGTTATCAATAACAATGCAGCATTTCGAATTATGAAAAATATAAACGAAAGCATTTTTTAAATAGAGAACGTCGCAACAGCTGCCTTTCTCCACTTTATAGGTTATAATTAGCTTCAAAGGTTCGATTTTATTTTGCCTAGAATAAATGTAAACAGGAAGTTTATTTGAATATTCGATTATAAAGAACTTATTTTTATAAATTTAAAATATGATTGCATTTTTTTTAAAGTTTGATTATAGAATAAGATTTTAAACTAACTTAAATGTAACCTTATATATTTTTCGATTAAAATTAACTAAACTAAAATATTTACGACAACCTTGTCAAGTATCCTCGCAGACAAGTGATATCTCCGTCGTAATATACCGCACACACCGAACTGATAAATAGAATTGAAGAGCCATCTGTTGTCAAATATGGACGTTAATCTTTGCTATATGATTTACAAAAGAAGTTAATCATAAAACAGGATTTCGTAACCTTTTGTTGTGACTCACTTGTAAACACACTTTGTACGTCATAAAACTTTGAGTTTCTTACTTAGACAAATAAATATGTATTAAATTCGTTTTAATCTACACACTGCCAACGAACTAATGCTGAGAGGAGACCGTTACATTTAGGAAGTTGTAACAGATAAAACAATCTCTTGCTTAGACACTAATAGTGACTCTTACTCAACACTGATTCCAATTCAAGATCTGGTTTCACTTTCTTTCCTCATCTAATGACACGTGATCATCTTCCTCGTCTATCACTACTGAATGATGGCACATCCTAATAATCCTTCACGTGTATTTTGAATACATATGCATGTATACGCCTGAAAAATGATCGAATATACGCAGGCGCAAATTTTACTGTACGTGGATTTCTTAACAGATGTCACGTTTGTCCTCCCTTATCGATCCTTTAATATTTAACAACAAATATTTTTACACTAAAAATAGTAACGATTCGAAATTCATTTCTTTTACTACTTTTATCTTTACATCTAAATATGTCAACTGCACACAAGTCGCAAAATATTGTATTAGAATATATTAATAATAAAACTATATAAAAAGGTATAACACATAATATAGTCAAACTTCTATTTAGCGCTACCCAAAGTATTTCAAACAATAAGAATTATATTTTAATATTGAGGTCTCTGAAGATGTTCGAGTTAAGTGACTTGCAATGAAAAATAATACATACAGTATGTATATCTTAATTGTTCCTTCGCCGCCAATGGCCGAAGCGTCGACATACTACTCTGGGAGACCCAGGATCGAATTCGAGTAAGCACCCCAGAAATATTTCATGGGTGGTTTCGTCCTGACCATCATCATCCGTTACTTCAGATGTATTGGATTTATTGGTGTTTATAACATTGTTTGCATTCATTTTTCACACACAATTCAGAAATTTGCTCGGCATTGAAGTTAATCCGCACATGAAATACTGTCTGTATCGTAGTCGAACGCCTAAATACATCGTCTGTGTCCCATCGTTGTGACGCTGGTCAAATAAAAGAAAAATTATTTTAACTATTTTTCGGGAATGCGAGTCCGTTTATATTAAAATATTCACACAAACACCACATACATCTTATGAAAACATTTTCCTGATAATTATCAAATATATTCTGTTATAAATTTTGTTTGTACATTTCCAGATGTTCCAACATTAGTTTTTCGTAAAGGCCATTTTTCTAGGATACAGAAGTCTCTCCCGATTAGTGAGTGGATAGTCGTCGTCAGGGTGTCTCACTATAACCAATGAGCGTGCGTAGATTAACGTGGTGACACAACGCGAAAGTAAAATGGGATACTCGCTCGTGGACATAACGCAATTTCAATTCAATCGTATCAAGTAATTTATAACCCATATTAACACACTATTAAAGATTATTATAAAGGACTCAGATAATGCTTTCGCGCCCTTGTCGGAATTTACGATGACCAGGTAAATGTCGAAAGGTAAAACTAGGGCAATTTATCCCATTGTCCGAACGTCAACAGGTTTATCGCTCAGACATGTCCGGAACGGTGACACCCGGCTATCTCAACCTGGCACGGAAAACTTTAAATCTGAATCTGTTCATGTAATCTGCAAAACGTCAGCATCTTTTAATGACATAATTAAAAGAATTCGTTAATCTTGCTGATAGCTGCATCAAGTAGTTTAAGCTTGATATGGAAAGCATAATTGAGTTTCAATCCACTATTTTCCCCAATTTTTGTCCCATTGTAAATATTCGATTGTTCCTTTCTTTTTGGGAAGCCTGCCATTTGATCTAATGCAGTCTCTTGGATAGATAATATATAGTGCCATGATTTTAAAATAGTTTATCAGGAAACTCATGAATCTAGCTTTTTTTAATATTTCTAGATGTTTATTTTCCTTTAGTTCGTACATATTTGGTTATAAATTAATCCACTCTTTAAACAATAATACACAAACACCTAATTACTTGCTGAGCTTGCTTATATCTTTATTTTCAAACGTTTTCAACCTAGTTATTATAGGTCATCCTCAGGAAAAATTTATTCCATTTTCGCATTCGAATATATAGCCTTCGAATGCTCGTGATATTACAACGTTTCGAAATTTTCAAAAATTTTAACGGTTTAAATAATAACAAATTAAACCAACTACAAACACATTAAAAACATTACTAATTAACAAACATAAAATAAATAAATAAATAAATAAATATTGTATCAAAAGTAGATTAAACTCAGTTAAAGCTGCCATGTCCTTTCTACGGGTTTTTAAATCCCATTTCTTTTTCTATTACGTATTTCCATGCTGTTGGAAGATTATTTGCGTCTTTTGCATTTAAACATTTGTTTTCCACCTTACTTTTATATATTTCTACTTTCTCCATCCCTAATGCAATCGTCGGGGAATGGACTGCCTTTACTATTCTCGCTTCATCCCATTTTACGTTCGCTCCTTCCTCTTGTCCCATGATCGCCAAAATGGTGTTATTGTGCCCTTTTTTTACATCATATTTGTGTTCTTTTATACGTGTTGCCAAATTACGTCTAGTTACTCCAATATATTCTTTTGTTACCGCTAATTGCTCGTTCTCAAATGGAATCTTATAAACCCCCGCCTTATCCTGCATTCTCATTGCGTCCTTATCATTTCTAAGTAATCTGTATATGCTTGGTGCTCTTTTATAAATCATTTTTGTGCCTTTATATCTACATAACTCTTCTATCACCCCTTCCATTTTTCTGTCGTACGTGAACTTGCTGATCCGATCCTCTCTATTAAATCCTCTGTGTCTATGCTGTTTGTAACTCTTAAGTAACCCTTCTATTATGTTTGCTTTATAACCTAACTGCTTTGCCACTTTTTTAATTCTGTCAATCTCCTTAATTTGATCTCGTACATCTGTGCAGTATACGTACGCCCTTTTAATAAGCGCTTTAAACGCTGCCATCTTATATTTGAACGGATCATTAGACCACGCCGGTATATATAGGGGCGCAAGCGTGGGTTTTAAATATACTGAAGTTTGTATACCTCCCCTTTTAAACTTTATATTTATGTCCAGAAAATGGAGTTGCGTACGGCTTTTTTTGTTCCATTTTTAGCTTTAACCCATGCGGATTGTCATTCATAGCAATTAAAAAATCTCCAATCTTTCGTTCATCCTTCCAAATTATCAATACGTCATCCACATATCTCTTGTACATTACAATGTACTCCTCAAATGATCTTAGGATATCTTTTTCTAGTTGACGTACTACCAACTCGCATAGGAGTCCCGACATGGGACTTCCCATCGGGACACCTTTCTTTTGCTTGTATGTCACCCCACCAAATCCAAAAAACGATTGATAGCACATCAAATCCGCAAGTCCATTTAAGTCCTCAACATGCGCCGCCAACCCTGGATTATGCTCTATCAAAAATTCAGTAAGGGCATTGAAGCATGATGTTAGATTCACGGACGGGTACATGCTTTCATAATCCATTACCGTCCCCACCTCATCGTTCATTAAAGCCAAATCCTGCAAGTCCTTTACTACCTTATTCGGATCATTCGCTACATACATATTTTCCACCATCTCCTCATATATGTACTTTTTTAATCTCTTCTCCAGTATAAAGGTTGGTGCATTGCATTTTTCAACTACCGGCCGAATCTCCTTGCCCTCCTTATGTGTTTTCGCGAACGCAAATATTCGTGGCATTCGGGGGTTAGGATTATGCGATCTTTTTAAGAATGGCAGGTACGTTGAGAGTGGTGTTCTTTCAAGCCGCTTAACCTTGTTGTTCGTTGCCGTTACAATCTTTTCATCCACAATATTACATTCCGTCTTCCTAATATAATCCTTGATGGCTTCATTATACCTTTCTCTTTTCATAATTACCATTTGTTTAGTCTTATCCGCTTTTGTTAACACTAGCTGCTCTCTTGCCATCCATTCCTTTGTAAACTTCACATTTAATCTTTCTTTTCCCTTCATTTTTAGTTCCTCTTTCTTTTTTCTAAATGCCATTTTCCATCTGAAATAATCTCTTTCAACCTCGTTAAGGCCGGCCATCCCTCTTTCCAGCTCAGCTATTGCAGTTTCCCATTCGCTTTTGTCGCCAGGAACATAATTGGGCCCATTCTTTAACACCTTCTCTACCTCTTTTGGCACCTCAATCTGCTCCCATAGGATGTATGGCTTTATGTCTCGTTTTTGCCCTTTGGGAGCCTGTTTCTTTATAATCCATGTCATCTTTCTGCAATACTTCCTTTCCAAGGTATTTTTAACCCTTTCCGTAAGCTTTACTGTTCTACCATTGATCTCTTTTAACCATTCTGGATTTCTTTGGTATATTGTGTTTTCCAAATCAATGAACTCATTTAAAATTCCATATTTTTTGTTCTTTGTAAGTCTGATTGACCTACGTAAACATGCCTCTTGAAACCTCTTCCTTAACGTGTCGCATTCTAACGGTACTCTAATTCTGTGTATGGACATCGGAAATACCTTTTTATCCGCACATTCTTTAAGGAACCTCAATTTGCAGCCAGTTTTAACTAGTTTCAACGCAACCTTTCTGCATAACTTATACATGTTGGCCGGTGCCGCCATTGAAACAATCCTTACTTCCTCAGCAGATTTACTAACAATAATACACAAACACCTAATTACTTGCTGAGCTTGCTTATATCTTTATTTTCAAACGTTTTCAACCTAGTTATTATATGGTCATCCTCAGGGAAATAATAACAAAAAAGCCGTACGCAACTCCATTTTCTGGACATAAATATAAAGTTTAAAAGGGGAGGTATACAAACTTCAGTATATTTAAAACCCACGCTTGCGCCCCTATATATACCGGCGTGGTCTAATGATCCGTTCAAATATAAGATGGCAGCGTTTAAAGCGCTTATTAAAAGGGCGTACGTATACTGCACAGATGTACGAGATCAAATTAAGGAGATTGACAGAATTAAAAAAGTGGCAAAGCAGTTAGGTTATAAAGCAAACATAATAGAAGGGTTACTTAAGAGTTACAAACAGCATAGACACAGAGGATTTAATAGAGAGGATCGGATCAGCAAGTTCACGTACGACAGAAAAATGGAAGGGGTGATAGAAGAGTTATGTAGATATAAAGGCACAAAAATGATTTATAAAAGAGCACCAAGCATATACACATTACTTAGAAATGATAAGGACGCAATGAGAATGCAGGATAAGGCGGGGGTTTATAAGATTCCATTTGAGAACGAGCAATTAGCGGTAACAAAAGAATATATTGGAGTAACTAGACGTAATTTGGCAACACGTATAAAAGAACACAAATATGATGTAAAAAAAAGGGCACAATAACACCATTTTGGCGATCATGGGACAAGAGGAAGGAGCGAACGTAAAATGGGATGAAGCGAGAATAGTAAAGGCAGTCCATTCCCCGGCGATTGCATTAGGGATGGAGAAAGTAGAAATATATAAAAGTAAGGTGGAAAACAAATGTTTAAATGCAAAAGACGCAAATAATCTTCCAACAGCATGGAAATACGTAATAGAAAAAGAAATGGGATTTAAAAACCCGTAGAAAGGACATGGCAGCTTTAACTGATTTAATCTACTTTTGATACAATATTTATTTATTTATTTTATGTTTGTTAATTAGTAATGTTTTTAATGTGTTTGTAGTTGGTTTAATTTGTTATTATTTAAACCGTTAAAATTTTTGAAAATTTCGAAACGTTGTAATATCACGAGCATTCGAAGGCTATATATTCGAATGCGAAAATGGAATAAATTTTTCCTGAGGATGACCTATAATAACTAGGTTGAAAACGTTTGAAAATAAAGATATAAGCAAGCTCAGCAAGTAATTAGGTGTTTGTGTATTATTGTTGGTAAATCTGCTGAGGAAGTAAGGATCACTCTTTAAACATTAAAGTGTCGATTAGGTTATAACCATTCCTTTAAACACTCATCCAACTTAAGTATAGTTTGAACAGACCAAATTTAATTTTTAATGTTCTATTATAATAGGCCATCGAATTATAGTAGTCTCTCTCACTCAGTGACAATGAAATTATAGTACCTGGCTGTTAATTGCATTATAACAGGTGGCAAACCCTTTTGAGTCCACATGCCAAATGTTAAGCATACTTAGCTTTAGCCATTTATGTATGCCAGTTTTAACCTCAGAAAACATTTAAACAAATATGTTCTAAATAGAATAAATGTAAGAAAGCTGATTGAAAAAAGGATGATCAGGCAATAACTGAAAAAGATGGATGATAAAACAATCATATACATTAAGTGCCATAGGTTCACCACCCCTGCATTATAAACGAAATTATTATTGTTAGTGAACTGTTTAAAATTTTTCTCACAACTTGTAACTTGGCCAGTAATAAGCAATGCCTCAAACTACTAGTTTACATATAAAAAGTAAACTTTATATTATGTTGGTCATGAATGCTTTAAGAGGTTGTGCTTTTCTGAAACATACATTCACAAAAGCTGCAAAAAGCTTTCCCAACAATTAGTATTTGAATTTTTTCAATATAATATTTGCTTACTTTTAAAAATGTTTTTTCAACCATCATGTTTTTAATTAATAACATCAAAAACTAAATATTTGTAAATTCAATACTTTATTGAAAGTATGAAATAAGCTTATTACAATGAGAAACATTTCTTAGAATAACTAAGAAATTTTGGTACAGTTCATATACATCCAATTACATCTTAAGGGGAAAGCTCTTGGATCTTCAGATAACTGTACCCTGTAAGAAAAATACATTATAAAATTTTTGAAGATATTTTCAATCACCAATACAACTATTCTAATATAAATGCTATTTAAAATTGTATACAGTCAAACCTGTTTTTATGCGGGGGATAGGGACCGCATTAAAAAAAATCTCACGAAACTTCACGAATGGCTGTAAATGATAGTTTTCGCAACACCATTAAAAAAATAATTTTTTTTATGCGGTCAACAGGGACCGCATAAAAAAAGTCTCACATAGAAAATAACTCAAAACCGTACAAAATAGAATTTATTGACAACAGATGTCAGCACTTGACTGCATCGTCTGGTCTATCGTCTGTTTTACATATTTTTGTCCAGGTGGTGTTTTGTTGACTTAAAAAGTAAATTATTTCATTTTTCGCATATTCATGCAATAATATTACTATAATAAGTGCATTTATGCTATAATAAGTTTATTTAGCTATAATAAGTCAACGTGAGACATGACGAATCGCATGAGACTAGTCGCCAACTATACCGCACAAATTAAAAATTCGCATTAAAAAAATCGCACATAAAAAGAGCGCATAAAAACAGGTTTGACTGTACTAAATTATTTTCCTATGAATTATTGCTATTTTCTCTTAAGGCAAGTAATTAAACTCGTGAATAGTAACATCAACAGTAAAACAAATTACTTATGTTAGATCAAAACCTTTTTTTATCCAGAACAATTCATTCACTACTCAGGTTTAATTTTTCAATGTTTGCTAATCTGATGTAAAAAATAATTTACATGCAAATTATTCTCCCTTCCAGAAAATCAAATCAAATTAATCAGAAGACAGGTACAAGTAAACAGATACTATCACCATGAACGTTTTAAATATCATTGTATAACTGATTGCTTACTTTCTACTTTTCCTACGTTATATTCTATAACAGTGGAAAGTATGGTAATCATGTAAATTTTGATCCTTCTTTTCCCTGGATCGTATCAATATTTTGAACTAACACAAAAATGTAAAACTCTTACAAATTTCATATCAAGTATGAATCAGACTTAAAATTTAACATTACTGGCATTTACAATGCTTGTAGACTCATCCCTACTCTCAAAACTAAGACTTTTGCCCTTTTATATTATAATTTTTTTCCTATAAAATCTCATAACAGATAGCACAATTCACAATTTGAATGCCTTTCCAGATTTTCTTCTTTACGTATAGCCACAGAAAAATATATATTAAATATTTTTCTTTTATCATTGTAAAAAAGTAATCAACCTCCCATTGTTTATAAAAATGATAAATTTTCTCTCTGAAATATTCACTGTAAATAAAGGTTTATAAAAAGTTAACAAATACAGACTATCTTTCAAATACTGTTCAGAAGATTAATTATACCTGTTTTTCTGAATAGCTTAAAATATATTCATGTACTGTACATGCATACTTTATTTTCAAATGGGCAGTACAAAAAAATGCTAGAGTATCAATTATAATTACTACAACTAGCACACAACAGCGTTATAAAAATAAGAATTTTCAAAATATGCATTTTAGATCAGAAGTAGCAAACATTGCTGCAAGCTGATGAAAACTGCTTTGTAATAGACTTTTTCCCTATTTCTATTTTAGGTGAATAAATTGTAAGTATAACAAAGGTTTCATATCAGAAATAAAAATGTGATACTTATAACAAATCCTTAAAGAAAAAACATTATTTCTATCCTATCATTTCAACTCTTGAAGTAAATTGTGTCAAAAATATTCACATAAAGTTACAAGAAATAATTGTCCAATACTGAAGGATGAACATTATAGATGATTTTTGACAATGATGTAGTTACTTTCAATTAGGAATATTTTATTACTATTCATACTAGAGAATGAATAAAGAAAACAGTCTACAATGCAAGGATTTTAAATGATTAAAATAATTACATCTCTTAAAAATTAAATCTTAGCCAACAAATAAAACTACATAAAAGCAAGAAACAATTTGTTACCTTTTTCCTTCCTACTTAGACCTTTCCCTCATCTTCCTTCGCTTCCTCTTTAACCTCCTCATTCTCTTCTTTCTCCACTGTAATTAAAAAATTTTAAAACTATTTGTAAAATTACATTTAAAATATGAGACATTTTTCAAAAAGAGCAATTAGATGTAAGAATTGAAAGTTCACATTCAAAAAATTTCATTAAATTAGTCATTTTTGTTAAATCACCAAAATAAGATAATACCAAAGACAATCTACATTTTCCAACTTGTAATAAATTTTTACATAAGAATGATATGCAGTAGTGATTTCTGTAACAATTTGATACAAATGTAGTTTTAAGAGCAATGTGTCTTGTGATTACAATAAGTGGATCAAAACTAACAGCAATTCAAAAATTGATTTAAAAAAACTGGATACCACTTCTATCAGCAAATCATCATTTTTATTAAAAAGTATGGACAGAATATAAAGTAAATATATATTATATATCTTCATATGAAGAATCCATCATTAAAAGTGACATGATCACCACTGAACCAACCAGAGTACAATATCAGCACAAAAGCTACCTATGATTGATCTGTAACTTTTCATCGTAATACCCAAACAAACCAATATTTGTTGAAACAGCAAAGACAATCATCAGTGCTTATGATGCAATCAATGGTGCACTAGAAATATAAAGTGGAATATTCCATTAAAAAAAAAACATGGAACACAAAATTCTTTGGTAGATTGAGGATAATGCAGGCACAAGCAAACTGGATGTTGCAAGTAGCCTAATTTGAGTCACATCCTAACATGAAATGCTACAATAGTAGTTATAACTTTCATCAGAGTCAAGACATCGAATTCTCAAACTCGCTTTCTTTGCATGGATTTTACATGTTGATTTTGGAGCAGACTAATTTTTCAGCTCATGCTCTCGACATCTACAATGATAATTTCTATTTAATCTCAACTTACATATTACTGTGCATTCACTCATCTATGTAAGCATACATAAAAAATACAAAGCATGTAAACCCAGAAACCAAGAATTATTTTTTGCCATTTTTTGGATGTTCAGTGAGTGCTTTATTGAACCAACTCATCCATTCAGAAAGTGAATAGCCAGTTTCAACGAAACTTGTTTCCAACTGTACAGTACCCTTTGGTTCGATGAAGTTAGATAACTTGGAAAATCATGAAAATTCCATGATTGCTATGAACCCTGTCTTCAATATGCATAAATTCTTACATTTTCATGAAAAAAATGCCATGCCACAGATGTTCAAAGCATGAATAATTTGGATGTGTATTGTCCACGAGAATTTGAGTGGGATATATTTTCTGCATCCCTGACTCAATAAGCAAATTTATCAAGTATAGAAACATTTTTTATGATCATCGTAAATGATAACTTTATTTTTTGTCTCTGGTCCAAAAGTAGGCTATCGTCAAACACGTCTTGGTCCCAAGTTCAGATATATACTCAAAGTCCCAAATTCCATAGGGAGTAATCTATACAACTTCCTAGAATTGTATTAATATTGTTTTTATATTTTCTTCATTTGTAATACAAAAGTATTTAAAATGCTTCTTTACAGAAATGGATAGTTTCTGAAGTAACACCCTGCATTTATCTCAAATGTTCATAATAGCTGAAATGAGAATTTTGTAGTAAATGCTTGAATTTTCCAAATAAACATTTTTATCACAGTTCTAAGCTTGTTTTAGTTTTAGAGAACATTGAATTCAAATATTCACTACAAATATGAATCTTTCACAATACAATATTAAAACAGGAAAACAGCATTACCAACATTAACTAATTTATTCAAAGTATAAAATAAACAGTTAATACTAAAATATTATAAAATTTCCTTATTTATACATGAAGTTTTGTTAAATATAAAATTTTATTCTTTAAATTAAGAACAATGTTCGAAGACAAAAGAGCAATACGGAAACATTAACTTTTCTTCAAATAAATTAGGGATTATTTTAAAAAAAAGAAAAAAACTGATAAAAATTAATAATATATAAAAATATGCCGATATTCATTATTAGATGTACTCATTTTTAGTTCTTTTGACGAATACCTACCAACCATGGTTCCTAAGAATCATAACCCTAACAAACAAAAACTATATACAAAATAATCGTAATAACGTACCTTTGCTCTCATTATAAGCTTTTCAGATTACTTAAAACTTGTCTGCCACTTATTTAAATTAATTTGTATGCCTTAACTTTCTAAAACCAAAAGGATGATCTTGGATTAAAATCGCCACGCGGAAACACGACGACGTGCAACACACAAATGGCCGATCTTCTCAAAAGACAAGGACAGCAAAAGATGCAACGCCACCTATGGTATCGAGAAATCATTGAAATATTCTTTATACTCTAATTCTAATTCTAACTTTAAAATTATAGTTGTAATATATTAATATCTATGTATTTTACAGTAGTATAAATTTATTGATATTAAATTAATTAAAGCTTAAAGGTTAATTGCTTCTTTTTTTACTCTGCTAGTGATGAGCGATTCGGTGATTTTTGATATTGCGGTATCGGCGATCATTACTTTTTAACCAAAGTGACGTTCTCGGTGATCGTAATTAGTTTCACTGTCACAGAGTAAACCAGATTCAAAGTTTTATTTATGACACATGATCTGCATTCTGACAATCATATAAGTCTAAGGCCTTCGCGAACGAGATGAGCTACGGATTTTTTTCCCGGGCCCGGAGATAATTTATGAGCCAATAGTGATTCCAAACCTTATAAAATTAACATTATTTTTACAAAAAAATAAAATAAAATAAAATATTCAGGCAGAGCTAAAGGCAGAGCTCACTCTATCCATAAATATATAGTCCATAAGTTCCCAACCTTTTTTGGCCTACCGCCCCCTTTCGAAAAAAATAATTACTCACCACCTCCTTTTAAGGGAAAAAAAACACACACACATTCACTCCCGTTCTTGAAATCAATAATGTAACCCATAGTTTTCCAATTTTTTTTGGTTATATCCCACTTTTTCAAATAGTGATTCGATGGCGCCACTCGAAGGTAAAGTATACTATATTATATCAATATATTGAAAAACAAAGACAGATTTTTAAAATTACTTTATTAAAAGATATTAACAATATCATCGGCATATATTGGTGTATTGCTCAAAGTTTGATTAACAAATATATATTATTAAAAATAATTAATATAATTGTGAGTAATCGGGGAATGAGGCGCGAGGCTTAATTAACCCGTACGGTCACGCCACTGCCACTGCACAGCACTGTGACGGACGAGTCTGGACAAGGTGGTTTAAAACTAGGTCAACGATTTCCCACAGGCAAAAATTCACTGCACTGTGCCGGCACGTCACTGTTGTGTGTAAATGGACCTTAAGGCGACCGTGAGAGAGAGTTTACATAAAGTCAATAAACACGGGCAGCGAAGTAACGATGATGGTCCAGGCAGAAGACAGGAACAGGGTCCAGTAGGGGTTGGTGGGTTTTGAGTGCTCGTCCCGACTATCGGGGGTGATCCCCTTTTATGTGTTTTAGCGGGGGGATTTTCATGTGATATTTGATTTAATACATCGGAGTTCGAGCTGTGTCCGGGTCCGATACGGGACGTCGCGGACCGGACGGTTTGCTCAGATAATTGTGAAAGCTTTACTGTCCTTAATTTGAATATTATTGTTAATTGTCTACTTGGACTTTACTTATTAATAGGACTTTATACTGGTGTTTAAAGATTGGCACAGTAATGAGAGTTAGTTCAGGAAAAAACAAAATTTCTTTATTATATCACCTGTAGTAATAATTTCTTACTACAGGGTACGGGTGTAGAAATTATTACTACAGGTGATATAATAAAGAAATTTTGTTTTTTCCTGAACTAACTCTCATTATTGTGCCAATCTTTAAACACCAGTATAAAGTCCTATTAATAAGTAAAGTCCAAGTAGACAATTAACAATAATAGGTTTGCTCAGATTATTGATACTTTCCCTCGGTGTTACGACTCTCCTTTCCTCATAAATTTATTCAATTTGATAGGTTTCCATCATTAATAAGCATGTTTGCTCTGTGGTTTCAAATAAGTCACAACATTCTACGGATTGTTGATGCGAACGGCTAGGTGATCGATATCGACGCTCGTGACACCCTCATAAATAATTATGAGGGTGTCACGAGCGGGCGAGGAGAGAAAAAAAAAGGAAAGGTTTCCCGTTTCTGGTGGTTGACGATTAACTAAATAATTAACATGATCTTGCTTCTCTAATTAACTGAAAAGCAGATCAGGAGGGAAGTGGAAATGAAAAATAAGGGGGGTCGAATTCTCACATTGTTGTTTGGTAAAGTAGATTCATCGAGCTGTGAAGAAAACTCGGTAGTCTTCAAAAAATCAGTTAGTGAACTCTCCACATTTTCGGACGTTTCGTCGATTCGTTTCTTGTTTAATGGGATTTTCTTAATAATATCAGACGGTGATTTGTGCAAAACCTCACCCACAACTGCCAGTTGTGGTGAGGTTTTGCACAAATCACCGTCTGATATTATTAAGAAAATCCAAATGCACAAATCAAAAGCGAGGAAATGTTGTAAGAGGCGCGTAACCCATCATCGTCTTGTTTTGATGCCGCCGAAAACATACTAGCTAAAGTTGGACGTCTCGAATGTTATTCTTTGACCATTTGAAAGTAAGATAAATTTTTATCTTTTCTGTCAGGATGTATTTTCGTCAAATACACTGGCGTGCCGTCATTGGAAGCGGTGGAAGCGTCGCTTCTCTTGTATTTTCTAAAATATAAATTCATATTGGCGATTATTTTCATATTTTAACGTACTTTGAATTAATCAAAATTAATATTTTATTATAACTGCATTATGTATCTTATTACAAATTTTGGTTAATGTTACCTATGGTTCCAAGATGGCGGTGCTTCCGGTAATCTCCAATCCGGGTGTCTTGAGGTAACAGCGGTAGAGAGAGCTATCATGTATTTGACTGACGTAATACGTAATGACGTTTAACGGGATATAAAAAATGAATGTGAACGATTATGCAAATTTGTAAAATATGACGTCGTAGACGGTAGTTTTTCGTGAAAATATGCAAATTAACCAGTAGGTAGACGATACTGGCAGTGTTGCGTTGTATCTATAGTGGAATATTTGATTTCTATTTTTTACAATAGTTTTTCCGAAAAAGTTGAAAAGGTAAATATGTTGTGCCTAAACGATAGTATTTGTGAATTCGATATAAATAACGGTTAATTTTATCTTAGTTTATTATGTTTTCGGAGACAAGTGATCTCCGAACAAAATAGTGCTAAACGCGCAGTCTCCAGACCGATCCAAGATGGCGACCGGAAGCGCCGCCATCTTGGAACCATAGGTAACATTAACCGAAATTTCTATACTACATGAAAAATAAAACGATAAGATTGCTATTGTATATTCGAATATCAGTGGCGGAATGGAAGCGCTGTATTGGCGAAACCAGGCCAGCTTCCACGGCAAAAATAACTGAATGGTGTAAAGAAGCCAGATTATAGGCATTGGCGCATGCACTTTACAGAGTACCAACCTCACCCGGTTTAGCTGGTGGAAGCTACACACCAAAATATCGTATAACGCTTCCAACGATTCTATCCCTTAGCCACTGGTAGGGAGCTATCTGTGAGATAAGCAGGGGTTAATTCCTTCTGATCACTTAATCTGCACGGGCTTGTAAAGCCTGATCTCGGAGTCGTTGGATGGCTTAGGAGGGCAAAAAAGTGAGTGGGGAGTGCGTCGGTACGTAGACAGGAGTCTTTCCGGAAAAAAAAATCGACAGGTTAACAATAAAACATTTATTGGTTAGCTAAGGTTACTAGAAACATCCAATACACCTTATTGCTGAGAACAAACATTTATTACTTAAAACTAACGTTTTCGGCCCAATTTATGGGCCATCTTCAGGTTACAGTTGTTCGACTCTAATACAAAATCGAACACGTTCAAAATTAAACCAAATTAGAGCATACGTTTAAATTAAACCAATAGAACAAGCATACCACAAAATAATAAATAACAAAAATCAAAATAACACGAAAAATGCAAATGAAAATAAAAATAAAAATAAAATACTGTGACTGGCCGTAAATCCTAAGGAACCATTCCTTATGCATTAACCCAGAAACCTACTGAGTCACGGCAGATGCATTATTACGTGTGTTACGTCTTACTATGTATTTCCAGGATGACGGTAACCCCCGTCGCATCCTTATAATTTAAACATCTGTCAGCCAAACTCGCTCTGTAGATTTCGCATTTCTCAGTTATGGATGACAGCGTTGGCGAGCGTACTTTTGCAAGAATTTTGGCATCCTCCCATTCAACCACTGAACCATCCGCTTGCGCCATTTTGGATAATGCTGTTGCGCACCTGTTTTTTGCGACATCGTACCGGTGCTCCTTTATCCTCACTCCAAGGTTTCTATTAGTGACACCTACGTAGTCCTTATCGATTCCCAACTGGTCATTTTTGTAGGGAATTGCATATATTCCTGCCTGCTCCTTATCATCAATTATTTCTTTGTCATTTCTAATCAACCTATACACTGTGGGGGCCCTTTTGCATATTATACTGGCGTTTTTGTGCCTCGCTATTTGCTTCATAATCGCGAAGAGACATTTATTATACGTAAATTTTGTGAAGTTACCCCCAGCCTCCGGTTTCTTCTTAGAGTTGCTCCTAGGTTTTACGTACGCCGCTATTAAACGCTCTATAGTTCTTGTTCCAAACCCTAACTCTTTTGCTACGTTTTTGATTCTACCCAGCTCATTCATCGTGTCCATTATATTTGAGCAATACAAAAACGCTCTTCTGATTAGGGCCCTAAATGCGGATAATTTATAAACCGTTGGGTCATTGGAATTTGCCGGAATATACATCGGATCATGTGTGGGCTTGATGTACACCTTCGTGCATAAAGCTCCATTCTTAAATTCAATGCCCACGTCCAAGAAGTGTAGCTCCTTGTTACTAACTTGCTCAAGGTTAAGCTTTAAGCCATGTTGGTTAGAGTTCACTTGGTCTAAGAATCGTTGTATCATTGCGTCATTCTTCCAAATAATTAGAACATCGTCTACATATCTTTTGTACATGATTATGTATTCATTATAGTTGAAAAGTGTCATGCGTTCCATCCTTCTCACCACCAACTCACAGAGCGGGCCAGACATCGGGCTGCCCATTGGGACCCCTCTTAACTGCTTATAAACTTTACCTTGGAAACTGAAAAATGACTGAAAGCATATTAGATCAATCATTATCTCTAAATCTTTTCTATGCTCGTACGCTTTCGGGTGCAACCCACATAACAGGTTCACTAACTCCTCAAAACATGAGGTAAGATTTATTGATGGAAACATACTCTCGAAATCCATAACCGTCCCAATCTCATTGTCCATTAACGATATATCTTGCAGGTTATTAACCAAACTAAACGGGTCCTTTGCGACAAATTGGTAGTCTTCAATTAGTAGTGTTAAATGCCTATGCATACGTTTTTCCAGAATGTAGGTTGGTCCTTTACCTTTCTCTACAACCGGTCTGATCTCTTTACTGCTTTTATGTATTTTTGCGAACCCAAACAACCTAGGTACACCTGGGCAGGTAATGTGGGCCCCTTTTAGGAAAGGGAATAACGATGCTATGGGCGATTTTTCCAATTTTCTTAGTTTTCTGTCAATTCTTTCAACAATACTTCGGTCTACCTCTTCACACTCCGTTTTTCTTATATAGTCATCCAGGGCTTCATTATACCTTTGTTTCTTCATTAAGACCAAATGGTAATTATGTTCCGCACAACAATAGGAACTGGAGAGGCGTAGTAGCGGAAGTAGAAAGAGGAATTGTAGGTATGTGTGAAGTGGATAAGGACTATTACAGATGGAAAACGGCATTCAAAACTGAAAAATGCTCCAGGAGGCAGGATAAAGAATTGTCCTTTAACCAGGCTAGAAGATGGTTGAATGCTAACGATGTAGTGGTCACTAGAGCCGATAAGAGTAAGCATTTGGTCTTAATGAAGAAACAAAGGTATAATGAAGCACTGGATGACTATATAAGAAAAACGGAGTGTGAAGAGGTAGACCGAAGTATTGTTGAAAGAATTGACATGTTCGATTTATAACATTGACTGTTCGATTTATAACAATTTCTCTTTTAATATTAGCTCTACGATAATGCAAATCAGATGTAATTCCCTTAATTTTTTACAGAATCATTGCAGAGAAATTTGCATATATTGTCAAGGTGATCAGCTATTGGATGCTTTTCATGTGATAGCTAGGTGTACTAACTTAGAAAAAACTCGTGAAAGTATTTTCGGTATACTCAGTATTCAGTTTGATAAGTTTTTGGACCTTATTGGTAATGCACGTAATTTTGATTTAATTAATTTTACCTAAAAAATAATTTAATTTTTTGAACAATCTTTTATTGTCTTATTGTTTCAGTGAGCCTTTGTACGAAGTATGGCGTACATTTTGTTTCATTTTGCATATTAGAATAGTCGATTTTGCCGAAAGGTGGCATTTGCTTTCTTCCTTTAAAAGTGTGTTCATGGCAAAAAATTTTTGGGAGTCTATCTGCTGTCAGATGTGACAACTTAATTCTTTTGTTTTTTTTTTTTATAGGTGGGTGCGATTATTTCTTTTATATAATGTTCTTTTGTTCGGATAGTTCTCCCCACAATTTTGTTTTTCTTTTATATATACAGTCAAACCTGTTTTTATGCGGGGGATAGGGACCGCATTAAAAAAATCGCATTAAAAAAAATCTCACGAAACTTCACGAATGGCTGTAAATAATAGTTTTCGCAACACAATTAAAAAAAAATAATTTTTTTATGCGGTCAACAGGGACCGCATAAAAAAAGTCTCACATAGAAAATAACTCAAAACCGTACGAAATAGAATTTATTGACAACAGATGTCAGCACTTGACTGCATCGTCTGGTCTATCGTCTGTTTTACATATTTTTGTCCAGGTGGTGTTTTGTTGACTTAAAAAGTAAATTATTTCATTTTTCGCATATTCATGCAATAATATTACTATAATAAGTGCATTTATGCTATAATAAGTTTATTTAGCTATAATAAGTCAACGTGAGACATGACGAATCGCACGAGACTAGTCGCCAACTATACCGCACAAATTAAAAATTCGCATTAAAAAAATCGCACAAATAAAAATCGCACATAAAAAGAGCGCATAAAAACAGGTTTGACTGTATATATATTTTGATTAAATATATAATTTTGATATTGCTTTGTGTAATATATTTATTTTTTTTTATGTATATTTTAATTTTCTCTGTAACAACTTATGAATTGTATTTGTATATTAGTTTAGTTGTAAATGTTATGTATTGAGTTTTGTATTCCCTGCATCATGGGTTCTTCTCAGCATGACTAAATAAATAAATTATATAAAAATAAAAATTTATTTATTAAATTAAAAATACAACATTTTTTATGAATATTAGTTCCATATTCTATTGTATTACATAAATAAAAAATAAAAGTGAAAACTTCTCTTGCAATAGCAGACTTCTAAGAAGCGAGAAAACTTCTCTTGCAATAGCAGACTTCTAAGAAGCGAGAAAACTTCTCTTGCAATAGCAGACTTCTTAGAAGCGAGAAAACTTCTCTTGCAATAGCAGACTTCTTAGAAGCGAGAAAACTTCTCTTGCAATAGCAGACTTCTTAGAAGCGAGAAAACTTCTCTTGCAATAGCAGACTTCTTAGAAGCGAGAAAACTTCTCTTGCAATAGCAGACTTCTTAGAAGCGAGAAAACTTCTCTTGCAATAGCAGACTTCTTAGAAGCGAGAAAACTTCTCTTGCAATAGCAGACTTCTTAGAAGCGAGAAAACTTCTCTTGCAATAGCAGACTTCTTAGAAGCGAGAAAACTTCTCTTGCAATAGCAGACTTCTTAGAAGCGAGAAAACTTCTCTTGCAATAGCAGACTTCTTAGAAGCGAGAAAACTTCTCTTGCAATAGCAGACTTCTAAGAAGCGAGAAAACTTCTCTTGCAATAGCAGACTTCTTAGAAGCGAGAAAACTTCTCTTGCAATAGCAGACTTCTTAGAAGCGAGAAAACTTCTCTTGCAATAGCAGACTTCTTAGAAGCGAGAAAACTTCTCTTGCAATAGCAGACTTCTTAGAAGCGAGAAAACTTCTCTTGCAATAGCAGACTTCTTAGAAGCGAGAAAACTTCTCTTGCAATAGCAGACTTCTTAGAAGCGAGAAAACTTCTCTTGCAATAGCAGACTTCTTAGAAGCGAGAAAACTTCTCTTGCAATAGCAGACTTCTTAGAAGCGAGAAAACTTCTCTTGCAATAGCAGACTTCTTAGAAGCGAGAAAACTTCTCTTGCAATAGCAGACTTCTTAGAAGCGAGAAAACTTCTCTTGCAATAGCAGACTTCTTAGAAGCGAGAAAACTTCTCTTGCAATAGCAGACTTCTTAGAAGCGAGAAAACTTCTCTTGCAATAGCAGACTTCTTAGAAGCGAGAAAACTTCTCTTGCAATAGCAGACTTCTTAGAAGCGAGAAAACTTCTCTTGCAATAGCAGACTTCTTAGAAGCGAGAAAACTTCTCTTGCAATAGCAGACTTCTTAGAAGCGAGAAAACTTCTCTTGCAATAGCAGACTTCTTAGAAGCGAGAAAACTTCTCTTGCAATAGCAGACTTCTAAGAAGCGAGAAAACTTCTCTTGCAATAGCAGACTTCTAAGAAGCGAGAAAACTTCTCTTGCAATAGCAGACTTCTTAGAAGCGAGAAAACTTCTCTTGCAATAGCAGACTTCTTAGAAGCGAGAAAACTTCTCTTGCAATAGCAGACTTCTTAGAAGCGAGAAAACTTCTCTTGCAATAGCAGACTTCTTAGAAGCGAGAAAACTTCTCTTGCAATAGCAGACTTCTTAGAAGCGAGAAAACTTCTCTTGCAATAGCAGACTTCTTAGAAGCGAGAAAACTTCTCTTGCAATAGCAGACTTCTTAGAAGCGAGAAAACTTCTCTTGCAATAGCAGACTTCTTAGAAGCGAGAAAACTTCTCTTGCAATAGCAGACTTCTTAGAAGCGAGAAAACTTCTCTTGCAATAGCAGACTTCTTAGAAGCGAGAAAACTTCTCTTGCAATAGCAGACTTCTTAGAAGCGAGAAAACTTCTCTTGCAATAGCAGACTTCTTAGAAGCGAGAAAACTTCTCTTGCAATAGCAGACTTCTTAGAAGCGAGAAAACTTCTCTTGCAATAGCAGACTTCTTAGAAGCGAGAAAACTTCTCTTGCAATAGCAGACTTCTTAGAAGCGAGAAAACTTCTCTTGCAATAGCAGACTTCTTAGAAGCGAGAAAACTTCTCTTGCAATAGCAGACTTCTTAGAAGCGAGAAAACTTCTCTTGCAATAGCAGACTTCTTAGAAGCGAGAAAACTTCTCTTGCAATAGCAGACTTCTTAGAAGCGAGAAAACTTCTCTTGCAATAGCAGACTTCTTAGAAGCGAGAAAACTTCTCTTGCAATAGCAGACTTCTTAGAAGCGAGAAAACTTCTCTTGCAATAGCAGACTTCTTAGAAGCGAGAAAACTTCTCTTGCAATAGCAGACTTCTTAGAAGCGAGAAAACTTCTCTTGCAATAGCAGACTTCTTAGAAGCGAGAAAACTTCTCTTGCAATAGCAGACTTCTTAGAAGCGAGAAAACTTCTCTTGCAATAGCAGACTTCTTAGAAGCGAGAAAACTTCTCTTGCAATAGCAGACTTCTTAGAAGCGAGAAAACTTCTCTTGCAATAGCAGACTTCTTAGAAGCGAGAAAACTTCTCTTGCAATAGCAGACTTCTTAGAAGCGAGAAAACTTCTCTTGCAATAGCAGACTTCTTAGAAGCGAGAAAACTTCTCTTGCAATAGCAGACTTCTTAGAAGCGAGAAAACTTCTCTTGCAATAGCAGACTTCTTAGAAGCGAGAAAACTTCTCTTGCAATAGCAGACTTCTTAGAAGCGAGAAAACTTCTCTTGCAATAGCAGACTTCTTAGAAGCGAGAAAACTTCTCTTGCAATAGCAGACTTCTTAGAAGCGAGAAAACTTCTCTTGCAATAGCAGACTTCTTAGAAGCGAGAAAACTTCTCTTGCAATAGCAGACTTCTTAGAAGCGAGAAAACTTCTCTTGCAATAGCAGACTTCTTAGAAGCGAGAAAACTTCTCTTGCAATAGCAGACTTCTTAGAAGCGAGAAAACTTCTCTTGCAATAGCAGACTTCTTAGAAGCGAGAAAACTTCTCTTGCAATAGCAGACTTCTTAGAAGCGAGAAAACTTCTCTTGCAATAGCAGACTTCTTAGAAGCGAGAAAACTTCTCTTGCAATAGCAGACTTCTTAGAAGCGAGAAAACTTCTCTTGCAATAGCAGACTTCTAAGAAGCGAGAAAACTTCTCTTGCAATAGCAGACTTCTTAGAAGCGAGAAAACTTCTCTTGCAATAGCAGACTTCTTAGAAGCGAGAAAACTTCTCTTGCAATAGCAGACTTCTTAGAAGCGAGAAAACTTCTCCTCCTGCTTGTAATAGATGCGAGAAAACTTCTCCTCCTGCTTGTAATAGAAGCGAGAAAACTTCTCTTCCTGCTTGTAATAGATGCGAGAAAACTTCTCCTCTCTGCTTGTAATAGATGCGAGAAAACTTCTCCTTGCTTGTAATAGATGCGAGAAAACTTCTCCTCCTCTTGTAATAGATGCGAGAAAACTTCTCCTCCTGCTTGTAATAGATGCGAGAAAACTTCTCCTCCGCTTGTAATAGATGCGAGAAAACTTCTCTTCCTGCTTGTAATAGATGCGAGAAAACTTCTCCTCCTGCTTGTAATAGATGCGAGAAAACTTCTCCTCCTCTTGTAATAGATGCGAGAAAACTTCTCCTCCTCTTGTAATAGATGCGAGAAAACTTCTCCTCCTCTTGTAATAGATGCGAGAAAACTTCTCCTCCTGCTTGTAATAGATGCGAGAAAACTTCTCCTCCTCTTGTAATAGATGCGAGAAAACTTCTCCTCCTCTTGTAATAGATGCGAGAAAACTTCTCCTCCTCTTGTAATAGATGCGAGAAAACTTCTCCTCCTGTTGTAATAGATGCGAGAAAACTTCTCCTCCTCTTGTAATAGATGCGAGAAAACTTCTCCTCCTCTTGTAATAGATGCGAGAAAACTTCTCCTCCTGTTGTAATAGATGCGAGAAAACTTCTCCTCCTCTTGTAATAGATGCGAGAAAACTTCTCCTCCTGTTGTAATAGATGCGAGAAAACTTCTCCTCCTCTTGTAATAGATGCGAGAAAACTTCTCCTCCTCTTGTAATAGATGCGAGAAAACTTCTCCTCCTCTTGTAATAGATGCGAGAAAACTTCTCCTCCTGTTGTAATAGATGCGAGAAAACTTCTCCTCCTCTTGTAATAGATGCGAGAAAACTTCTCCTCCTCTTGTAATAGATGCGAGAAAACTTCTCCTCCTCTTGTAATAGATGCGAGAAAACTTCTCCTCCTGTTGTAATAGATGCGAGAAAACTTCTCCTCCTCTTGTAATAGATGCGAGAAAACTTCTCCTCCTCTTGTAATAGATGCGAGAAAACTTCTCCTCCTCTTGTAATAGATGCGAGAAAACTTTTCCTCCTGTTGTAATAGATGCGAGAAAACTTCTCCTCCTCTTGTAATAGATGCGAGAAAACTTCTCCTCCTGTTGTAATAGATGCGAGAAAACTTCTCCTCCTCTTGTAATAGATGCGAGAAAACTTCTCCTCCTGTTGTAATAGATGCGAGAAAACTTCTTCTCCTCTTGTAATAGATGCGAGAAAACTTTTCCTCCTGTTGTAATTAATGCGAGAAACTTCTCCTCCTCTTGTAATAGATGCGAGAAAACTTCTCCTCCTGTTGTAATAGATGCGAGAAAACTTCTCCTCCTCTTGTAATAGATGCGAGAAAACTTCTCCTCCTGTTGTAATAGATGCGAGAAAACTTCTCCTCCTCTTGTAATAGATGCGAGAAAACTTCTCCTCCTCTTGTAATAGATGCGAGAAAACTTCTCCTCCTGTTGTAATAGATGCGAGAAAACTTCTCCTCCTGTTGTAATAGATGCGAGAAAACTTCTCCTCCTCTTGTAATAGATGCGAGAAAACTTCTCCTCCTCTTGTAATAGATGCGAGAAAACTTCTCCTCCTGTTGTAATAGATGCGAGAAAACTTCTCCTCCTGTTGTAATAGATGCGAGAAAACTTCTCCTCCTGTTGTAATAGATGCGAGAAAACTTCTCCTCCTCTTGTAATAGATGCGAGAAAACTTCTCCTCCTCTTGTAATAGATGCGAGAAAACTTTTCCTCCTGTTGTAATAGATGCGAGAAAACTTCTCCTCCTCTTGTAATAGATGCGAGAAAACTTCTCCTCCTCTTGTAATAGATGCGAGAAAACTTCTCCTCCTCTTGTAATAGATGCGAGAAAACTTCTCCTCCTCTTGTAATAGATGCGAGAAAACTTCTCCTCCTGTTGTAATAGATGCGAGAAAACTTCTCCTCCTCTTGTAATAGATGCGAGAAAACTTCTCCTCCTGTTGTAATAGATGGGAGAAAACTTCTCCTCCTCTTGTAATAGATGCGAGAAAACTTCTCCTCCTGTTGTAATAGATGCGAGAAAACTTCTCCTCCTCTTGTAATAGATGCGAGAAAACTTCTCCTCCTGTTGTAATAGATGGGAGAAAACTTCTCCTCCTGTTGTAATAGATGCGAGAAAACTTCTCCTCCTGTTGTAATAGATGCGAGAAAACTTTTCCTCCTGTTGTAATAGATGCGAGAAACTTCTCCTCCTCTTGTAATAGATGCGAGAAAACTTCTCCTCCTGTTGTAATAGATGCGAGAAAACTTCTCCTCCTCTTGTAATAGATGCGAGAAAACTTCTCCTCCTCTTGTAATAGATGCGAGAAAACTTCTCCTCCTCTTGTAATAGATGCGAGAAAACTTTTCCTCCTGTTGTAATTAATGCGAGAAACTTCTCCTCCTCTTGTAATAGATGCGAGAAAACTTCTCCTCCTCTTGTAATAGATGCGAGAAAACTTCTCCTCCTCTTGTAATAGATGGGAGAAAACTTCTCCTCCTCTTGTAATAGATGCGAGAAACTTCTCCTCCTCTTGTAATAGATGCGAGAAAACTTCTCCTCCTGTTGTAATAGATGCGAGAAAACTTCTCCTCCTGTTGTAATAGATGCGAGAAAACTTTTCCTCCTGTTGTAATAGATGCGAGAAAACTTCTCCTCCTCTTGTAATAGATGCGAGAAAACTTTTCCTCTTGTTGTAATTAATGCGAGAAACTTCTTTTCCTCTTGTAATAGATGCGAGAAAACTTTTCCTCTTGTTGTAATTAATGCGAGAAACTTCTTTTCCTCTTGTAATAGATGCGAGAAAACTTTTCCTCCTGTTGTAATTAATGCGAGAAACTTCTCCTCCTCTTGTAATAGATGCGAGAAAACTTCTCCTCCTCTTGTAATAGATGCGAGAAAACTTCTCCTCCTCTTGTAATAGATGCGAGAAAACTTCTCCTCCTCTTGTAATAGATGCGAGAAAACTTCTCCTCCTCTTGTAATAGATGCGAGAAAACTTTTCCTCCTGTTGTAATAGATGCGAGAAAACTTCTCCTCCTCTTGTAATAGATGCGAGAAAACTTCTCCTCCTCTTGTAATAGATGCGAGAAAACTTCTCCTCCTCTTGTAATAGATGCGAGAAAACTTCTCCTCCTCTTGTAATAGATGCGAGAAAACTTCTCCTCCTCTTGTAATAGATGGGAGAAAACTTCTCCTCCTGTTGTAATAGATGGGAGAAAACTTCTCCTCCTGTTGTAATAGATGGGAGAAAACTTCTCCTCTTGTTGTAATAGATGCGAGAAAACTTTTCCTCCTGTTGTAATAGATGCGAGAAACTTCTCCTCCTCTTGTAATAGATGCGAGAAAACTTCTCCTCCTGTTGTAATAGATGGGAGAAAACTTCTCCTCCTCTTGTAATAGATGCGAGAAAACTTCTCCTCCTCTTGTAATAGATGCGAGAAAACTTCTTCTCCTCTTGTAATAGATGCGAGAAAACTTTTCCTCCTGTTGTAATTAATGCGAGAAACTTCTCCTCCTCTTGTAATAGATGCGAGAAAACTTCTCCTCCTCTTGTAATAGATGCGAGAAAACTTCTCTTCCTCTTGTAATAGATGCGAGAAAACTTCTCCTCCTGTTGTAATAGATGGGAGAAAACTTCTCCTCCTCTTGTAATAGATGCGAGAAACTTCTCCTCCTCTTGTAATAGATGGGAGAAAACTTCTCCTCCTGTTGTAATAGATGGGAGAAAACTTCTCCTCCTGTTGTAATAGATGCGAGAAAACTTCTTCCTCCTGTTGTAATAGATGCGAGAAAACTTCTCCTCCTCTTGTAATAGATGGGAGAAAACTTCTCCTCCTGTTGTAATAGATGGGAGAAAACTTCTCCTCCTGTTGTAATAGATGCGAGAAAACTTCTCCTCCTCTTGTAATAGATGCGAGAAACTTTTCTTCCTCTTGTAATAGATGCGAGAAAACTTCTCCTCCTCTTGTAATAGATGCGAGAAAACTTTTCCTCCTGTTGTAATTAATGCGAGAAACTTCTTTTCCTGTTGTAATAGATGGGAGAAAACTTCTCCTCCTGTTGTAATAGATGGGAGAAAACTTCTCCTCCTCTTGTAATAGATGCGAGAAAACTTCTCCTCCTCTTGTAATAGATGCGAGAAAACTTCTCCTCCTCTTGTAATAGATGCGAGAAAACTTCTCCTCCTCTTGTAATAGATGCGAGAAAACTTCTCCTTTTTTTTGTTTTTTTCTAATAAGAAGGAAAACTAAAGAAATTGAAAACAAATGAATAATAGACATATACAAAATCTTCCACTTCCATTTTTAATAAGTCAGTCTTTTGATTTCTTGCAGCAGAAAAAACTTAAAATTCTGTGGAAGTAGAACTGGAATAAATCCAGGCATTTCGTTGATTTCGGAAAGAAGTGAAAAGTAATTTTATAAGCTGAAAATATTAATATTCATTTAAAAAATTTTGGAAATATTACATTTTAAGGAATATGAAAAATTTATAATCAGCAAATTAATATAAACTATATCTTAATCAATTAAATAAAAATAAACAAAATGAATAATAAAATAATAACCGACTTTCAATAAATATTAAGGAAAAAAATGAAATAATTTAATGACTTAATTCAAAACAATTAATTCAAAATAAGATAAAGAAAAAAAATGAAATGTGGTCATGAATGAGAGTTTAACATGAGATGATAACACATGTTTAATTTAATTTAGACAAAGGTTAAATAGAAAAATATTTTCTAACCTCTTCCTCAGATTTTTGAGAGAACTCTTGTTTTGCCAGAAATCTCTCATTATTATATGCTACTTCTTCTGGCATAGAAAAACTTTTTAACTTTTTCATACCTTTTTCTATTTATTCATCAACTTGATAATTTGAATTTTTTGCAGAATTCTAAAAAAAAATAAATATATTTATTAAATATTAAATTTGATTCATAATAATCAACAGTTATATTTTTAGTAATTGCTGAACGAATTTAATAACATGCGATGACAGGCCGTTTCAAAAAGTGGTTGTAATGAACAATTGGAAAAACACTGCTCAAATTGTCCTTTATTGTGGATATCGCAGAGTAATAATGAAAACATTAAGACTTCATTAACGATGAGATGGAGGTTTTAGTAGGTATACAGTTGATAATATGAGAAATACAAATGTTTGGTGTTCATTTATTATTATTATTATAATCATTTATTAGTTCGTGTTCCTAATTTTTGATTTAATTTGTACATAAAAATATATGTTTTTTCTTCCTATTTTCTCCCTGTATGTTTTTCATAATCACATATACCTACTTTTGCACTCCAAGAGTATATTCATTGAACTTGAAACTGTAACTATACATTTGCACTGTAGTTGGTCTGGCTGCTTGAGTGTTCTTTGCTAATCTCGATAACGCAGTTAGATAGATGAGAACCAGACCACCCTAAGAGAACTTTAGAGAGCCGAAGTGTCGATTAACTATATACGGGGTCCGGGCTAGACCGAGAGTTGTCATTTTTTTAAATTAAAAAAAACTGACAAAAGTATTGCCGCTTTGCATTGTAACTATGTCACGATGAATTTTGGTCGTTGTCATTGTTTGCCTGTCTGTTGAATTATCTGCAATCTGTACACATTTACAAACACAAGAATGTCGTTTCGCATTATAACTTTTCAAAAACAATTTTTATTGTGGATATTTTCATTCACATCAGAAATATGACGTAAAATTAATTATTTAAATCCATCAAAGAGAGTATACTTTTAATTATTTAATTGCAAAATGATATTGTCTTTCTAATTTATGACTTGGAATCAAAATATGTTAATATTCTATTCCCAGATCAAATGAAAGCAATTATTTCTAAACTTAGTATCATTAATATAAGCAATAATTACTTCAAATATTCTGTGAGAAACGAATCTATCAATTTTAAAAACTAAACAAGGAACAACTTCATAAATAAATAATATGAAGTGAACTTACATAAAATAAATATGTTTATCTCTTATTTTAAATTGTGTCTTCTTATTTGCTTTATTTATTCAGCACAATGGAATGCAATTGATAGGGCACAAGGCGTTTATTACATACTTTATTTATTCATTGATACGTGTTTTGGGTGTTATGTATATTAAAAAAGGAATTAAAAACTGAATGAACCGGGGTAAAAGAACCCAAAACGCGTATCAATGAATAAATAAAGTATGTAATGAACATCTTGTGTCCTATCAATTGCACTTCATTGTGCTGAATAAATAAATATATATGTATATTTTGGTATTAATATAACAATGATGTATTTATCAGGTTTGTATTACTCAACATTCAAATGATAAAAAAATTGAAAAATAATTAAATTAACTTAAAACTTACAACAGAAAATTCATTAGAAATTACGGAATATGTTTCTGTGGTCACACTTTTTCTGGTTATTGATTCGTTTTCTTTAAGAATTTCTGTTACTGACTCCTTCTTATAAATTGTAGACATTCGTCTCAGTTCAATTCTTGATACTTTACTTTTATTATTTTTTTCAATGTTTAATTCAGCCACTAAAATATGAAAATTTACAATAAAAATTACATATCTTTATTATAAAGTTTTATATAATAAAAACGCAATCTGTGTTTCAGTCTGTAACAACCTCTTAAATCAAAATTAGTAATTTAATCATTATTAAGCTTGAAATCAAAACCTAGTTTTGTATAACACCAAAAAGGCAGAAACAACGTGAATAAATTCAGTAAATAAGTAGTCAAATATTTGAAAGAGTTTTCTGCCATTGAATACATTCATTACCTTATGTATGACGTTTTATTATTTCTATATAATTATGCATTGTGCATAACTATGTATAACCATGAGGGTAAATGTTGTTAGGTATCAAGACTTACAATATGACATTGGTCACTGACTACTAATGTTAAAATATTGAAAAAAATTAAAACATTTCGAGTATAAATAGTCTCTTGATAGTCGAATTGAAAGATTAATTCTATGGATATTTTAGTATTTTAATTAAATAAGAAACGAAATCAAAGATCTGACTGCAAGGTCAATGATAGATATATTAGCAACTGAAGACAGGATGATTGATCGAAGACCCTACAATTTTTAAACAGTGCTTTGATTTACTATATTTTTTGAAATTGGCTTTTAATTATTTGGATAGATTTTTCTAGACTTTATCAGAGAGACAGCGGAAACAATTTTATTACACAGATTATGGCTCTGCTGTGGATAAAGGCCCGAGCATAGGTTTCAATAATACACAGTGTATCTATCCTCTGTGTCAATGATCTTGTCGGAAGTTACGTGACTGTATATGCAGATATGTGAATACTAATATACTTGAGTATCAAAAGTACTCAGCATAATAAATAAACAGAAATAAAACACCTTCTTAGTTGCCGAGAAATATATATAATTGAAAAAACAAACGTTTTCAGCTCGATTAACAGGCCATCTTCAGGTCAAAAACGAAAATGAAACAGATACGTTCCATGAATAGAATACAAAAATTTAAACAAAAATTTTAAAAATGTTTACAAGAGAAAACGGAAGTATAAAACTAAACGGAACGTATAAAATTAAACAAAATAAAATAACATAAATCTTCAAAAGTCAGAGTTTTTAGAAAATTTTTTAACCATGAACTTCCATGCTGACGGCAGGCTCTCGGCATCTCTTGCATTTAAACAGCCTTCTTGTAGCCTATTTCTATATATTTCAATCTTCTTCGCCGTCATTGATAAAGTTGGAGAAGACAAAGGTTTGATAAATGTTGCCTCGTCCCACTTCAGTTCAGAACCTTGGGCTTGCGCCATTTGTGACAAAATTGTAGCATTAGCACCCTTTTCTTTCGTTATATCTATGCTCCTTTAGTCTTACGCCTAAGTTCCTAGTAAAACTCTGACCAGAATTAATACTTTTGAAGATTTAAGTTTTTTTTCGCATTTCTATACGTTTTACAGTTCCTCCAATTCAAAAAGTGTAAAAATGTTGAGGAAAGTCGTTTTCCATCGCTCACTGTACTTTCCCTCCATTATATATAACAGCGGAAAAGTAAAAATAATTACAATAATTAAAAATAACGTATCTTTATCAATTAAAGGCATCGGGGATTTGATTAGTAGAGTAATTTTTTACAAATAAGTGTCATAAATGGCAAGCTTCAATTTCTTAAATTATGCCACGAAAATCAGCATTCAAGCATTGTTTTGATTTCAATTAAGGACTTGCCATAAACACAACTAATGTAATTAAATACAAAATAAGATAATTTAACTTACTTATACAACTCTTTATCACAAAATTAATTCGCTTTTCAAAAACTTGCATCCGACAAGAATCGCTTCGAATAAACAACTCGTTTCTACGATTGTCAAAATTGTATTGTTAAGAGTTATTGTGAATATTAGGGCGCCTTTTGTAGGGAAAATAGAAGCTGGCATTTTGGTTGGAATGCTCGTAGTGGGAGGATAGGAGAAAACGTTTTCGGGTTTTTTGGCGGAAAGACTCTGGCAACTCATACTATGCTTTTATCTGACTGTATTTTCAATTTAAACAAACGTTACTTTGATTTCGACGTGTCTAGTTTCGGTCGAGAACCCGTAACGTAGTGTTACAGCAGTTAATATATCATTGGAAAACTACGCGGCACGCGATTAGATAAATGCTGGACACCTTGCGAAAACTATTTTATACCAAAAGTTTACTTATTATTCATAATTATAATAATTTGTTTACGTCTCGAGAGATCATCGCGTCTCTCCAAACGCTATTCTTTACGTATTGCAAGAGGTATTGATTGCACTCATATTTCAATGAAGGCGTTTCCAGCTGTTAAATATAATGAGGATTCATTTGTAAATAGAAAAGGAATTCAATAAACTAAACCAATCTGAGCAAAATAATTCAAAATCAGTCTATGAACACCTTTTTGGTTACTGGGATTCGCTTTCATTTAGCAAGCGTTTTCAACCAAGTCTAATAGACCAGGGGTGGCCAACTTTTGTGTACTTGAGATCTACTTTTTATCTTAAAAATATGTCGCGATCGACTTGTTGTCATAGGCATAGTCTAAATGGGGAGGGAAGGTGTGAAATACATACTATGTTTATACACTGTGTTTCAGTACGAGGTGCACTCCTGCGTGCTATGGGTAGATAAGCAAAATATATGTTCAAAACTATTTTTTTATTTTTTAAATCACTTATTAATTTTTCTAGGTATAGGCTCATAAAGAAAATAAATTTATAGACCTAACTTTTGATATTTGCAGCTACGAGTTCTTTCCGAACAGGCGGTACCTAAAAAAATTCGATTTTTCGACACTTTTTCAAGATTTTATTAACTTAAAATGTAATTTAATTTTGTTATTAATTGCAATGTAAAATTTGTGGTACTATTTGTCCGTAAATATGAAAAAGTTGTTATAAAAATGCACAGTATGGCTGATAATTTGATTTTAAGATTTCACTTTAGCGATTTTTTTGGGGGGCCAGGAAAATTTATCATGGAAAAATGATATAAAGGTTCAGACTTATTTTTTGCTAATCTATCAATAGTTGGTGGGAGTGCACCTCGTACTAAAACACCCTGTATATCTACCTACGTAAAAATCAACATAATTATTTAACGGTTCAAAAAACTCACGTCTAGTGGAATTAAAACATCATGAGTAATTATTAACAATATTTATTAATTCAAATTACCTACAGATAAAGACAGATTTAGAATTTATTTTATTATCTTAACATTAATGGAAGGACTGAGTTTGCACGTCTCTAACCAAGGAGTCATAATTAGGTGTATAACCTGACGAAGATAATAATAATGAGCCTTCAATATGGGAATCAGTCAGGACAGAATGTTGTTTAGTCTTCGTTAACTTTAAGGATGAAAATGCCGATTCATACAGGTATGTAGATCCGAAACAAGTATAAATATATTCGCTACATTTGGTGATACTGGGCTATTTTTCTCGGTTGATGTATTTCCAAAAATCTTCAAATTTTCTGGCTTGTAAGATTAAATCAGTTTGTAAAATTATAATTTCATTTTCTAATGCCTTTTGCTCCATATGAAATATGTCTAAATTCTTTGGCTAATACGTTTTACACAAAATCTTTGTTAAAAGGAAAAGTTATAAATTCCACAATTTCTTTTTTCAAGAAAAAAAGCTACCGCATGGAGGTATCAAATATTCAAGCTAAATGGCTATGTTTATCTGAGTCGAGTCATAACTGTATGCATACTGTTGAATTTGCGCGTTACGTTCACGCGTTGCGTGCGATTACAAGTGTAACACATTAAGTCAAAAGATCGCGAGCGATCGACCAAAATTGGGTTCGCGATCGACTTGTTGGCCACCCCTGGTCTAGAGTCCATTCGTATTCATTCGTTCGATAAGCGAGTAAAAACTGTAGACTTCTCTAAATGTATTTTTAATATCACAATTATATTCCGAATCGCTAGCCACGATATAAGAGCTAAAATTAAAAATAAATTATAAAAACTTACTCGGTGAAATAAAATGTGCGCTGGATATACATACCTGGTACAATATATTGTTCAATTGTATTAATATACTTTTAAAGAAAATTATAATTAAATGTAGCTTTGTAAAAAACGTACATAAAAATAACATAAAATATTCTTTACTTTTTAAATTTTAAAACAATACACTTAATCAAATAGCTCGATACGAGTTGCTAATGGATGAAATCAGAGACGGCTTAGGTAGGTGTGCAGTGTTTGCATGCCAAATCTCGAGGGTCCGATACCGGTCAATGTCTAATGACTCTTAAATCGCATCACTAGTGTACCTGAAAGAACGCGACAGGGTTGTTGTAAATTTTAAACGTTTTTTACCATAGCTGTAAAAATCCAAATATGTTAAACTTAATACTAAGTAGATTGTTCGTCATTTGCTTTCTAACTAATTCGTTTTAGGACCAGTGTCCACGAAAATTTTCAAAATTTACAACTCTTTAGTCACTCTCATTGAACTAGAAAAATTTCTGTTTTTATTATCTAATATTACGAAGAAATCAGTCCCCACTGTACTCGGCTAGAGATTGATTGGGTTAAGCTTTTGTTTAAAATTCTGACTCTATCGGCAGGGTTTTATTTATGTCCCCAATTCCCTAATCTCTTAATTATTTAATTACTTCTTAAGTAGAAATAAGTCGAAACCGGTTACTTTGTACTCGAATATCTGTAGTCTTGGAAAAACAGTGGAAAGACAATTTTTATGACAACGGATACATAAATCGTAAATTTAAGGAAAATAAATTCTAATAAGTTATATTTAATTATAATTTTCTTTTAATTATACTGTAATTATATTGACAGATTTTCAGACAAAATTTTTAAATTTTTATCACTTTTAGTTGTTAATAATTTTAATATCATGAAAAAATATTTTTCCAAGCGTGTTTTAATTCTATAAATTAAGTAAATTTTATGGAAAATTTTTAAATTTATCTAAATTTTGTAGTAAATCGCAATATTTATATTCGTGTCCGGACTATATTGACAAATCACTCTTAGACATAAAAAATATTATAACTAATGACGATCCGAACAAAGATGTACTAAATGAATTATATGATTTAATATCATTAATTTTTACGGTACCATCTACCAGTGGGTCTGTTGAGCGCAGTTTTCCAACCACGAAGCAAATTCATACATTGGCCAGGAACACTCGGTCGGAGGAAAGATTGTGGTCGCTAGCGTGGTTTTCGATAGAAAAAGAACTTTCAAAAATGTTAATGTAATCAACGACCAGCGACTTTTATGATAAAGTAATTAACGACTTTGCGGAAAAAGTCGCCGAATAGAGTTAGTTTATAAAAAAATTAAAAAACAAGTTTTTCTGTTATTGTTTGTATCATATCAATTTGTATTATGTATTTATTATTTGTATTTTAGAACTAAAATACACAAATTGTTATTTTTGTCATTTCCAGTATTTGTTTAAAATTTTTATGAAAATGTGAGGTTCCGGACAGGTCTGAACCGTCACGAAAGACCCAAAAAACGGTTAATTTAAGAATACAAGAACGGGTTGCCGTTCTTGTATTCACTTTCAATATGTGTATCTTAGCTGAAGATAGAAAATTAAATAAGCCATTTACTTGATTTCAAACATACTTTAATAAGTAAATAATCAGCTCTAAAATTTCATTTATTTACATATATATTTGCGTTTTAACATTCGTTTTGAAACAATATTTTTTTGAATACCGGATTGTGCATGCATTACAGTAGCTTACGAATCGTTTCAGTTTCAAGGAATGTCTGTGCAATGTCTTACACAAACGTAGCCGACTAAATATTCGTTTAACAGATGCATTGGAAGCTGGTAGTATCATCAATAAAGTCAACAATTTTTCAAGATTTTGAAACAAACTCTCCAGCAGCATTTTTTAAATTAAATATTTCTGACCAGTAGGATCTGACAGTATGACTCTTTGGCCCTAAGTTAAATAGGGCTTGTTTACGCCATTCATTGTCTACAACTTGTAAATCAACATTAACATTTTTAAACTTTTTAAACAATGGCTTTTAAGATTTCACTGTTAAATTTTGCGCATTTTCAGGTTCAAACAAAAGCAAATATGAAAAAATGTAATTACTGAAATCAAATCTGGCATAGATTTCTTTTACAAGTGTACAATAAAAACTTTTACAATAAAAGCATCAGATCACAGGGCAGTTTTGCCCTAGATTTACCCTAAATATACGACTACTCTAAACAGTACCCACAGAGGTTCAAATTACCCTAGAAAAGGGTAATTACCCTAGAAACGGCAGTACTGATAACGTCTTTCTTTTTTCGCGCCTTCTCTAACCGTCTTTTCACTTGTCTTTTCACTTCTCGCGCACAACTCGTCTAAATCTCACATAAATTATTAAAAAGATCGTCTTTAGTACCCAAAAACCGAAAAGAAGTAATGAAAAAATAAAACCCTGCCATTCCCCATCGTGGGACTTGTGAAACCTTCTTGTATAATAGGCACGAAAAAAGTTTTCTTGGTGTTGTAAGGCGTGTTTTAAAGAACTAAAAATAATTCAGCAATCATTTAATTTAAGTGATTATTTTACTATCAGATTTTACTAGAATATGTGAAATACGGAGAAAAGAACTTTTTCTTCTATGTCTTACAAACTCCATCTCCTTACTGATGTCATCGCTCGTGATTCGATTTTTTCGCCTTTTACCGATACTTTTACGTCCATTACATTTATTTTTACAATTTTATTTTCTCACAGCACTTACAAGTTTTGAAATAGAATTGATTCCCATTGACTATCCTTACAATAAACTTGCTCATTCTGTTCTTTTTTAAGAGGGTAAAAAATGTACAACAATTCAGCAATGTCTGAATCGACGTAATATTAAATATTCATTTATTTATTTCCATTGGGGTTTTAACAAGAATTTAAAAAATTTATTATAAAATGATTCAATTAATTTTAAATTTCAGATAATAAATTATTCAATTTTAATTTTATTGCATTTTCAGAATTTGTTTAAACTTAAATATACTTTAAAATTGATTTGAAATTTTACTATTAAGTTATTTAAAAAATAATTGAATTATTGCATTTTTTAAGCATAAAAATGATTTACTTTAATTTTTTTATTTTAATTATAATATTTATTACTAAAAAATTATTTTTGTATGATTTAATATGAACTTATTATTTTGTTATAATTTAAAGAATGGGGTACAAAATTGAAGAAGTATACTAATGATATACAAAATATTCTTTAAATCAAAATCTGTGATTGTTAAAGTTGAAGATGGAGCAAATTCTATCTAAATCAAAATATATAAAAAATCCAGCGACGAGTTGCTTAACTTTCCCAGCAATATTTAAAACTGCGTGTGTGACGTCATGTTAAGATATTTTATTATTAAAAACTTTATATTTTTCATTACTATAAAATGGAAAAAAGCTTAATTTTGAGTGTAGGGATATGTTTTATAAAAAATTGTAAATGGTAATAACGTGTAAACGAGTAAAATCGTCATTAAGTCCGACTGGAGTAGACACACGACTCCTCTTTATCTTCCCACTCCGTCGACCTTTAACCGCCAAAATTTAATAGCATCAATCCCCCTAATACACAAACCACCCTGCAAAATTTCAGAAATTTTCGACAAAAAGCACAGTAGTTATTAAGCCTCAAACAGGGTGAACAAAGTCGTGCCCCCCGCATGCACTATCATTCATACATACAGAAAATACCCCAAATTTTTTTGCATTACTCGACGTTTCAAGGTCTCGAATCAAAAAATGTAAAAATCTTGGGGGAGGGTCATTTCTTGACCGATTGCCATACTTTCCCTCTGTTATATATAACAGAGTCGGGAAAGTAAAATTGATCGGACTTTGAACTATTCAGCCTCCTGGAATGAATTAAATTCGAAGGAGGAAGCTCCACTGTACAGTATGTTATCTTTTTTCTAGTTAAATTATTTTAAAAAATCAAAAATATTATTCTAAAATTTATGGACCCTACTGTGTTTAAGCACTGGATTACAAAGTTTTCTATGGCATATCTACATGAGACATTCATCATTTAAAAGTCAAAATTATATGGAGAATTAATATCGATTTCACAGCAGCAATTTTATAAACTATCGAGTTATTCTTTAAATCTCCAATATTTCTTATATTTTATTCAGTAATATAACTTATTTCTAAAAATTAGAATATACATATTTTATATTTGGGTAAATCTTATTGTCGATATTTATTATTAGAAGATCCGATACTTTCTGTTCATCTCACTTTCCGAGAAATGGCGAAGCCGGAAAGTAAAGACAAGAAGAACCCAAATCAAACTGGTTATCTGGTAACCATCAGGAGTACAAAAAAAGAGGAGGACCTTTTTCGGCTGTCCGGTGGAGCCAAACGTAAGTACAGATTGCCTGATATTGAACTAGTTTACGGAGCACATTTTAGAGAAAAAGGCTATGAGTTTGCCTACAGAATCGTCAAGAGATTTTTGAAGCTGGGAGACAATGAAGATAACTTTGACCTGGTGAAATTTGAGATGTAACCTTTCTCAAACTCAGTCAACAGTGCGTAATATCTTTTGACTGCATCGTGTTAGCACATCTGGTGTTGGAAGATCTCAGAACAACAGATAGACTGAAAATTCTGACCACGTCGTATATTTAGTATCCAGTAAAAAAATCTAGCAACGAGTTGCGTAACTTTCCCGGTCATTGAGATTATGATTTATAATTATAATTTTATTTTAAAAATAACATATGTACTATTAATCAAAATAAATACCGGCAACTAAAATTGTATGTGGCGTCATCTGTTATGAGATTTTGTTATAAAAATTTTATATATTTTTAATTATTATAAAATAGCAACAGACTTAATGTTGGGGGTAGAGATGAGTTTTATAAAACACTGTAAATGCTAACAAGTAAAATCTTCATTAAGTCTGACCCCCTCACGAGATATGAGAAGTGACCACCCTCTACCTCTCCATCATCTTAGACTTTCACAACCAAAATTTAATAGCATCAATGCCCCTTATATATAAACTATCATGCCAAATTTCGTTTTTTTATCTTCACGCCGTCCTGAGATATTAAGCGAAATAGACGCCATCTTTCTCTCTCTCTCTCTTTCACACACACACATTCATATCCACGGAACTTTTTGCCGTTTTACTGTTGCTGTTATACATAACAAAGAAAAGTAATGGAATTGTATCAAATTTGACCTTCTGAGTTTTTTGCAAATCTCCAAGTTTTCAGACTCCCTGAACCAAGAAAGTCAAAAAAAGGGCAAAAACAATTTGTGGGTATGTATATTGTGTTGGTGTCTATTTCGTTTAATATCTCAGGATGGGATAAAGATTAAGAAACGAAATTTGGCACGGTAATTTGTATAAGGGGCATTGATTCTGTTAAATTTTGGTGATGAAAGGTCGAGAGGGAGGGGACATAGTGGATACGTGTCGTATCTCGAGTGGGGTTGGGCTTAACGAAGATTTTAGTTGTTAGCATTCACAGACCTTTAAAAAATTTATTTCTACCCTCCAAATTAAGTCATTTGCTATTTTATAATAATTAAAAATATATAAAGTTTTAATAAAAATCTCATAATAGATAGCGCCACATATAATTTTATTTATTTATTATGATTAATAATTAAAAAGTAATTTTTAAAATAAAATCTCATAACAGCCGAGAAAGTTACGCAACTCGTTGCTAGATTTTTTGACTTTTTTGAGTTCAGGGGGTCTCAGGGGGTCTCAAAACGTGGAGATCAGCAAAAAAACTCAGAGGGTCAAATTTGACACGATTTCCATACTTTTCCTTGTTAAGTATATATAACAGCCAAGAAAGTAAAATGCAATAGTATAATTTTAATAGGAAATGCCAATATAACATCATCATCATCATCATCATCATAAACTTTTATAATAAGAGAAGGAATATTGCAAAACATACAATTAATTTATTTACGTTTATTATCGCTGATGCTTAAATAGATATTCAAATAAAGAACGAACGATTATTTGTTGTAACATGGTCACAACGCTGAGATAAAATTTTTAATCATATTTTTTAAATTTAATTTAAAATATATGCTCTCTACCTCAAATTAGTAGTGTCTTGCCCCTGTACATTATACTTTTCCTGTTAGCAACAGAATCATGTCGTCATCTTTGATATTTCTCCTCACGACAAAGAAGCATTTTTGAATTTAAATAACGTGATTTTCGGTCTGTATCGGAAGTTCGTATACAATTAATCGGGGCCTCCTGCTCCTGCGATTTTCATGTCTTTTCTCCGATTTCATCTAACTAACTCTGTTTATGAGATTAAGGAATGACATACAAACGGGCGACAGTCGGCATTTATAGATCTACAGTTTTTTCAAATTGCAGCCCAAAAACAACAAAAAGTAAACCAAAGTCACCAAATATGAAAAGAAAGGGAGTTTCATTCAGAAACCCAATTTATAAAATTGATTACTTTATGCTTCGTAAAAGTCACAATTTAATAATAATGATTATGTACGTTTTTATTTAAAAAAATTATTATCATGTATTAAAAAATTAAATCTTGTCATTGGGGTCTGTTTTTTCTGGCAGCTCCGCAAGATACTGTATTTAGTGAACATACAGTCTTCAGCGAAGTTTGAAGTATTTATGACGACCAATAAAATCGCTTACTTTCTATGAATGCAGAAGCAGTAACGTGTACTCATTATAATTTATCATTCTTGAATTATGATTGTTAATAAACAATATTTGCTCAAGATCATTTATTATTAATATTTTTCTTCCTGAAAAAAATAAATAATATTTTTATGTTTTTATTTTATTTTATTTTTTCTTCTTTCTTTCTCTCCCCAAATTAAAATGAAATTATTCGGCCAATAGTTCGGCTTTCAAGAAGTATTCAGTCCGAATATCGAATACAGTGATACCTCGGTTTTCGTCGATCCGAAAATCCATCCGAAAATAATCGGCAAAATACGAAACCGACGAAAATCGAAGCGATTATTTCCATATGAATCAATGTAAATCCATGTTAATTCGTTCTAGACACTCCAAAATACATACCAAAACATATTTTATAGAGAATAAATATAGTGTTCAATACTAAAAACAATAATAAATTAATATAAAATGAATATAAAAGACTAATGTAAAAAATAAATGAACATTTAACATGACATTTGAAGGGCTGCTGGCTCTGGAAACTTTCTTTGGTCCCATGATGGAGCTAAAAGGAAAGGAAAGCAATGGAATTGGCTAGACGCGCGAGGCAATGCTCACAACATCACACTGAGATGAGAAACGAGAAACAGTACAACGAGAAACAACGCCGCCACCCTGAGCCGGAAATTGCGTGGGTCGCCGTTTGTTTTCGCAAAATTAGCAGCGAGGTCACATGGACACGCCGACGAAATCCGAGGCAACCGAAGTCAACGAAAACCGAGGTATTAGGCCGCGACTCCACTAGCCGTAAAAGGGCTGTAAAACCCCTCACCGTAAAAGCTTTTAATCACGTGACCATGATATTTTACGCCTAAAAGCGAGTTGAGCAGTGTTCAACTCGCTTTTACGTTGGTTTTACGACCTGCTCAGGCGTAAAATATCATGGTCACGTGATTAAAAGCTTTTACGGTGAGGGGTTTTACGACCCTTTTACGGCTAGTGGAGTCGCGGCCTTACTGTACTGTACTCATTTTGTGTCCAAATATACCCGAATGCCGAATATTTGGTACAACCCTAGAAATTATAGAGTGGGTCAAAAGTCAGCTAAGCTGTTAGTACGGACAATGTACAGTACTTGTATATAAATTTGTAAGATGAAAAAAGCACGAATATTTTCTATTATTTTCATTAAATTTATCAATATTCATCATTTTAAAGTTTTATAGAAACATTATCAAGATATTGGATAAATGATTTGTTGAGCTGCAATTTGAAAAATTATAGACCTATAAATTCCCATTGTCTGTCCTTCCTTAATCTCGAGAACTGTAAATTAGATAGATGAAAGCTAGACCAGATATTGAAAGTTTAGAGGCAGGAGGCTCCGATTACCTGTTTACTAACTTCCGGTCTAGACTGGAAGTCACGTGGATTCAACTCAAAAGTTTCCGCTGAATGGAGGGAGTTACACAGGTGACTGGAATGACACTATTGTTATTAGGAAAAGTATAATGCACAGGGGCAAGACACTACAAATTTCAGATAAAGAACATATATTTTAAATTAAATAAATTAAGACTATGATTAAAAATTGCAGCCCGGCATTATGACGATGTCACAATAAATAATTGCTCGTTTATTATATTTTTAAACATTTTTTTAATATTTATTATCGGCATAACTGATTATTATATCATTTGTATATCACTTGAATATTTTCTTGTATGTTAATTGCGAGATTATTCAGGGCTACAGCTAGAATATTAAAAATGTGAACTCAGAGTAACGAATATAAAAGGAAACAAACATTATCCTTATGTGGATTGCTAGGAGCTGTTTTAAGTGTAAGGAACTTAGGCTTTTGCATGAGGCTTCACGATTTTAACGACTTTTAAATACACACAAATACGTAATTTTTCGATATTCGGACATGGACCCATACTCGAATTCACTATTAGTTTGGATTTTAGACTTTGTACAATATTAAGTTCTTCAAGATACATTATATAAAGTTACATAAAAACTCCTTAAGTAATGACTAAGTTATTTAGGGCCTCGCTCAACCTGAAATCACCATTGTGGTTTCAAAAATGACACAGATAAATTTTCTATAGCTCTAAAACTTTTATTATAAGTACTAAACGAATAAAAAAGAAAACAAATTATATAATTAAAAATAATTTATGTACTGTACAGTACAGATTCAACAGGTTCAACGTAGAAAATTTGACAGCATTAAACTAGATACGATGATAATATATTTCGAAATATTTAATTATATAAAAATGTTATAACTGTAATTAACTTTGAGTAAATTTGTAATTATTTATTGATAACTAACCAAATTACTTAGTTAAATCTCACTACAGATAATATTAATTATTTAAAAAACAAAAAAGTTTTAATGAATAGATTTTTTACACTTGTTCATAAAATTAAATATTCTTGCATTTTCAAAATATTACATTCATATTTCTTAATACGAGTATAATTATTAATTAATTATTAATTTTCTATATAATATAATAATTAAAGTAATTGAGGAATATGTTACATGAATATTTTAATGGTAAAATATTGCATCTTTTTATTTTTGGTGTGCCATTAAGAGAAAATTATCGTTTTTATTTATAATAGAGAATTGTATTACAGTTTTTTCATTCTGCAATAAATGATAGTTCTTCAAATCTCATTGTTTCTCCCTTCCTTATGTTTCCCGTCCACATTATTTGAAATGTTTCCCTTCTAGTACTCTCAAAGTTTCTCTCAATTACAGTCTTTATAAATTTTAAGTTAGCTTATATGAGGAAACTTGAAATTCTTAAAATTCTTAATTACTAGATTTCAAGGTCCAAAAAAAAAAAAATCCCATGAGAAATTATCGCAAAAGCAGTACAGTAAAACCTCGATTTATTGGACTAATTCGGGTGAGAGGTGTCCGTTAAAGCCAAAAAGCACATTATATAATAAAGTAGGTTTATCGAATACGTGTGTTAAAAAAATTGACAAATTAGTTAGTTTATCTTTTTTACTCAAGTAGATGCGTTTGTAATTAAAATTAAGTATGCATGAGAAATTTAATATCACTGAAAAGTTTTCTGTGTGTATCATTGCTTATATATACTCACCATAGTTCTGAGACTAATAAACAAGTATACAATCTAAATTTAAATAAACAAACAAATAATTTTTGGAAAGTACACTTTAATTGTATTTAACTAAACAAATAAACAATGTTCTTAAAAAGAAACTGAAATTTAAATTTGATAAAACACAAAAAATAATTGCCTATTTATTTGTGTGGGATGAAGATATACGGAGACATTCACATTGTAGTGTGAAATAGAGTGGTGACTCTTGAATTTGAGAAAATAACACGTTAATTTAATTACATATAAAACTCATTTTAAAATTAACAGGGTGTTAATTTTCACATACTGATTGGAAATTTTGTCCGTTAAATCGATACTTTACTATATTCTTTTTCATCATTCAGTTCAATAAGTTTCTTTTTATTCCTATTTTCTGTAGCACCAAGTCATTTGTAGTATTCCCGCCCAACTGACTCTTTTCATCTTGTAGGATCACATTTGAAAGTTTTCCTTTAAGGATCTATCCTTCTCATGAACTTCGGGTTAACAACAAATTAAAAAAGAAAATAAAGATGTTTTAACTTATATATCGCACTATATTTAGAGTTTTGTCAAATAATTTTGTCATAAAATAATCTTATTCTGAATATTTTATATGAAATATTTAATATTTTTTGTTATAAAATATATAATTAAATTTTAAAATTGCATTAGATATTATTAGACTGTAATTATCAATTTTACAGAGATAATTATTGTAATTTTCTAATCAAAGAAAAGAAAATGAGCCAATAAACTATGTAAATGTGTAGTTTTTTGTAATTTAATATGTTTTTATAAGCTTAAAATTTAGTATAAATATTCTTTCATTACATTGATGATGTTTTTGTGTTCATTTTAATAAGTTTTATTAGAAAACTTGCATACTTGAAAACCATAAAAGTTTACGAAACTCCCCATTGAAAAGATTATAGATATTCTAATGTTTACATAGAAAATATAAATTTAATTTCTCATTCAATTAATTGTAATTACAAAATTAAGAACAATTTACAGCTGGTTTTCTAACGTGTAGATCGTGACCCCCAAACAAGTCTGAAATTCCATACTTTAGGTTAATACCAAACTAAGGTTGGGGGACAATTATAAAATATAACAGTACTTTCACCTGTTGAATGAAAAAATATAATATTTTAGAAGTTATTTAGATATATTATTCAAGTTTCTGTTTGATAGTTCAAAGAAAGAACTTTTTTAGATGTAATATTTGTCACATCTATTAACATTATGAATTACTTGTTTAATTATAATAATGCATTGATATATATAATTATATACAATTAATAAATAGAAGTGCCTATTCCGCAGCATTAAATTTTCAAAAGAAAACCAATTACATATTCCTGATTGTAATAATACTTCCTCTCCAATGTAACAGCTACATTCTGCATCATAAACAATGAAGTAAAGAACGAAATTTTTATATATAAATTAAATGTTTAATTATATAATATTCAGAAATTTAAATAAATTATATTATTTAATTAAAAATTATTAATTACTGCATTATTATTCAGCGCTATTTATATTTGTAAACATCTAATTATACTTATATATATATAGTGTGCTTTTAAAAATAATCATTCTTTTAATTCTATGGAAAAAAGTAGATTTTTGTAAAGTTTATGGACTACTTTCTTAGCTAAATTATAGTTTAAAATATTTAAAAAATATATTTATAATCGGGATTAGAATAAAGGATTTTTTAACATAAACAAGATCAAAGTTCTCTTTAATAAATTCTTAATATTAAACTAAAACTATGTTTTTTAGTTTGATAACTTAATAAAGAATACATCTACCACTGAAAATTTCTTTTCCTTAGGAGAAAAAAATTTAAATGGAATTTAATAATCCTGTCGACTAAGCATTTTAGTTTTTCTCCTTCAAAAAAAACTAGAAAAAAATTTTTCTAACTCAGAACTACAAGAAAGAATTCACAAAAATTCTACTTTTCTCTTTAAAATCATCTTTCCAAATAAAATTTTGATATAAAATTAATAAAATATATTTTAATTTTATATACCATTCGATTCATTGAATATATTTTAATATTTAGAAAAATAAATTTTTATTTTTATTAAATAATATTCATATAGTTAACTTCTGTAACATGTAAATGTAATTATATTTGATCTTAATATAATTGATACTCTTTCAGTTGTAATTAAATAAATTAAGTATAACTTTTTCTCTAAAATTAAAACATAAAATACATAACCTTGTCATTTTTTTAGTATTGAATAAAACAATGTATATATATAACTTACACATTTAAAACATGCAAAACTAATTATATCTTGATATTTGATACTCTTTTAATTGTAATTAAATAAATTAAGTGCAACTTAGTCTATAAAATTAAAAAATAAAATAAAATTTACATATGTGTAGTTGAACTGGTAAATAAAATAAGAAAATAGAAAGATCTACATCAGATAGAAACGAGTTACTGTGGTAACTGAGAAGTTCAGGAAAAGAGAAAAAAAAGAATAAATACTAGAAAAAAGTCCTTCACTCGTAAAAATCATTGAAACAAGAAAAAATACTTTCCAATCTACTGCACGAAAGCTGAAAGGCGATATCCATAAGTACTGTTGACAAGATGAAATTGCATTGTGGACATTATGTTTTCTTATGGAGATTCTTAATGGAACTTAGAAATTGAATCAAAATTGTAGAGTAACTTTTTTGATATTTTATATATATTGTATTATCAAGCATTAAAAATTATCTTATTAATTATCAAGTTTCATTAAATGAATTTTTACAAAAATTTACACGTCACATTTACTAATTCACTTTTTTCTATAAAAAACGTATAATTCTAAACTTAAAAAAATTTACATGAATATAATATTATAAATAAAATTTTAAATGTAAATAATATTTAGTCCTACTTTTTGATTGACATGTCATTTTATGAGCATTTTTTAATTAAAAAAAAGCTTAATTTTTTAACTTTAAATCTAATAAAAATTGTTGACTTATCTGTCACTATTTGTCTTTTCGTTAATGTTGCTGTCCTGTATTTATTATTTTTATTTATAGTCTGGTTTTATCCATCAGATCCTACTTCTTACTTTATTGTAATTAAAGTTTTAATCACAATGCCTGTATTTATTTTTACTTTAATTGCATTTATATAATACTTATACTTTATTGTATTTTTGTGTAGATTTTTAAATAAATTTTTTATTTTATTTTAATTTAGACATTTTGTTAAATTTTTATTTATCATATATAAAATACAGTGGATTCTGAATGTAGTGAACTCTCAAAGAACTGTCATATTGTGTAAGTCATTTAGTACAGTACATCAAGAGGCACTGGAAGTAATTTAAATGTACAAAATTGAAAAGAAGAAGTGTATGTTTTTGTACAAAAGTAACAAATTAACAAAATAAAACGCTACTAAATCATTTAAAAACAAATTCTTTCACATAATACTTTCAAATCTAGAATAATAATAAAATTTCAAAATAGTTCAGCAATACAATAGCAATTGTATATTTTAAAATTAATTTAAAAAATATAAAAGAAAATAATTGTAATTTTTTACTGTAAATAAAACTATTTTATTAATGCATTCATGTTGATTTACGCTGAAAAGAAAAAGAAGAAAAGTAAATTAAGTTTAATATATTTGGCCAAAGAGATCCAACTGTGAGACTGGTATTAAATAGGATAATAAAAATACCACTTGATCATATGAGTTTAAGTGTAAAAAAAATTAAAAAGTCAAAAACATAAAAAATATTGTAATTTAAAAAAAATCTATCATGAAAATATTTTTTTCTTACAATTGAATATTCTAATTATAAACCTAAGTATAGACATTTCAGTTTTGTAATTAAATATAAATGATATTTTAAGAAATTACATTGATTTTTTTAATAATGTGTGTCACAATTAATGTAACATCAATACTTTATTAATTTTCTAAAAATAAGTCATAATAAACTCAGAAGTCATAAAAAAAGACAAATAATATGTTGTAATGTAATGGATATGATATGATAATTATATATAAAAAATATATAATTAAATTATTTTTAATAGGAAAAAATGTGATTACTGTTAACGAAAAAAATTAAAAATTAGAAATCATTTTGCATTTTACGAACTAGAGACATACGAAATGATCTCTGTAGAAATCGATTCCTAGATTATGTATTTTTTCCTTTCTTATTTACAAATTTGATTTTATATAATATATATATTGTAAATCGATTCTAAATTTTTATAATTTTCTATTTAGTCAAAAGGTGGCGTCATGGAAGCGTGTCATATTTCTAATAGAAGGGCTCAATCTATAATTCTCATTAGGAGCGAACTTTGCTCTCTCTCTCTCTCTCTAATGCCTTGATTTTTCGTAGTAATTTCTGAATAAAGAATTTTTAAAAACCTTCAATTTTTAAAAAAAATTTCCTCAAAATTTCTAATATGTTAGCAAATAAGCTAATTTATAATAAAATTAGCTTATTGGCTTTAAAATATAAAAACTTCTCTGAAACCAAAAAAGTCGAATCCAGCAAGTAAATACAGAGTTGTCTAAAAATTATTGAATCAAATTACTAAGTTTTGTACTTTAATTTACTGATTTTTAGGCTACACTGTTTATATTTAACAAATATCAAAAAATTTAGTGTCAATTTATAATTTTTTAAAATTTTCTTTTATTCTTTTAACGAAAAATTCAAATTATACTCGTAGGTATGTAACCCAAAAGTCTACACAATTTTGCAGGCATATTTGGTAACTTTTTAAAAAATAAATATGAGAACGAACCGTGCTGTCATGCCCAAACGTAAACGAAATGGAGCAACTTAATGAAGATCAAATAACAATTATAGTTGGTGAATTTCACAAACAACATGAGAAAATGGAGAGAAATTTCAGTTAAACATTTTGTGGATATGGAAGTGTCAAGAACAATTACAACATCAGAGAAAGGCTGTAAAGTGGAAAATTTGTTGCCAGATGGCTAGGGAATGGGCGATGGAGAATTAAAATGACGCCTTAACAGTCTTTGGAAAGAGAAAAGATCTGAAAGTTGGGCATTCGCTAAGAAAACAAAACAGTACGTTAAAAACATACCAATCGAGAAAAATGTTCTTCGGAAGCAAAAGTCAGCACCAAAACTCGAATCATAAAGAACTTTGCTGAGAAAAATGCGTGAGGAGGGTTACAAGGCTTCAGATGGACAGAACATTGTTATGAATGACAAGTTGTACTTTATCTTTGATGGAAATGATTGCATCGGCAAACACACGCATTGTAAGGCTGGGGCTATGGTTGATTCACAGATAAAATTAAACGTCTTGCAAAATTTCTTCAGAAAGTTTTGTTTTGGGTAACAATCAGTCCAAAAGGAAGATCTGAAGCATTCGCAGCACTCTTGTCTCTGCATCAACAAAAGCTTATAAAAAGAGTGTATTACTGTAAGAAAAGTCTGATCTCATTCCTGAAGAAACATCACTCAGATGGCCCGTATGCATGTCTTCTGATAGGATCTTGCAGCTGTACAGTACATTATGCAACAGATACGGTTTCCATTCTAGAGGAATATGAAGTCGGATACGTCATCAGAAGCAACATCGCAAGTGTTTCTCAGCTGAGACCAATTGCTAGATTGCCAGATGTCCTAAAATTCTGAGACTGTAAAACTTTTTCTGACTGTCATCTAGCAACAGGAGTACAGTACTTTATTATAAAAACTGTTCCTACAATGAAGTAACTTTTTATTTTTTCATATTTTAAATATATTTCTGTCACTGGCAGAGTAAAAATACACAGCATTCATGTCCTGGAATTGAAGAGTCCCAGTATCTTTTGGGAAGAACTCATTTTGTACTGGAATTTATCCCCAAGTACCTGGCAATCCTACCAATTGAATGATTCTGGCACCGGCTGAAACAGAAGGTGTACGATAATGGATGGTCTGCCGAAAATGAAGTGGAACCGAAACAACGCATCAAGTCAATTCAGAGCACTTTCGAATTCTGATGGCTGGCATCAAGACTAAATCAGATACGTCGCTGACTTGTGGGCGAGATTCCATAATTTAGAGACAGGAGGAACTAAATTTGGCAATTTTTTGTTCCTGAATAATCATATTGTAAAAATAAATAAATTTTCAATTTTGTGCAGACTTTTTATTTACATGTCCGTATTTTAATTCTACTAGATCAAATTCTTATAAAAAATGCTCAAAACTACATTTTTAAACTAATATAATTTAGTTTATATTTGAATTTAATTTCTTTTATATGTTTTAATATATAAAGCGGTCTAAAACCGTAAGTTAACAGTGTTAGCTTACTCTCTTTTTACTTCTATTTAATTGACTTTTGGGCTACCTTATAAAGAGTAAAATTTAAAATATATATATATATATACTATACTTTTAAACTTATATAATTTAACTATATTTAGATATAATTGTTTTGCATATTTAAAAAAATTTAATTAACGAATAACATAAATTTTATTACATTTTTTCGAATTAATTTGACCATGCAAATGAGAAAAATCGATTATAACAGAAATCAAAAAAATCTTTCATTTCACTTTTCGAACATGCCGTATTGATGTAGAAATTGATTCTATCTGATGAATTCCTGAAGTAAAATAATCATTTCTGATAACAGCCTAACAAATGAAAAAAATTTTTTTTATTTATATATTTTAATAGATTAAGAGAAAATATTAAGCAATTTAAAAGAATGAAAATAAATATAACTTATTTTAACCGAAAAATTAATTTACTTATAACATTATTTTATAAATTATGTCATTTAGTATATTAATGAGAATTACTTGTACCTGTGTAGATAATTTTACAATTTTATTTTAGAAGTTTTAGTTTTTCACAAAATATTTTTGCAATATTTTTCACTGTAACTTATAAATTTAAACATTATTAAAAATTTTCAGAATAAATTAAAGGCTATTTTATAGCATTTTAGCAGAAATTTTGCGAACCAGATGAAGTAATAAAGCTTATAAACTTTAAATCTCAGCTCTTAATCTGTAAAAATAATATTACAAATAGATGGAACACTAATAAAATATAAATTTTGTGGACTAAAATATAGATAATGGATGAAGTAATTACAAGATTTCAACTCTCGTTTTGAGCTCTTAGTTTTAGAGAAATCTTGAGGACAGACATCAGACTAAGTAACTGCAAAATTTGACTTTTTTTTTTTAATGTTCTGGAAATTTTGCAAACAGATGAGTAATAGAATTATTAAGAAATTTCAACACTCGGTTCTAGTTTATGAGAATTTTTAAGGATAGACACACGGACGAAGTGAGTACAAATATTATTTTTAAATTCCTAAAAACTGTAGAAACGTATTATTTATAGAAAAACATTTAAAATAATAAGAAATTATTTTAAAAAACACGCATTAAAATTTATAATAGTAATAATTTATTTTATTTTCTAAAATATAATTTTAAATTTACAAAACAAAATTTCTAAATAGAACAGTTTATTTAATTTTTCCATTTTTTTAAATTGATCATTTGAATAAATCGACAACATAACTATTAAATTACTTATAAAAATGTTCTCTTTGTAAAAAACAGAATTTTAAATTAATAAAATACAAAATAATTTATTTTTGTATTTAATATAAAATTTATAATAATTTTATATATTAATTATAATTTTATAAACATTTTAATTTTTTCGAAGTAAAAAAGAAAAAAAAACATTAATTTACTCGATTAGGAAACAAATATAAAATAATTTTTAAATAATAAATTAATTAAATAAACTTTTTATAATTTATTTAAATACTTTTTTAATTAAATATATTTTAAGATAACCGCCACTTTTTTTTTTTTAATTTTAAAAGTAGAGGAAGAGATTTACACACATAAGCTACAGCTTAGGGCAGTGTTTCTCAAATGATGCACCTCAAGAGATGGATAAATGTGCCACCAATATTATGAAAGTAGCAGTTATATATTGTAGCAGTTATTATAATCAATTATTTATAATTTAAAATATAGTAATATATTTTTAATTATGTATACAAAGTGCGCTATAATTTTTTTCGCGTTTTACAGTGCACCGCAGCCAAAAAATTGGTAAAGGATTTCTTGCAAATTACATATTGGAGCCTCAACAAATCTAAATCCGGGCCTTGAAGCGTAATGTGTTAAATATCTTAATGCATTTTCGTTTACAAACTGTTAACGTACTGTACATCCATTTTTGTCAAATTTCGTTTATTTTTTGTCATTTTTCGTGTTTTAGATAAAGAATTACACGTATAAAAGGCTAAATAATCATAAAATATGGATAAATAGTTTAAAAAAATTTAATGATCGAAATTGCTCTTGGAAGTACATTGAATCCGTACCATTAAATGTGTCCATTCTTTTATGGGTAATATGCTTTAATTTTCTAAATGAACTGTTTTATATACTAATTGAATTTAAGTAATCGATACTATAGTTCACGAAGAATTGATTATTTAAAATCTATACGTTATCTTAACGTGCTGTCACGTACTGTATCCAACGTTAACGTGTTTTGTTTGTCAATTTTCGTCAAATTTCATTAATTTTTCGTCATTTTTCCTATTTTAAATAGAGAATTGCGCATTTAAAAGGTTGAATAATCATAAAATATGCATGAACAATTTACAAATTTAATTATTGAAATTGTTCTCTACAATATATTGAATCCTTACCATTAAATGTGTCCATTCTTCTATGGGGTGATACACTTCAATTTTCTGAACGAACTGTTTCATATGCTAATTGAATTTAAATAATCGATTATTGATGAATGATACTACGTTTACTTCGTTTCTACAAAATGAAAATCGATTTTAAAATTTAATTTTCTAATACATAACTATAGAATTTTATCTATTGTTAAGATGTAAAGTTTTGTAAAACGTTATACACTGGGTCGAATTGAATAAGTTTTTAAAAGAATTACTAATATAAATAAATAATAATTTAATGATTAAGAATTAAATAGAAGTTTTTAAAGATAATTTTTTGTATAAAAATTACATAAATGTAATTTAAATAATTACTAAGATTCCGAATATAAGATTGAAAATAAAAATAAAAAAAATTCTAAAAAGTGTTTTACAGGTTTAAGAAATAATCTTATGAACTTCTATAGAAGAAAATTCAATATAAAGATTGTTAAAAAAATAAAATAAAATCTAAAATAATTACAGTGAAAAATTACTTTTTTTTTAATATAAAGATGTTCTATAATCATTTAAAAAATGTGGTTATTTAAAGTAATTAAATTAATAGAAAGTTTAATTAAGTTGTAAAAATAATTTAAATATACTACATTATTAAATAAATCGATAAATTTTTATATTTTTCTTTATTTTTTATTATAAAAATTTAACATTAAAGCAATGAATTAAACTTTATTTTTGATATAACGACCACCCGATATAATGAACAATTCTATTGGTCTTTGCTCTTCTTTATTGTAGCCTTCTTGATATAATGAACTTTTGATATATTGTGACTCTTAATATGATTATTACTCTTCATAATGAACTTTCGATGTAGTGAACAAGTCTGTTGGTCCTTGCTATTCTTTATGCATATAGTAAACTATTAATATAGTGAATGATTTGAGAGTTCACTATATCAAAAGCCCACCATATAAATTCATAAAAATATTATTAAGTAAAATATTATGTAAATATAAGTTTATTATTTAATGAATGAAATATTTTAATATGCTTTTTATAGATATTTTCTGAGAGTTCACACCTTCAAGTTAAATATGACACCTAAAACTATTAAGAAAGTGAAAGATATCACGAGAAAAAGTAATTATCATTAAATGATCAATAATTTATTAAATCAATTAATCGAAATTAGATCTCTTCCCTTAGAGAATTATATAGAAAAAAAAATTCCTTTATCATCTTTTAACAGGCTAAACTTAAATCACTATCTAATTTTATTATTATTATTATTTTTTACAAGCTAGTTTTATAATAAAATTCCTGCTTTAACTTATTAAAAGACTATAAAATCAATACGAGCTTATCTGCAAAGAACGACTGAGTGTGTATATATTTAAGGGGATGGGTTCTGTAAATACACTTAAAGTACTTAGACATCTCGACGACCTATTATCTAATATTAAACTTCAAACAATATAAGTAATCTATATATCGTTAGAAGGGTTCATTTTAGCCAGAGGGCATTATTCTAAGAACCTTTCCGCAAGTTGTGAGTCAGTACAGGACAATGACAGCACCTCAACCTCCGTGCTACTCTCATCCCCGTTACATGGCGTCAGTCTGTTGACTTGGCAACCAACTACCTGTCACGTGGACATCACCTACAAGGACGGGGAAACCAAGCAACAGCTGTCATTTGTCTGTGGCCTGCTAAGGGATCTACGTAGTAGTCGTCTCCTAAAAAAACGCTATAATTATATACTACAACGTGACCTGATCGTGAATGATATTTAAAGCTTCCTGACACTTAACGTAAGTATCATTAACCTAAGTTTAACAGGTGGTAGCAAAGTTTATGACCTCCCCCTCGCTGTCTGTCACTCGATAAACTCGGGCATTCGTAGGAAATTAATTAAATTACTTATTTATTTTTTTAAATAAATATCTTTCTAAAAATAGCACGAGATTAACGCTTAGACAATAAACAAAAAAGGCGAACTTTATGTAAATTAGTTTCACGTTAATTGTCAGTTTCTAGTTTAATATAAATGAAATAATTAACGGAATAGGCCCGTCGTTGCAAATTGTATTTTCGATAAATGTTCGGAGCTAAATGATTAATAAATTGAAAATGACCGGAAGTAATTTCGACGAAAATTAGTAAATATATAGAAATTATTTCATCCCTTTTTATATTTTTAGATTATTGCATTACTAAACTTGTTTAAACGCTGGAAAATATTAATTATAATTTAAAAAGTGCGAATCAAAGGTCAATTAACTGCGTGAATCGCTCGGATAAATTATCAAAGGATTTTAAGAAAGTTATAATTTAATTTTTCAGGCGTTGAAATTTGAATATCGAACAATTTTTGTAAAATTTGTAGTAAATTATATGAATGTTAGCAAATTAAATATATACAATGTATAAGTGAGTTTTGGACATCTCTATGTATTTTCAATTTAAAAAGTTTTTATATAAAAATTATATTTAAAAAATGTATAAAAATTATATTACATAAAGTAGTTATAAAGTGTATAACTGTAAATATTAAAATTATGTAAAATATTTACGTGTTTTGTATTAAAATAATTAAAAATGTTTGTATAAAACATTAGGAAACGAACATTTTAAGCGTTTATTTTAAATTATATAAGTAATAGAGCATTTGAATAAGGCAATAATTTAACTTTTACTGACTTTTGGACCTTTCTTTTATTTTTGTGTATACTCAATAAAAAAAAATATGTATTATAAAATTTTGAATTATTATTTTATTATTTTTTAAATTAAAAATTCTTATATTAAATTTACGTAAAAAATGTAATTATATAAAGTAAGCCTATATATTTTTACATTTTTTTTAAATAATGAAAAAGATATAAATAAAATGCTGGAATATAAAAAGAAAAACTGTTTTTTATGTATTTATCTTCAAAAATAGCTTCATTTTAAAGCAAACTTTTGAAAAGTAAGTTTTCTTAAAGAGCTTTTTCCATAAGAATCCTGTTAAACTTGTCATGTTTAAGGAGCAGAAGAAGACTATCAATAAAATTATTGAAAGTTTTCCTGTTAAAATCTTCAAGTTTGTGTTTGGCATTAGCTTAATTTTGTTACATGCTTTGACATTTTTGTAAATAATATAAACATTAAATTAATTTAGTTTCTTTGTTAACTGGATTTTTAATGGTAAACATGTAAAAATTCAAGTAAATATATATATATATATATATATCTTTTAGTTTTTAAATTGGTTTAGAATGCTATTCAATACATAAAAGTAACTTTATAATATGAAAAATAACAATAAACTGAATAAATAAATTGATAGAAGAACGATTGAATTGTAAATTGAAGAAAGGATAAATAAATCAGTATTGTTTTGATAATTTATTCATTCTTTGATAACAAAGGTTAAAAAAGTTATTTAAAAATTGTCATTTTATCAAAGTTTAAAAGTTTAAAAATGCATAAAAATCCATTCCAGTAACATAAAACATCAAAAATTCAGTAAATTCTTCTTAAAAGTGGGGATAAATTTGCTAAATTTAACATTTTTGATTGTAATGTTGTCTTGAAAGTGATCAGAATTTTATAAATACATTTAAATTTTTTATTTTTATATTTTTTTACATAAATTATTATCAAAGTAATTTTAATTTTAAAATTTACATTAACATTTAGTTCAAAAATATATTTATAATAGAAAATCATAGCTTTATTTTGAAAATAACCTTATATTATGTATGAAAAAATATTTAAACATTAACATATTTAACATTTAAAAAATTAAATTTATATATTTAAAATTTATTGAATTTTATAAGGAAATAGATTTTTAATTTCAGACTATGATTATAATGAAATTATATCGTTATTATATAAGTAACTAATTAATAATTAAATTTAACTATTTGTTCATTGTTTACATTAGGAATGCTACAGTATATCCTAGCTATTTTTTGTTACCTTAAGCTACTTACTTGATGTGATAATTTGTATTCCATGTCTAGTGCTTAGCTTTCTTGCTTCATTGGCATTAACTTCTATACAAAACTTTTAGGAATTTTGTTAAAATGTTTCAGTAAATAATCAGCTATATCCATAAAATTTTGTAGGTGTTTTTTTTTACATAAGTTTTATGTATGAAACTCTTAAGAAATTAATCATTATTCTTAGCGTGATGCTTTGTTTATGTTAGGTACTATCCTCATTTATAAGCCAGTTTCTCTTTAAAAAATTGCTATTTTTCTTTAAAATTTATAAAATAATAATCAAAGCTTTTAGAGAAAAGTTTTGAAATATTTTTCCCTAATAAAAAGTCAAAAGTTTTACAAAATTCACTGAAAAAAAGAATCGATACTCGACAGCTGAAGAACAATCTCCTCTTATGTAAAAACTAACTTTATATAGTGCCTGAGGATAGATTAACTAAGAAAACTTTTCATTTGAAAGAAAAAAAAATGTATAATTTTAATTAAAAATTAACTTTTGTAAGGTTTTTAATTAATAAACTTTTCGTGTAAAAATATTACAAACGTTTGCAACAATTTTGAAACTAAGTGTAACGTACTGTACTTATCGGGTTTTCTTCGCATGGTAATCATAAAAATATTCAATTATTAAATATCTTAATCAGTTCATTTTTATGGCATGTTAACGAATGAATTCGTTGGTAAATTTAATTACATGTCACTACTTTGCTATCGCATCTGTTAAAAGAACTAAGTCGAGCTCAACCACCTGTTCACTAGTCAAAATTGTATCTTGCTTGATAGTGATGCAAGTCAAACAAGAGACTATATTAATGTAAGTAATATTTTTATAAATAAATGGCAAATTTATATAAAAAACATAAAGGTTTGTAATTAGAACAGATTTTCTTCTTATTTTATTCGTTAGATTGATCGGATTTGTAAACATTTCCTTCCTTTTTTCTCCCTTCGTTGTTAATAGCGGTGGAAGAGATTTTTTCCTTAATTGCTATTTTCCGTTAAGCCAAACAAGTAATAAATATTAACAAAACTTTCAAATAAATATGCTAAAATTAATATCAGAATAGTTATTTTATAACTATGTATTAATATTTTATGAAATATCTGTAAAAATTAAAAAATTTCCATTCTAAACTTATAGGGTGCAATGTAAAAATGACTCAGATCTTATTTTTTTGTATTTTTTTTTAATTTGCCAAATTTTTTGTAAAAGTAATGAATTTTTTCGATTTTTATAGCTATTTCTGTAAATTTTTAAATAAAATATCTCAAAAAATTTTATTAATTTCCATTCTGAATATAAAAATGCTTCAAATTTTGATATTATTTTGTAATTTTTTTGTAGAAAAACCGATTGTTTTAATCTGTAAATTTATATCTATAATTTTTCTTTATTTTAATCATTTTTAAAATAGAAATTCTCATCAAGTACTTATTTACTGAATTGTGATACGATCTAAAAAATTGCAACTCAATCTCTCGTCAAAAAATCGTTTACATGTCGAATATAAATAACTTCATTTTTATGCTAATATTAAAGGCTTTTATTTTATTTAAAATTTTATAAATATTTATGTAATTTATCTTTAAAAATACAATAGTTTTATATCATAAAGGTCCGTAATTTTTACGTTTAAAATGAACTTTAAAATATATTTAAAGTATACCTTAACTAACTACACTTTAAATATCGATTATGTATAGCATTTAAATACTAGTTATTATAGTACTCCAGTTAAATAGTATATACTTATAGAATACTATACTAAATATAACTGTATATAGTACTCTAATATATATATTTACATATTAGCATACTATATATATATAGTGTACGATAAACTTTAAGTACTTATTACTTAAAATTAAAATATATTTATAAATATATTCCTACTTTAAAATACATTTAAAGTAGTAAAGTGTGCTTTACTTTAAAAAATTTTTAAATTAGTAATTTAAAAAGTATATTAATTAAACTTTTTATAAAAATTAAAAAGCATTTTATACACGAATTAATTTCTAAAATTAAATTAAAGATGATTAAGATCAAAGTACTTAATCAATAGATATGCATTTCATTAGTGGAAATTAATTATTCCATGCGAATTGTAATTTTCAACACCATTTATTTTTAGAAAATATTAAAAATAGCTAAAAATAATTTTTTTAAACAAAATATTCAATGTTTATTAATTTAAAATTAATTAATTTGATTTATAATCGTAAAAAATGCAATATTTTAGATGAATTTTTCATTAAAATACATTTTTAAAAAACTATATACATTGTTTACTAATTCATTAAGTAAATAAATAAATATATTGAACTTTATAAATTATACAAAAATAATTATTTAACACGTTTTTTTCTTGACAGTTAAATTCAATTATTTGAACTGTCAATGACAGTGTTGACGTAACTGGAGGACATGTCTACTTGTTGACAAGCTTGACAGCTTACTTTGCAATTTTAAATACCTTCGGAACTTAAAAGATATATTTAATTTATATTTTTCATCGATTTAATTTATAGATTGTTGTCTACATATTGCCAGATTTCGTCAAAATTTACCAATTGTTATTCTAAATTTATATAAAGTCGAGCATATTCAATATTAGGATCAAGCCGTCTCACTGGAGTCCAGCAGGGCCATTTCACTTTGCCGGATCTTTGCAATAGATCTCTCTGGACCCTTCCTAATAGAACTCTATATCAGGGATTCTTATGATGAGGTTTTAACAAGGACTTTTACAAAGTATCGAGAATATCTGATACTGATCCTGTTGCTCATTTAAACTTAGCCTCACATTTATCGATACCTCAAGAACGTGATAGAAATAGGTTAATTTATTCATTGTATTTCTAATATAATGAATAAAAACATTTATTGTTTATCAAATTTTATTATTTAAAAATATAATACAATTTTTGTTACTTGTATTTATCTCTTACGTTATACAATAGCAAGTATTTATGTAATGGGTGTTTTTACAAATCAATCTACTTGAAAATGTTTTAATTTATTATTGTATAAGATGATATATTTTTGTTCTTATGTCTATTTTACTTCCCGTTATCTACAGAAATTAAATTAATAACCAAAACTTTCTGTGATTTTTAATATATGAAACAAAGTTACACACAATAATAGCGCAGAGTCAGTGAGGTATTCCAACTTCAAGAGATTTTTCCTCAGCATTCTCTGGTCTGAGAATGCTGAGGAACAACTATTCAAAGTTGAAATTAATTTACATTCTTGAATGCTGAGGTACATCCTTTTAAAGTTGGATTAGTTTACATTCTTCGAATGCTGAGGAACAACTTTTAAAAGTTGAGATTGCTTTACATTTCTTGAAATACGTATTTTTTTTTTTTTTTTTTTTTTTTTTTTTTAATTTCAATCAATATAAAAATGCTCTTACAGAGTAAAATTTCATATAAAAAGGTTTACATTACAACTCTGTATCACTCAAGAATGTATACGTTCATTACTTGATTATTTAAGTGGTCTTTATTTTACGGCTGTTTAATACAGAAGAAACCTGAATAATAATATAATTAATGCGCTTAATTAATGCAAACTAATTAAATTTTTATATTAAAAACTTTTATATATATTTATCTATACAGAATCCTAATTTCAGCACGTTATATATTGTACAATGCGTAAGAACTAACTCTGAAATGTACTGCTTTAACAAAAATCAAGTTGCAGAACTTTATAAAGTTCTGCGACATTGATCCTTGTTAAAGCCGTACATTACAAATGTTGCATAATCCCAAGGAAAACATTTTAAAAATACATTGAGTCAAAATTTAAACAGTTTAAAGTCGAAATTAATGAATTTTGTTTGGGTTTACCTATATTTAATTCGTTACTATCGTTATTCTTTGTCATTGCTCCACTTAAAAATGACGCGAAGAATTGACAATCTTTTAAAATATTACATCTTGTAAATTAACAAAAAGTATTAAAAAAATTATAAAATCTTTAAAGGATTTAAAATTTTTAATTTATAAAAAATTAATTAACCAAGGAAAACTTTAATCCAGCTTTAAAAACTTTTATCGTAATACTTTTTTAAGCATTTACAAGTCGTAGCAGGTGTGCAAATATTCGTGTAATTGCTTAATTATAAAATAAATAAAATGATGAATAATCAAATATTAAATTTTAAAAATAGTTTAATTTATAAAGTTAACTCATTCTATGCGAGTAAATCTTAATAAATCCTATATAATTTAATTTACTAGAGTAACGATCTTAGCATAGATATTGTGGTTTTATATACTTTTTTTCATTCGTAATTACATTCTATTTATGTTTATTTTGGATTAAGTTATGAATGAATTTGGTGTAATTATCAGTAAATAAGTAATTGATAAGTCACTTTCTTAAGCATAGTGATGAGATTGATGTGAATGTAATGTAATAGTGATGTTTAATATGTTGTGAAGTTTGAGATGAGACAATGTTTAACACCTGATCAAATATGAAATGAGGAGGCAAATATAATAGGATGATAAATATAACAGGATAAGGATTGCTATCTAATTGATTAGATGCTGATCAACATATGATTAAGAAGTGATGAGATGATTTCTAAAATTTTATTTAACGTTAGATAATGAAGATAAGCACGATATGAACATCATTTATCTTAATGATGATGATCACTTTCTAATACTTAGTATTAGATGAAGAGTGAAGATAGTAATGATAATGTTTAGTGTTTGCTAAATATTATATAAAGAGATAATTATAAAGTGAATATTAATGTAATCATCAAAATATAATAACGTTTAAATATCTGATTACGTATGGAATGAGATATGATGATCCATATCTACCGAAAGGCAAATCAGTAAGCAATATCAATAACAACAGCAATACAATAACTAGACAATATCTACTGTAATAAATACAAACAGGCAAACAAAAAGTGAACTTACCCATCGTTACAATAATGGGGATGTTCATTCTCTGTTTGCGTACTGAATGAAGCGAAATGTAATGGTGCTCTTCTAATGCTTAAAATTAAATGAGCGTCTTTATTTTATTTCAATGATACTATTCATCTAATGCTTAACAATAAATAAACTGCAATAAGTGAGGATAGATGATTCTCAGTAACTGATTAAGCATTAGAGAAGAGATGATCATGGATATAATTAACATGAAGTGAACATTGGTGCAATGACCAAAATATTGATATTCATCAACTGATTACGTATGAAATGAAGAAACAAAGCTGATTCATTGATGATGATCAATATCTGGTAAAGATGAATAGTTGAAACCAAAGATTATGTCCATTTTCTGGGTAAAGCTGAGATGAGGAGAATAATATAAAAAATAATAACAAAATAGTATTTTAAATCATCATCTAAATGAGAAGAAATGATTATTCAAAATAAATAAATGTAAGTTGTGCTCGACAAAAACTATTGACAATAACGAACCATATTAAAAGAGTTTCGTCCTAAATGGGATGACGGTTACCATAGCAACACTCCACCCATCTTTATCCGAGATTTAATTTTTGGGAATTAACTGACACATCGGAATGTCATTTATTACATTCCATATCTTCGTTATTACAAGTTACAATATTATAAACAGTTATACTTCTATATACATAAAGTATTATAATTTACGCATTTTAACTTAAATTAACAGTAATTTTAATAAATCATTCGTAAATCATTAAATAACCTTTTTTTAATGATGCTTTAGAGATATTGAAGCTTGTTAGGAAGCTTCTTAGAGCTTTAAAGAGTAGCTATTCCTTTCAATTATATAAATATCGAATAACAATATTTTAAAAAGATAATAATAGGTTTAATATGGATTTATCAATATGTTATTTTATTTTTAATCAATTTTTATTATTTATTTATGGAGATAAAAAAAAAATCTTTTTAAATTCTAAATACGTGAAGTTACTAAGACAACCGATATATCTTTTAGTATCTTTTCATCCATAAAAATATATCAGGTGATAAAATAAAAGCAGGGGAAAATTTAAATGGATCTCTTCTCAGGGGTTTCAGCTATTTTATTTTGTTTGTTTGTTTGTTTCTTTTTTTTTTGCTTTTGACTCTATTTTTTCAACACTAGATTTAGGCTAATTCACAGATCTTTTCTATAACTGATACAAAATAAAAATAAATTACATATGGAATGAATAAAAAAATCAATTTTGCGTTTTATTTTAATAAACTTTAAAGGTATATCACTTATTATCATACAATCCTTGTAATGTATTGACCCTTAGATGAATCGATTGGCTCTGGGGCTGCTAGCGAACACATTGAGAACCCTTGTCTTAAACGAGCCTTTGAAATAAGGGGGAAAAATGCTATATATTTTGCTAATTTTTTGATTTTTTTCAAAAATAATTTTTGCTTTTCAAATAACTTATTTTACAACAGCTTTTACAGTATTTGTTTTACAGTTTTATCGCTTGTTTTACAATTTTTTTTTCTTTATAAATATATCACTTATTTTATAATTTCTGCTTTACGATTGTATTGCTTGCTTACAAATGTTGCTTACTATTAAATTGCTTACTTGCAGTTTTTTCTTTATAGTTAGGCGTACATTGATACAATTTTAATATAGTTTTTACTGATTTATAGTAATTTTTACCTAGTTATATGACTTATAATGACAGGAAATCTAATATAATGGCTGAATTAATATTTAACGTATTTTAAAATTGTTCTATAAATTTCGTGCTTCACTATAATGCTCCGTACTTTTAGGATCTTTCAGGATAAATATTGACTCTATCAAACAAGCCACCTTGCGAGTAGAAAGTAAACTAAAAATATCGATTTTTCTGTCAAAATATATATTATTTGTCATTGGTACTGAATGTTACAATTAGGTTTTTGTTGGTCATTTATTGATACATTTTGAAAGAATGCAACTATTGTTATGGTAATATGTATTTATAGTATGCTTCAAGTCGTCAATTACACACGATCATGATAAGAAAATGTAATATATTGTTAGTTGCGTGTTATACGATAGGAATATAAAGTATTTACTCTGTACTTTTTTATTTTGGAAGCGTTAGTAGTATTGTAGTGACACCAATTTTACTTTAAGATGCAGAAAAGTATGCAGAAAATAATATACTTTTATATACGTTTATGTATAGCAAGTAATGTAGTTTACTTGATGATTTTTGCAGGAGTATTAGCACTAATATTACAATAAAACTAATATTCAGGTATGGCTAAAGAGATCACTAGGGTTATTCAATCCAAGCCTCAAGCATAAAGGGCCTCAAAAATATCGATACGAAATTGATGTAGGCCTAAATTAAATCTTTTTTTAAATAAAAAATGAGAAATTTTTTTTTGTTAATTTTATTTATATATTTTAAAGGATTTTCAGAGAGATAGGGCCTCATATTTGTGATTGCGTAGGTCCTATCTCCTTTCTTTTAGACCTTGCTTTTGGGTCTAACAGAAACGTGAAATAAAGATACTTACTCTTACTTATAATTATAACGTAGTGCAAGAGAATATTTTAAAATGTAGCTTAGAGAACAGACAAGATATGTGCTCATTAATGGAGTGTTTTTCGTTAATAAAACATTCACACTAAAATTAATAACGAGTGATATAATTAAAATAACCTCAGTCAAGGTTATCTGTAGAAATATATAACAGTCGAAATGCAATCACATGAGTTTAATATTTTATGACATGCGAAGATATTCCTACAAAAGAAATTAGTACAAAAATTCACTAGGAAAGCGCATTTGACGCTGCAAGTACTAAAAATGCGGTTTCTTTTGCATAAGTACACATTTTTCAGGGGGTATTCTGGGTATAAAAATTCTGGGTATAAAAATGAACACAACTGTTGAACATATCTTTATCAGCTACGATGGTCATCATCTTGCCAGTACGTGCATTTCAAGCATTGTAAAGCTGTTTTACGAAAACAACGGAAATACTGCGGCTGCATTTTGGGAATTTTGCTGTCGTAAGATTTACTTCAAGGACCATTAACTCCACAAGATTTCAACGGAATGAACACTCAATTTAAAGAAACTGGACGTATGGAAGTTTAACCTGGTCGAGGGCGCAAACCTATCACTTCAAAATTTGTTGATCCGTAGTTATTGTTGAACATCCAATGAATAATGTTGCAGACTCCGCGTACAGCGTTGCGACAGTTGGGTTTATTTCATGGCACTGTGTGAAAGTTACAAAAAAGGTTAGTTTGTTGTTATCCATACAAGATCAACCACAACCAACAGTTGCTTGCCGTCAACAGGGAAATTCGATTGACTTTTGTATTGAAAGTTGATGTGTCGTAGCTACGACACACCCATTCTGTAGAGCGACGAAGCATATTTTAACCGCAGTGGAACAGTGAACATCACTGTTCCACTGCGGTTAAAATATGCACTAGTTCGGCCACGCTAGTCCCATGTTTTCCAGTATATTCCACGGCACTTGCATAAAGTTACAGTCTGGTGTGATTTCACAGCCACATTTATCCCTGGACCTTTTCCCCCGAATAAATTAGTTCCAATGGAATGGTAACACGTTCTGTGACGGCCATAAATACCGAGAGATGCATAACACTTGTCGTATAACAATTGCAATAACAACAATGTCTTGAGTCAATCATTTTCATGCGCCTCCTAGAGCCGTAGCTACTGGAGCTATGAGGGAGCAAAGCCCGTAGAAAATATAATAACTCCTAGTTTAGTATAGCAATATTCATATAGGCCTATATAATATATGCTTTCGTTTTCATCACGTAAATTTAGTTTATTACTTTTTTTACTTGTAGACGACTGCTCATAAAGTAAAGAGAAAAATGTCGGTCATTCCTCCCAACCTTGTTTCTTTTTGTGTCGTGTTTTATCTAAGTTTTTATTTTGCGTTCAACCCTTGTCCCTTGCATTATCAGATAATGTAAACCTATTTTTAACAGATTAAATTAATAATAATCACCCACACCAAGCTTGAAAAAGTGGTCCAATTAAAATGATAAAGTTGAAAGTGTTCATGTAGACAGTCTTACTAATACTGGACCTTTTAGCTTGCCACTCATTTATAAATCTATTCCCCAATGATTTTCCTGGCCTATGGACTGGCGTCTCTACGTATCGGGCGTTGCGTACAGCAGTCTCTGAGATAACATTTCACAGATAAGAGAATGAGAGTCGTGGGTTTCCTATCACCTGGCCACATCGTTCTTCGTATCTTAATCTGTCTGTAATCTTCGGATCTTAAAAAGTGTGATTTTTCGAGGACATGTTGCAGTTTGTCAGCCTTGAAAGACAGTATCACACTGCATGTTAGAAGCATAACAAAGGGCGAATATGGTCAGCCATTGAACACTATTCATCGCCTTCAGGTTCTATACCTTCTGAATGATGATTAGGATTTCCATTATTGCTAAAATCTATGTATAGCAAGAGTGTTTTGGACAAATAAAATTTTTGCTGCTTACAGCGCCTAAAGTGCAACACTGGTGAGTTTTGGTCTTACTATTTTCTTACGAAAATGTCTTCCGTTTGTCTTGAAATGTCCTCACATCAGAAGTGTTTGCATTTGGACTGATAATATCTCATTAAACAGCGTTGAATAGGTATACTGTAATTACAATCACCGGTATATTACCCATAACCGCATCTAATGAACTATATAATAGTTATTAACATTACTGTGTAATTCACATATATATGTTTTGTGTGTGTGGTCGTCCGTGTCATGTTCTCTCGAATATAAATGTATTTTTTCAACTCTTTTGGTAGACATTTATCTATATTTTGATGTTTAGATACGAGTATGCTCATCCAAAACACATTTGAGGAAATTTTTTTTACGTTATTAAATAGCAAAACTTTATTTTTCAATTATTACTGTTTTAAATTATTTAATAAAATAGTTAACATGCTATTTTTCTCTATTAATTACTTTTATAATATTAATTTAATGTCTTATTCTAGTGTTAAGAAGAAGAAAAAATCAAAAATTTATTCTAACAGAACCTTTTTAAAATGAAAAAAAAAATGAAAAATGAATTCATTTTGTTTCATATTCAATTATAAATTAATAAATATACTGCTTAAATGTCAAACTAATTGAATTTAAAATGCTGTTAACATTATTTAATTTACTCATTTGTGTTTAGTAATTTTATCAGATAATTTCGAGAAATGAACTCGCTAGATCATACAGTTAGTTATTTTAACACTAGATGGAGACACGACTTTGAGAAACTTCACATGTAAGTCTACAAAAGAATGAAGTTAAATACTTCCAAATTTTGGACAATTTTGGATACTTTTACATTTACATTTTCAAATTCGTCAAAACGTTAGCTCTGGAAATTATGCAATTGATGGAGACAACTGGAAAGTCTCTAAAACAGTGTAAATAATAATGTTGTTATTTATCACTTCCCAACAGGTAGTTCGCAAACCACCACCCCACAATATTGTTATATATTTTAATTATAACATTACGACATAAAAGCCAATGAAGCTGTTTTTAAAATAGTTTATCCAACTAAGAAGGAGAAGGAAAGAAAATATTTCATGTCATTTTATTTGAACAAGCAAATTATTTCAACTTCATAAAATTTAATTTTTGAATGTTTAATAAATTTTCAAAATTCTTAAGAAATGCATTCGATGTTGCGATTTTAAACTTTAAATTCTGTTTAAATTCACTAATTTTGCTTTTAGTTCTAAAAAAAATATATTGATTTTTTTCAAAAACATTCTTAAGCCGATTTTTAAATCATAAAAACACATCAATAAAAATTCTTTAATGTTTTTTAAAGCATAAAGCCTTAATAGAAGTGTTTTAGATAGAGTTTATTCATTACTGAATTCACAATTTCATGTTGATTTCTCATGATTTGAATCATATTTATTATTTTTCCTTAATTAAATTTATTACTGTTGATGATTAAATTCATTTAGGTTTTTAAAAAACAATGTATTTTTAACAAAACTCACTAAAATTTATTTATTTTTACTTTAAATATTGCGTATTTTAGTAAGAATTGCGATTTGTTTTTGTCTTCTTCAATTTTTTCTAAAATACACGAAACGAAAAATTGAAATTTAAAAATTTTGCAACTTCACTTACAAATTTTCACTTAATTTTGCGAAATTACTTTAAAATTTATATAAAACTTCACTAAATATAATCCTGTATACTTAAAAATAAACTGAAAAAATTAGCGTAAAGAGTGGCTTAAAATCAGTAAATTATTGTAAAGAGTAATTACTTTATTACTTACAATTGGTAATTTTATAATTAATAATTAATAAATTTCACTAATTTCTAAACTCGGTTCATGATTTGTATTCAAAAGTATTCCTAGAACAAACAAAACAGAATATAATTAACTCACTCGTGGGTCAATCTATATTAAATGAAGTATTATTATAATTTTAATTTTGTTACTTCTAAATATTTATAAGCTTAAATTAATGAATAATTTCAAGATTATGAGAAGAAATTGGAGCTGATAGATGAAAAATTTTTTCAGGAAGGCTCAGAAATATCAAATGGGTACACCACCGCCTAAGAAGAAAGATGAAGTGGAAGAACAAGGACCCTCGCAAGGTGAAATGGATGCTTTGCTGTTGGGAAAAACAAAGGTAAGCCATATTCATTCATTAAAATTAAAATTGAAAAATCAATTTATTTTTTCAATTTTATGAAAGAATTTGCGAAATCCTAGTCAAAAAATTTTGTTGGACTTATATAAAGTTTTGCTCTTAAACAATAAGTATTCTAGATGTTCTCCGAATACAAATAGACAATCTAACGTACAAAACGCTTGCATAATTGAATTATTTAATGTCTAGAATAGAAGCAACTGACATATTTTGTAATAAATAAGTCTCTGCACGAAAACGGAAATTATTATTTCTGAGTAAATTATAATATTCATTTATAAGTATAAAAATAAGAAAATGGTCGATTGATTTTTCGGAAATGTTGCATGAATTCGCAATTATTTTTATATTTAGAAGTCGAAATGAAATTAAGATGTTTTTTTTGCTATAAAAATGATTTTATGAATAATTAAAGCTTAGGATTATCTGAAAAATTTAAAATTTCCTTTTTTAAACAGAATCATTACCCAAATGATCTAAAACTTATTTATATTTATATATTATTATATTATTTATATAAAACTTAAACTATTTGCCTCCATTATATGTTTCTACAAAGATTTATATAAGTTTATATTTAAAATTCTTTTATTATATATGTGAACATTGAGCTAATTTAATATTTATAGAACAGTTAACGTGTTAAAAAATAGACTATAACATTATACCGATAACCTACAACATATTCTAGTCATATTTCATGATTCAAAATGGCTTAGAACATGCTAATAATAAATTTTTTACATCATTCTCCTGTTTTTTATTATGTTTTCTGTAAAATAAAACCTATAACAACATGACAAGCAATCCACCGATCCTTTAAGTAAGCAATTTTATCAGAGTTTATTCGAATTTATAAATGCTAAAATTGTGTATCGAATTTTAATTTACTTTCTAGAACTTTCAATAATATCTCTTTTGCTGTAGTGAAATTTGAATCATACTAATTGCAATCTATAGAAATTGATATAGATACAACCGATAGTTTGTAAAATAAGCTGGAAACAACGAAATATTTAACTTTCTGGCCTGAATTTGTGTTGATACATAGTAAGGTTAATGTCCTTATATACCTAATTCATAATTATATGTAAATATTATTACTATTTTTAGGTACAGAATTAAGCTCTAATAGAGTCGGTAAATTGTTTCCTCTGCTTTGTACGTCTGTCTTTCTCACTAAACTTTCTAACAATATTTAAAATTAACAAAATATAATAATAAAAATATATTTAGTGTAATAAAATAATTTTTAATTCTTGGACTAATTTAATTTTAATAAAAATAATTATATGGAATCGAATACATACTGTACATACATTATTATTTACATTACAGTACTAACATATCTATATTATGGAGAAAAATGCTAATTTAGGCGCCATTTTAGAAGAAATTTATATAAAATAATAAATTATTCATGTTTTACACTTAAAAAGTTTCTTAATAATTGACGAAATCTAAATATGTAGGTCTGCATTTTTAAAATTTTTACTTAAAATTAATGTAAATCCCTAACATGTAAAGTTGATTACATATTTATTTTTAACTTTAAATTTATTTATTAATTACTAAACATTCGAATATATCTTAAAAACGTGAATTATACAATTATTATTAATAAAATTAAGAATAAATGATAATATTATTACATTTATTTTAGTAAAATTCATACTCGTCATTAGAATGAAAAGCTATAAATTTACTAACATTTTTTATTCTTCATTTTTAAAGTAGAAAATAAATTATACTAAAATAATCTTAAAATAACTGCAAAAATGAAGATACAAATTATTCCTAACTGATTATTTGTAATATATTTACTGAAAAAATAACCCCCTGTAACAAGGCCGAGCCTTAATGCAAATTATTTGTAATATACCAGACATGGGCAAATGCGGCTCTTGCTGAAAGTGTTAATTTCTGTTTTTTATTATTATTTTTACAATTTTATTTTTGTAATTTTGTGGAAATATGTTTATGAAAAAAATCAATATTTGTTTTATATTATATTTACGTATATTATATAATAAAATCGAGCGCCTTACCATACTATCCGCCACGACAGTACAGAACTGCGGCTCCCATGCATTTTGCAAAACCTACATTTCGGCTCACACTGAACTCTTGCTTGCCCACTCCTGTAATATACACTGAAAATCTTTACCAGCAACCATAGGAGTCTACAGAAAATTTTCCGGGGAGGCAAAGCTTGCAGAAAAATAATTACATCAATAAGTTTTAATTTAATTATTTAATTGTTTGGGGTTTCTTTTTTCACAATTAGCTTATAAAATACAGTATTGCATCAGTGTCCCAAGATTGAGAGTGTATGTTTATGTATCTCAATCCCTTTCACGATTATAATTTGTGAAAGTTTTTACTCGATTCCAGAAAGGGGATGTGCTTCGTTTGTTGCCCCCTCTGCGAACGTTCATGCCAGCAACAATATTTATCTATAAAATCAAATATTTTCAGCTGTTTTCGAAGCCATCGTCAGTATATGCACAAATAGAACGTTATATTTTGTTTTGATATAAATGGAATACGGTTAACATTTAAATATAAATGTAAACTTGTACAACAAATACATATACGGTATATATAGTATAATATGAACACTAGCATACTTATAAACATATTAGATTAAATGCGGTATCACGACAGCACACATTATGTATGATTATTGCATAAAGACCCTCTACTTAGTGAGTCATTTACTATATTGCATTATATAACGTATTTTCGTGCTGCCGATAAGCATTGTGCATTTTTATGGTTGATGCATAAGAGATCTTTTGCATTGTTCTAGGTATCTTGTCGATAGATAGCATCGTTGTAGAATTGCTGGTCGATGGATTGAGAAACTGATTTCCTTTAAGAATGTTTGGAACATTGGCTTCACTGGAGATGTATTGATTTCCATAATGTCAGACTTGGTTACTGTCATCAACGTAATGGGCGATCGACATGTCTGGCCAGTATACATGTCCTTGATCAGGGTAGTATTTCTTTAGGAAGGATACTATCCTTTTCCGAATGCATTCGTTGCCATACAGTTCTTTAGTGAGAGAGAGCCGAGACAGGGTAATGAATGCCTGTGATCGTCTCTGTGAACTGATTGCTAACTAAACCAGAAGCTTCGGCGAAAACCTGGAGTATCATTTAAATTTGACTTCAGGATCCATCTAGCTTTCCTTTTTTTCGTAAAATAATTATTACTGTCGGCATATTCACTTCCGTCAAAAGTGAAATAGGACTCATCGTCCATAACCACATCAAGATTGCTTGACATCTTCAAGACTCCATCACGCAGCTTCCACAGTAGGGTTTTTGAGTAACAGATTGCTTTGTCGTATATTTTGGAGAAGACTTTCACTTCTTGAGAATCACTTGACGTTCCTTCAGAATCCGGCGAATATGTCCGTGTGAAATTTTAAACTTTCTTCGCAATTTTCTGTTCGTTCAACTTTTTCCAAGGCTTCTTCTTCCAATTGATTCCTCTTCCTTTCTGTCATTTTCTCCGTTTTTCTACCACTTTCCATTCTTCTTTCTGCAGGTTCTCCTCGATCCACCCATGAACTGATGCTCTACACACTTTATACCATGGAACCCCCATTGCAGAGAAATTTTAATTGTATTAGACTTCCCATTTTCGTGATTTCCGGTATAAAATCTGCCAATTACATTTCTTCGATCAAATTTGTTTAATGCTTTCATTTTTAAAAATAATTGCTTTAAAAATTTATTTATATCTTATTTATTTATGTAAAAAATATCAAGATTAGTTTCTAATGTAAGCATGAGTTTATTAAAGCAGTACTTACATTAGTAACTTATATAAGTACTGGCTTACAGTGTATATTACTTACATGTAGCACTTGCAGTACTGTAAATAATGTAAGTAATTGTAAGAATGTATTATTTTTTAAAAACTGTATGCTGTCATATAAACGATTGTAAATGTGGTACTTAAATAATCACAAATACTTTTATATTACCTACAATATTACAATTTTAGTATTTACATTATAGCAGGTATAATTTAATTGAATAGTAACCGATTAACTGTGAAATTTTAAAAATAATTTAATGTTTTCTAAGAATTGTATCAATTTATTTTAGATTTAAACAATTTTAAATATCATGTGAACTTAAAAACACCATTTGAAAGACTTTTTACTCACGCAGAAGGGTCATTTATTCAGCAATAAATTATAATTAATTCAAGATAAACGAAATGCAAAGTTTATTATTAGATACACATTCTAGTAATTAATAATTGCGGCCATTAAAAATTTAAATCCGGCAGAAAAAGTCATCCTATAATTTATGTATCATTTCTTAAGCTTCAGTTCTAAGTAGTTAAAAATATAATTTAATTTAAAAAAGTAACTACAGAACATTTATAATAAATTCAAGATTTTTTAAATTAGAATTTAAGTTAAAAAGTACTAATAAGTAAATGTTTCGTAAAATGCTTAACAGAGAATTAGTATTAAAAATATATTTACAGGAAATGTTTGAATAAATTTATTTTTATAAATTTATCATCTTTTCAATTAATTTTTACACTAATCTATTCAAATAATTAGTCAATTAATTCAAATGTTAAATTTATTTTGAAGCATTTATTCTAGATAATATTTAAATAAAATATTATTATAAATAAGTAATATACAGGTCAGCTCAAAAGTTAGTAAACTGTTGTAAAGATTAAGCATCTAAATAAGACATAAATTTAATCATATGTTTTAATCATGTTTCCACCAGTTTTGTAAACGGAATACATGTTATTCTATTGATAAACTCACTCTATGATTCATATTTACAAGTATACTTGAGCTCTAACTACAAATCCACCAGTGTACTTAGAATACAGGTTAGGCCTTAAGTCAAAAGTATATTAATTGTGTTTTCTGTTGTGTAATACAGCAGAAAACACGGTTAACATACGGATCTACTTTCTATATATTTCAATATATAAATTTCATATTTTACAGTATTTATGAGAGAAAATAAATCACTAACAGTATAACATATATCGACATATATCTATTACATACTGTATATGATATACATATAAATTTCTAGCATATATAACATATATATGACTGATTTTTTAAATTTAAATTGATATAATATATGTATATATAACTTTAAAGACGTATAAAAATAGAATTTATATGTAGGCTGTAATTAAACTGAATTGAACCAGTAAATCAGTAACAAAGGTAATATAGACTAGTATTTTTTAATTAAATTTCACATTATTTGTTACTTGAAAATTATTTAAAAGATAAAATAAAATTCTCGTTATATAAATTTATGTTCTATACTTTCGTGTCATGTTCTTTCTTGTGCTTTCGTGTTAAAGTTTTAATATGGATAATATGGTGAAGAGTTGAATGTTAATTTAGACAATTAGTTATGATATACAATAGGAAATTATGCATAAATTATAAATAAATAAAATATATATATTATAATAATAAGTTTATAAAAGTTTAAAGTAATAGAAAGTATGTAATTTGTTTCCAATATTATTTATTATTGATTCGCCTCACTATCAAGTGCACATAATTTAAATGTAACTTTAGTATAAAAGGCATATTTTTTTTAAGTTCCTCGAAGCAAAAGATATCGTAAGTTAAAAAATAGTATTTAACACACAATTGAAACACAATTCTTATCAATTGAAACTTCTACAAGAATTACAAGGAAGTGAAGGACGCTCTATTGAAAAAGGAATGTAGAATATCTTCTATTAAAAAAGACTACTCATGTTGTAGAACAGCTGTTTTGGATTTCTTTCGCATTTTTTTAAATATTTAATTTATTTTTACTTTATTTATGTTATTGAAAATCAAACAGAATTCAAATTACAGATCAATATATTGATTAATATATGATACTAGCACGTTAAGGCGCTATGACAGGTCACGATTACATATATTAATATTAATAGTATTTATGTATGACCTTCAGTGAAATCGGAGGCATGGATCAGAGAGATGGAGATGGATAGGCCCATAGTGCCGTGTAACACGCAACAATAACGAATCAATTACGTTTTAGATTTCTTGCATATCTCCTTACAGTTCTGCTCGTACTTCTAGAGACTTTTATTCAATAATTTCATTTAAAATGATTGCTTTATTACAGACACTTAGAACGGCAAGTCTTTTGTTTTTCTGTTGTAACTTACTACTTATTCTGGAAATATAGTGATTAAAATGGACCACTTTTATAAATATATTCAGGGTGTTGTAGATGAATATTCTCAATCATCAATTTCAATCATAAATAAGAAAAACGTAATAAATAAAATATATTTGATGACTGAAAATATAAGATTTTTGAACATTCATTTTTTGAAATGATCTATTTTTGCAGCATCTAAAAATCTTTTGATATTGAAGTATTGGGAATTATCTTGAAAAATCACAATATTATTCACTATGATATCATTCAAGATTGTTCAAAAGTGAGCATAAAAAATATTACACGATTAAACAATTTCGTGATGTCAATTAATCTGACAATTTATGATTTAAAATAGTCAAATCTCGATATGGCAACTTTAAAATAGTGTCACCCTCGAAATATGAGTACTGGTGAATGGATATTCCTTATAAATATTAAATAGAGAACACTTTAACTTATATAAATTCTCGAATGTGCGGTTTTGCATTACAAATGACATTGTTATCAACAATTCACGTAATTTTCAAAGTGAAATTCGTGCTTAGACCTCATTACTACTTGTAACTGTCATTGTCTGAAGTAGTACTTCAGTTTAGCACCACATTCAATTCAGTGTAGGATTACCATGTGGTATGCGAAAGGAAAACATGTCCTCTAAAATAAGAACATAATTCTTTTGAATACAGTATGGAGGACTTATTCTTCAAATACGCCCTTCTGATCAAACTTATCCGTAATATATTCTTTTCGGAACCTAATTTAATGCCAGTTTCAGAGGTGAACAAATGATATCGCTAAATCGAAGTTTGACTAAAGACTTCGATTAGTTATGAGCTTTCAAAGAAAACGTAATTAATTAGGGCATTATTGTTCTTTTATTCACATTTTTAACTAAAGAATTGATTGTGAAATTAGTGCATTAAATGCTGAACAAGTGTAAAGATATTAAATTTATATGCTTTTTTGCAGGATTATGAAATAAAAATTGAATTTAAAACGTGATAACATTTTAATTTAAATGTAAACAAATTACATCGTTTAAACAATAGACATTTCATGTGTTCTACTTAGTTTCAATGTTCAATGTTCATTTTTATGTAAAGTCCATTCGAAATGGAGAGAATTATAAAGTAATTTTAAATTCTCCTATTTATATCTGGATGTAAATTTGCATAATCCAACCAAATAGGAATTATGTAAATTTGTACAGTTAGATGGAAAACAGGATAAAATCTCAAGTTATCGTAAAATTATCGGAATTGAACGATCGCCAACGCTTCAATTTCTACTTGATATTCATAGAATATAAATGTTTTCAACGTTCTGTACGAGCTTAATACTACATTTTATGATTGAACAAGATAATAATATTCTTTAGAGCTCATAATATATTTAAAATTGGAAAAGATAAATTGAAAAAATAGAAATTTTCATAATCAAATAGTGATATCAAAAGATATCTGTACACTTGAAGATCAAAAGTATTTTATACAGAAAAAAGTAGAACGTGTTTTAAAAATATAAGATTTTCTGAAATGTTCCGTTTTTATGCGATTTTACGATTGAAATTTTCGAAAATTAATTAAATTCGTGCTGATTTTTAATTGAAGCTGCAAAAATAAATTAGTAAAATAATAAATTAAAAATTTCTGTTGAATTTTTATAATAAAGAATTTATTACATTTCAAAATTTCATATTTATAACTAATGAAGGTTTCAGGCACTTATTAGGCTTTTGCTTAAGACCTAGGACACACATTGTTTTTCGATACTTGGTATTAATCTTGTACTTATTATACAGTACTAGGTAAGATTCTAGATCTATATGTTTTACAATGTTCCTTTCATATAAGTTTATGTAGAGGCAGATTGTGCGTGACCGTAGGACTAAACAACGTAAAATGCCATTATTTATAACATTTATACGTATAAGTCACAGAATATAAATGTTATTAAAAGAATTATAATTACAATTACATTTAGAGAATTACATTTAAAAGAATATTAAGTAATTAGTAAGTGACTGTACTAAAAATTGCTCAAATACACATTTTTAATTATATTTTTATTATTCATTGAAATATTATATTAGAAATAATTTATTTATGTTTAGCAATTATAAACTTAAATATACTAAATATATTCAATTATTAACAACAATTTACTCCCAAATAAAAAAATAATTGAAGCTTGAAAGATGAATCAAATTAATGAATTGTTTATCTGAATCAATTCATCTTAAGTTATTTTAAGCAATTATATTTAAGTCTAAATTTAAAAAGTTATTATTGATTTAATTTGTTGAGAAATTATCCAAGAAAGGCTTGAAAAAATTCTAAAATACATACTTCTCATGATCCAACCCGATATCTTTTTCATCATCATCTAAGATATTTTCGTATTTATTTATTTATTTAGAAAACAATTACTTTATCCATTAGCGAATACATTGGAAAATGTTTGTTTGTACTTCAAAACCCACAGTTTTACTAATAATAAATTCAACAAAACGTATACACATTCTAAAGAATTATAATTATTTTTATACATTATTATGTCTTATTTTTTCTAAATAACATAATAATTATTATAATTATTTATACATCGCTAATGTATATATAACTCTTAACATTTTACTTCATCATTATCAGTTAAATTTAAATAAGTGACTTGAAACATAGTTATGAAGTAGTTTTCGTTTGAAATTCCAAAATTTCTCTATTGCAGAAAAATTGTGCTTTTGTCACTGTCTTCTCGAAGAGAAAAGTATTAAAATTCTTGAAAATTTTAGCATCCGACAGTAACTAGTTTTCTGCTTAATAATTTATTTGCTTAATTTTCCAATGAATTGGCTCTGTAAGAATGGAGTATGTCCTAAAGCAGTTGTTCCAAATTTTATCTTCTTCCAACAACTACCTTTAGGATATATTGTAATACCAGTATTGTAGCTACAAAGTATACCTGTCAACTTTCTGATTCGTGTGATTACATTATAACAATATTATTGATTGTAAAAAGAAGTTATATATTTATTATAGTTTATCCCTCTTTAAAGCTAGTACTGTACTGTTTTTTGCGAACATACTTTACAAGTATCTCATTTTGAGGAGGAGTAAAGTATAATAAATATAACTTCTACAACTGCCAGAACTTAATTATATTAAATGATTTATTGATAGTTGAAATTCGAAATTAAAGTTGTAAGAGTTATTTTAAATCTTGTATTAAGAACATAAAATTAAAACGTAAACTTGTAGATTAGTTATATGTTTGCTGTTATTATTAATTAATCACTGTCATTTTTATCGTTTCGGATTTTGCAATATAGCGTATCAAATGCTGTAAAATTCATTAACAAAATTAAAACGTTGAGTAAATATTAAACAAAATACAGCAGGAAATGTTATGCGTAAATATCATACATATAAAGTCACTGTAAAGATTGTAGATTGTATAAGACAGAGCCAAGAGTCTAAAGAACCTCGACTTCAAAGATCCATTGTGCATCCCACAAGAAGTTACGTCATGAGTTTGTTCTCTGTAAAAAAGTTAACATTCTTCTAAGAGAAAGATGGCAGATTTCACCTGTGCTTAAAGAAAATGAATCTTCTTTGCAGAGCCAGAAAAGCTGAAGAAGAAAAGTTAAATCGCCACAAATACTTGCGAAAGTGATCAAGAATACACATACAGCAATGCGTCAACTAGAAAGCGAACATAGTGACTCAATGTAAGAAAATTTTTAGTTCGCAAACTGTTTATAAAACTTATTTGAGAAATGTCTCTTTATATTGAATGGGAGACTTCCTAGATTAACAAATGATAAGATGCAGATGAAAACTTGAGACAAATATTTTTATGTTGAAACATTTTTCTTTGTTAAGAGTGAAAATTAATCACTATCCAGTGTAATTAACGTTTCTTAGAATTTAAATGCTATACTTAGAATGTTTATATCGATATTACATTAAAATATCTGCATGGATTTTTGCTATTAAATCATCGAATTTTGTGGATTATATTCTCTAGATGTATTCAAAAAATTTATGGACACTATATTGTAAGATCACTACATTAACCAACTAAATTAAATCAATATATATTTTATTATCTTGCCACATTTTATGCATTCCATTAAAAAAATTCAAATAAAAATGCTATTCAGAAAATATTATCCAGTTGCTATGCCTTCCTTTTTATGAGCCCACCAATTATATTTTTTTGTTATTGATAAATCTTTTTGCTTATCCAATAGTCCAAAAATGTGTATTGTGGATGTTTAAAGTATATTTTCGTTCGAAAAAGCATTATAACTTGATATAAATCTCGTCGTGAAATGTAATTATTGATGTGTCTACAGGCACTCATCTTGTTTTTTTCTTTTTGGTGTAATAGATGTTTATCATTTCAAAACGTTATTACTAACTTTTTATTTCTTATAAATTTTTCCATTCCAAATACTTTCAGTTAGATATTGTCTATGTCTCCAATGGATCGTTATAAAATAATCCAGTGAAGACAATGGTTCAAATGTTTCAGTGGATTATTATTAAATGATCTATTGGAACATTTTGCAGAAAAGTTTTTAAATTTATTTGAAATTTTTATGTAAAAATTGCATAAAAATTTCTGCCTTCAGCACACTTCAAGAACAATTATTTGAACTTTGATAATTGTTTTCTAGGTACGAATTTATAAATCTGTTTTTCAACGTTTCTATTTAATAATAATTGTCATCTTTTAACTAAAAAATCTCTGTTAACTGGGACCAATAGGGGATGAAGGTTGTCCAAGTTAGCTGGGTATTTTCTCCAATGAAGTTCAAAACGAAAACGTGGAAATACAGTAAAACAATTCATTACGATCAGCTTTACACAGAACTTTCACTGAACTTTTAATAGAAGACACTGCTGAAATTATTATTACAGGAAATAAGCCCAGAAAATTTCATGACATTACAGAATACAGCAATGTACTGTACATACAGTAACTCACCGATTACAGTAATATAATGCAAGACTTCCGGATATCGAAAACACTCGTTAATTATACTTTCGTTGTATTTATAATTATTTGTAAATTATAATTTTTCTATTATCAAGAACTTTTATATTTCTGTACAGTTTTTCGAAGTCCGAGTTATTAATAAGATGAATGAAGAAATAATAAATTTCTTATCAATAAATAATATAAAAACGAAACTGATATTTTTACTCAAATGCAATGTTTTCGTATTGGTTCACAACACAATTTTCATGTTTAATATGATCTTGTTATAAATATTGATGGATATTTAATTACAGATAATGATGCATACAGAAATATAGTCATACAGAAATCACCTCAACACTGTATGTATGTAGCCTATCAATGAAAAATTTGTTATCGACCTTTTCACGAAAGCTACTCTATGGGGAAAATACTTTCTTAAATACAATAAGTCCTCTACTTACGAACTTAATCCGTTCGTAGCGGTCGTTCGCAAGTCGAAAGGTTCGTAACTCGAAAAGACGATGTTTGGCGCAAAAACTCAAATACAACGTTGTTTTTACAATTATGTAATGTTTAAGCTACTTGAATAATTTTGAATTAAGATTGTTAAAGGGAAGTATAAAATCAAATCAATCACATGTACAGTACATTATTTATTAAAATTATCATTTAAAACAACTACAAATGTGCATATGTATGTACTGTAAATGTTTTAACGTTAAACTTCAAAAATAAACTTGACTATACATAAAAAATAACCAACTGCACTTTAACCCGCCATCTGTCGGCTTTGTTCGTAACTTCGAAAGTTCGTAAGTCGAATGTTCGTAAGTAGAGGACTGCCTGTATATAAAACATGCTTTTCTTGATTAAAAACCTTTTATAGCGTGAATAACGTGAAATTCGCTTCAGATCTATCGATTGGAAAACATCAATTTATATTACTACTCATTGGATGCCGTATCAATACACAACAATTATCTATAAGTTATTATTAACAAATGTTATTAAAGTTATATAATTCTTGAGGAACGAAATTACGAGTTTATATCTGTAGATATTTGTAAACAGACTACCTTATAGTTCTCTTCATAAAAGCTTCTAGTAATAAATATATTGTCGATGTTATTAAGGTTTGTGTCTAGTGTATTCCCAAAACACGCGAACCACAACCATTTTTATCATCAATTACTTCCGCTCTGTGCAAGGACATGTGAAATATACTCATATATAACTTGTGTTCAGAAGTAAAGAACCATTTTTCATTGGAAAATGTAAAATAAAATACATTCTCAAAAACATATAAATTTGTTTACGTATTTTTGTTATTAGGTATGTAATGAATTTTAAAATACAGCATTAAAATATTTAAATATCGATAATTTTCTGACGCATTCTATTAAAATATTCTTTTATTTTAGTGTATTAAAATGGAGATGAAAAGTAATTAAGTCAGGTTGAGGATCAGGTTAACTTTCTAAATTGTGATCTTCCTCATTAAAATAGAGCACTCTTAAGTATCTGTGAATTATTATATGCATTATTGTATTACAAATCACGTAACTTTCGTACTCAAACTCAAACTTACGCGTAAATCTCATTAATATATATAATTATTATTGTTTTGAGTACTTCAGTTCAGCTCCATACTCAATTTAGTGCCAGTTTCAGAGGTGGACAAACAGTGGCACTAACCCAAAGTTAGGCTGTATCTTAATACTTTATAAGGAATTTTAGGCTCTACACAGAAGTTTGAGTCCGGTCATTTCAGAGTCCTGTGAACTGCGGCTAAGAATCATTTGCAAAGTAAAGTCATACGTTTAGTATGATGCTTTGATATGTTTTATGCACCAATATTTATTGTTGGTTTATGAATGTTGCGCTATTTAGAAGGATGCTATATCGAGGTTTTACTATAGTTTAATAATTGAATTCAAATTTAATAAATTATTTCTTAAATTTTAACTATTTTTCCTAACAATTTAAATTAAAACTAATAGTTTCGATGATGTTTGTTAGTTTGTAACTCATCCAATATTATAAATTATTCTTTCTGCATTTAATTAGAATAAAAATTGAAATTTTTTTCGATTTTCACATTAAATTCTTGTCATAAATTAATAATAATTTGCTTTAACTCCTAACTTATTTATGGATCTAAACAATTTTTCATTTTAAATACTAAAATATTATCAAAATCTCACAAAGTTTTAAATAAAATTTTCAAGAAGTTAAAACGATTTTCATGATAAATGACGAACTATAAAAGCAATTTTTGAGGGTTCTTAAAAAATGTAATTTTACTTCGTATCAATTTTATTGATATTGCAATTTTTACGATTTTTTAAATTTATTTTTATTATATTTTTTGTGTTGATAAATTATTCTATTCCAGTTTGATCTAACATACTATAATATATTTTTGAAAATGGATTTTTAGATAAAATACTTTTTAAAATGTGATAACATTTCTGTTATATTAATAAATAAGTTTATTTTGTAACTCTAAACATAAAAATTATTTAACTACAAATATAATTATGTCATTCATATTAAGCTTCCCAACTTCTCTGTAATTGCGTTACCTGAGAATATAAAATAGAGACCGCGATCTACTAGTTGAGAAAGGATTTTCAGCCGGTCTGAGTTTTCAGTGAAGTTTTTTGTCAATTAAAATATAAAATATTTTATAAAAGAATTATTTTTTTAGGCTATTTATGTATATTGTTATTTACATATAGTTTTGTAAAGAAATTACTAAATAAATGTGTACAAAATTGTGAAAAAAGTGAAAATAATTTGTCACAAATTAAGTTCCTAATTATATAAAATAGTAATAAAACTTTAAAATGAAGAATGTTAATTAAATAATTAATTAACATTTTATTAAAAGCGTATTAAATTATAAATAAATTTACTATATAATAATTTATTTTTTATGATAATAAGAAATTCTTAATTGTCAACTTCATAGTAATTCTCTCAATAAGATAATGAGAAATTTATTATTCATAAAGTAATAAATTAGAGAAATACATTACAACACTGTATGAGTAGTACAAAAAATAGCAAGTTACAGTAGTACAGTACGTGTAACTTATATGTAGTAGTATATTATGAAAGGATATCAATAACACTGGCTACGATATTATTTTGAAGAACTGGCTTAACTAACAGAGGATAATAGCATATGTTACAATAGTACAAGAACAATACATAGAATAGTACATTTAAGAAACACGTGAATAATAAGCTTATACTGTATTATACATAAATAATACATAATGTATTACAGAGCAACACAAAATGATATATAAGTAATACAAATAGCAATACATCATAGCAGTACATGAGTTATGTATAGAATAAATCATTAGAGTAATATATTGAACAGTGTTTCTCGACGGGGCAGTAATGCAAGTAATGCCATCAGACGAAAGATAACGGAGATGTATATAAAATAAATAAATACTTAATTTTAAATATCATAAATACATAATAGTAAGTATAAGGCTTGTCATTCTTTTAAATTTTTGGAGGGGAAGATAATAAGATACATTGACTGAAGAAAGTTTTTTTAGAGGGGTGATTTCTAAGGAGAATTTGAAAAAATAGCATTATAGTAAGGTGTTAAAATGTATTACTCGAAACTACTTTTTTAAATAAATTATGACAATAAAAACATTGTCAATGATCACTTTACAAAATTTATCAACTGGAAAACGATATTTTAGGTTTTCAACAGAAATTATTGAAGTAATAATACCAAAAATGTTCAGTTATCAAATCGATAACATTACTTCTTTCAATTGATAAGCTGTGCTAACATTTATCGCAACAATAAAATACACCAAAAATTATTTTTAAAATTAAGAAAAAAATTTAATTTAATTTTAACATTTATTTATTTTTTAACTATTAAACTTTAACGTTGTTTCTCATGGTTAGAGCTAAGTATTTAATACAATATTTACTTTTTAAAAACGACATTTTAAAATGTATATTTAAAATATAGAGTTAAAAAAGTTAATTTAAAAAAAAATCAATTTTTAAAATAATTTTGCTTAAGATTTATGACTTAAGAAAGAGAACAACTAATTAGTCTAATAATGAAATAATTAGGTCTTCATTAGTTAGATTTTTTTTTCTATTAAATTTATAGTTAAAATTTTTTGCATAAAAATATATTTAAAGATAATTTTTAATTAATTTTTATTGCAATTAATAGCTGATAACTGCTAATAATTTAATTTTAATGAGGATAAAATTTGTGTGTCTGTACTAAACACAATGAATCGTATCATTAATTAAATGATCTTGTAACATTCATAAAAATCTTTCCTAAATCAATAATTTTAAAAATTTTTATCTTTAATAACTTTTATTAATTTCTTAAATATTTATTTTTATTTTTAAATTAATATTCTTATTTATTTTAACAATTTATTTATAAGTGATACAATGTGCAACAAATGATTCTAGTAAAGGTTTTCACATTCAATAAACGGTTTATACATGAGCCCTTTATTGGACTTTATGTAGTGCGGACGATGGGCTTTATTATAAATCCTATGTTGGAATATTTAATTGAACTATATATAAGGGTCTTGCAAATATTAGCATATTTACAGGACCCATATAAACCTTTTATTAGAACATTTATAAGATCCTGTGGATGTTATACTTATATTCTTTATTAGTCCTTTATTGAAATTATTTATTACACGTTTACCATATATACACTGAATTGGCAAAAAAGTTAAACATCCAAATAGATGGCAGATTACGGCCAAATAGATTACTGAAAAACTCGGTATACAGATACGCAGAGAAGTATGCAATTTATTATAGTTATAGTCCGATTGCACACCAGATAATTCCATTAAAATGCCTTAAAATCTTAAGGCATTTTAGTATTTAAGGTTTTAGTATTCTATAAAAAGGTACGCACAAGCTCACTATGTTCAGAATTTTCAGTGTATCTGTTGTTTGATCTTGACTGAATCATACAAGTATACTTCTTCGAAGTATACTTGTATGATTCAGTCAAGGAAATTATACACAGCTGATGGAGTTTGATAAAAGCCTCATTATCGGGCTAAGCGAAACAGGATAGCCATTTCACCAAATCGCCCGGCATCTGGGCTGTTCTTTCCAGACTGTTACGTAGTGAAGGGACAAACATATACGATGGACAGGTTCTGAACGTCTCGGATAGATCACAGGAGAAATGATTGTCTGATCGTCAACGCAAGCACGAACAGCTGCAACGTTGTCTTTGTTCACCTCCCGCCGACTGGTAGATACCTCGTACTTTGCTACAGAACCCTATCTCTTTCGTAGCATTGGCAGGTTTCTAGCAGTGAAAAATTTACAAGCACGAAGATCATTGCGCATGCTGCCCTTAACATTCCAACATTGTTTACAGAGGTAACGTGACAGATAAGCTCGGACTGCTGTATCTTTTTTAGCAACAAACTGTTTCTGTTTGGGAACCGACGACTACTTCGTTAGTGTGTGGAGGAACGATTTTTGGTGAACGCTTCAATTCCTCCTATACTGTTGAGCGGTAACACTGATCCCACTGCTCTGGGGAGCCATTTCGTAAGACACTTGGTCACCCTCAATAGTAGTACGTGGGGCATTGACGGCGCAGAGAAATTCTTTGTTCAGGAAATCCCGCGCCCTCATATGTTTCATGGAAGAGCTGCAAACGGTCATTTTTTCAGGAAGATAATGCTCAGCTGCACATTGCTAGGGTTTTCCAGAAATGACTCCATCATGTTAACTTTTATTAATTTCTTAAATATTTATTTTTATTTTTAAATTAATTTTATTATTTATTTTAACAATTCACTTATAAGTGATACAATGTGCAACAAATGATTCTAGTAAAGGTTTTCACATTCAATAAATTGTTTATACATAAGCCCTTTATTGGACTTTATGTAGTGCGGACTGTGGGCTTACTACTTTAATGTACACTTCCCCGGCCTACCCTGTGTTGTTATTCGAGCATTTCTGAAATCAGAAGGGACGCCAGCTTCAGCTGTCTACGAATATGACCACAGTTGCAACATTTGTGAGCAAATCTGTTGCAGAATAGCATAAGATTTGTTTGTTTTACGCATAAGATTAATTTGTTTTATCGTGTTTTTTATTTATTATATCAAGTCTGCTATTTTATTGTTGTATGGAGGTTGGCAATCATTGTCTTAACGACATCGCCAGTACTAATGCAAATAAACAAAGATGCTGCATGCTCGACCGTATCGCCGCATGTATCCAAGCAAAGGAGATCCTGCAAGGTACTGAAAAATTTAAATTGTACTCTTGTTCGTTCACAATAATAAAGTTTCGTTCGATTTCAGTGCGTAATCCTTCTCGATGAGTAACTTTTTGTCAAAGAGTTTGTGTGTTTATGTACAAATCATTTTTAAGATTTAATGTATTTTTAAAAATTTCAATTTAAAAATGACTTTTAATGACTCATTTAAAAAATGGCAAACCAATTAGAAATTTATTTATTTTTTATTGATTTATCAATTTTAAAAAATAACAAAAATGATTAATTATTTTATAAGCTTTTAAAAAAAATAAATTTTTCGATCGATTATTGATTACATATAAAATTTAACTATTTAAATTTATTTATATTTTAAACATTTTCTTTGATAATTTTCTTTATTTAAAAATTTTAATGGATTATACTTAACCTTTGTATGAAATTTATATACCGTATTTTAAGGCATATAAGACGTGACTTTTGTTCAAAAATTCGCCATGAGTCCTATATATGAATTTGCAATTTGCATCGCCCACAGGCTAATGAATTGGCATTGATTAATAAGTTTTAATAAGTTCCTCAAACAGCCTCTAACCTCTAGTAACCCAACTAAACTCAGACTAACCTCTAAGTAACCCAATGAATAAAAACTGTTATTGTTTAATTAAATGTATTATTATTATTATTATATTAGTTTTTGTTAGTGCTAAGTTGCTTTTGCCTGTAGAATATTTTAATGGATAAATTACTTCTTTTAAACTCCTATTTTTCCTCATAAATCAAAGTGTGTATTCTAATTATAAATTTATAACTGTTTTCAAAGAGTATTTTATGCTTTTCATAAAATTTTGCAATTTTGTATTCAGGTTTAAAAATTATTTTTATAGAAATAAATGTCAAAGATCAATCATAAAGGATCAATGATTGATCCTTTACAAATGTCTTTGATTAATTCATTGTGGTCCTTGATTATTCATTTTTTTAAAGAATAAATATAAAATTTTAAAAATATTTATTTTATATAATAAATGATTATGTTTGCTTAAAATATTATATACTTTTTATAATATTTAGTCTTTTTATAAGCCTTAAAAATGTGTTAAGTTAGAGAAGAGTTACGACCTTTTATCAAGGAGATATTTTATGATTGTCGTTATAAAATATGATCGAATTTTATAATATTTCATAACCTGTTATGAAATATTATAAAATTCAGAAATATTCGAAAAATTTTTAGAAATAATTTTATTTTCATAATATATCAATATCTTTCATGAGAGTTTTATGTACACATCGTTATTCATGTGCTGAAACTTATAAAATTTATTTATTTAAATTTAAAATAAAAATGTGATTTTTAAAAATAATTAAACAAATTAATTTTATTTATTTAATTTGTATGTAAGATAGTTAAGGTTTAAATTATCAAAAAAGTTTAAATATTTGAGTTATTTCAGTTTCACTAGATGGCAGTAGCTTCGAATTTTAGCATTTTGCGTGGTTTTTTGAAATTTCTAAAGAAAAACGTTAATTGAAAAATGGTGTTTAAAAATGATAAATTTTAAATAATTTTTGATATTATGATTTACAAATTTATTTTAATTTAATTTTTTAGGGTGTTTTTATTATAAAATATTACGCTTTCTTTACACTTGATATTTATTTCCTGTGTTATTTCTGGAATTCTGTGTTTGTCATTAATTTTATATAATTGATATAAAGATAGATAATTGAACATAAATAAATAACATTAAATATCACATTGATCCTGTTATATTAAAAGAGAGCATTTCAAATAAATTGCATTCTAATTAGCTGTACAATAGTTAGTTAGGTAAATAATAATAATTCTTTCTAATGGTTCATTCGCTTGTTTTGTCGATTTTTAAAATGAAAAATATTTAAATATTAATTTGAAAAGTTTGATGTTATCGTTTGTAAAAATCAATATTTTGAAGAATATCAATATGGGAGTGATTTTTTTCGATTTATAAAAATGAATTTTTAGAATATTCCTTAATTGATTGATCAATTGATCAAAAAATTTTGACTAGTTCTTATAATCTTTAATTGATCTTTTATGAATAATCCTTGATTGATTCTTTAAAAATGATTCTTGATAAATGATGCTTTCCCAAAACTTTGTGCTTTTGGAAAGGATCAATCAAGGATTATGAAGTATCTATCAAAAATCAAATATAAATGATCAATTCGGGATGAAAAACACAATTAAAAAAACTCCAAAAAAATTCTTTTTGAAAAAAAAGTCATAAACAATAATTTATTTTTCATCTAATATTTGGAATTTTTTATATTTTTTTAAAATTTAAATTTATTGTTTTAATTCAGCTTTTTAATAATTTACTTCATTACAAGTTAATTTTTATTAATAGAATTAATTTTTTAGAAGCAATTATTTTCTAGATTTAGTTTAAATTCCAAAAATTTTCGTAGTTTTTATTATTAATTTCTACATCTATAAGAAATTTTTCAAACTTTTTGGGGGTATTGTAGATTTTTAAAAATTAAATTGTTCTAGTTTAATCAAATCAACCTTTTAAAAATTTATTATAATTTTATGTTTATAAAGTTAATTAAATTTTATTATACGGACTTTTTAGATTTATAAAAATAATTTTTTTGGAAAGTTTTGTTTTTGCAGTAATTTACCTTCAACGTTTATGAAAAAAAATTTTTAAAATATCGTTTGGAATTTTGCTATTTTTTTTAAAATTTTTGGACGCGTTTTGAATATTTTAAGTTTTTATAGTAATTTTTTTTCAATTTTTTTGAATTTTGTAAACCTGAAAAATGTGAATTTTAAAAGTTTATTTATTTATTTTTTTCAAATGCACTTTTGAAATTTTTAAAAATTAATTTCATAGATACATTTTTTTTTTAAAAAAAAAGTACTGTAATTTTTGAATTTTTCTGAATTTTTGGTAATTTATTCGAATTGGTTTCTGAATTCTTGAAATAATTTATCTAAAATTCGAAAACGTTAAAAAATTAACTTAAATTTTCCAAAATTCAAAAAAGTTGAACAATTCATTCCAAACAATTTATAAAAAATTCAAAATTAACGCCTAACGCCTAACTCTAGTGCCAAATTTATTTCTAATCTATAATCATATAGCCAAAATTTAGCCCCATCATTTACGGCATATTTGCCGTACGGTATCATAAGCAAATACGGTGTATTTGCTTATGATATCGGGTTTCGTTTGATGTACATTGAAAATTAACTTTTGATTGATTTAAATTTTTTAACGATAATTTTCAATTCGTTTTACTTGATACGTATAAAATTAAATTTTAAAAATAAATTATTATTTTTTTCAAAAAAAAAATTGATTTTTCCAAATTTGTTAAAATTAATTTTCCGGAATGGCGTCAACTTCCAAAAAATTAAAATTTAAAAAAAATGAATATGTATTTTTTAATTTAAAGAATTAATTTCTGTGCATTAAAGTTTTTTCCGATTAAAAAAACTATTTTAATTTATAGTACTAATGGGGAATAAATGCTATTAAGTTAGAAATTTTTAGAATAGATAAGTGTAATAAGCTATAATCTACGATAATGACTTTCTATAGATGAGAAATTTTGTCAGATTAGGGTTTATTAGAGTAATCAATTTAAAGATTTAATAACATTTTTTAAAGCAGATTAACTTCTTGTGGAAGTAATTAAATATCGAATTTTGATCGACTAAATTAAAAAATAGAATAAATTTTTGTTTTGTTAATTTATTAACTTTCTAAGAATTTTATGAGATTTATTTTAATAGATTGAGTTTCCCCCGTTGCAATATTTCATGGGAATTCTTATGTTTCACGGTGAAAAATGCATGATTATCAACGTAAAGTTTGATTGACGAGATTCGAAGAATGTTTTTTTATAATAAAATTCATGATAGAAGCTCATTTTCTGCCTTCTCTGAAGCAATTTTCTTCTTTGTCATCTTTCTTTAACTTATATAATGCGGGCACGAAACTTTTAAAACGTAATTTCCGCTTAAAAACTGGCAACAGTAATAATCGCGCCATCTGGCGAGTTGAAATAATTTTAATAAATCGTTTTGCTTAATTGATAACAATTTAAATGATTTGTGAGTTCATAAATGTTGCCAGATTTATAAACTTTTTTATAAATTGAAAATGGGCTATTTTAAGACGTTAAACTTCACTTTATAAAACAAACGATTTGTTCAAATATAATTATAAAAAATTTTTAAAAATAATAAATAAAAATTCTGTCCATCTTAAAGATTAATGAAAAGTATTTTTATTGTTTTCGCTTCACTTTTTACTTTTTTTCGTTCTTTTTCTTCTCACCGCTTGTCTTATGACGAGGACCCGGTTTCTATTTTTAGTATATCGACCCGAATGTTAAGCTTTACAATATATATAGGTAGCTTGAACAAACAATATCTCTCGGATATCAAATATTTTACCTTCCAAATATATATTTGATGTTACGTTTATATAATGTATAAAATATAAAAATGGGTTTCGCTGCACTTAAAAGATAAGAATTGACAAAAAAATAAAACTAATTTTTTTTATCTTATGTGCTATTGCACCTCGGACGAGGTAAAGAGTTTTTGGCAAAGTCTTCAATCGATTCGGACTTTTTGGCTTAAGTCCCAAAGGCCGATTGTTACAAGGTACCTCATGACTTTGTTTATGAGCTGCATACGTTAATTTTTTATTTAATTTTCATTTAATTTACTTTATCAAAGATTATATAACTTAATAAGCCTGTAAACAAGTCATATTATTTATTAAAAAATCACTTATAACAAATACTAAATGTGTCATATCTTTTTTAATTTATGCGATTTATATAAGAACATAAATCGGAACTTTATACCTGTTTTTAAATTTTAAAAGTTTTAATTGA